>NC_090648.1:18588559-18926059 GCF_040937935.1 Hyperolius riggenbachi
AACCACTGTAAAGGCAGGTGGGGAGAACAAGCCTGTCCCCACTCAGGAGTAAAACGTCGCTCTCTGCGGATAGAGGAATAATAGGGTGGGTCACCCTTCCACCAAGGGTGGACTTCTGATTGCTTGCAGGTGTACAGAGGCGCCGGAAGTATAAAAATGGCTAAAAAGTTTAAAATGTTTTGGTTGCGGCGGTGGACCAGCTAACCACAAACGGACAACAAGGCTGTTGATTTTCAAAAATAAATATACACGATTTATTCAATTGCTCCCAATAGATAGTCGCAACGCGTTTCACGGGCAAAAAACCCGCTTCTTCAGGCAATAAAGACAGGAGCAACAACACTGAAAATGACAGAGATACATAGCAGGCATCAGTATACTGTGTGTGGTACAATTGTATGGGTACATTGAATTGTATGCATACATAGTTTTTAAGGTATAAGTGATGCTAACACGAAAAAGCTATTTACTGAAGTGGCTTATGTTACACCTATTCTTGTGTTGATAATTGCTTAGTTCTGGGGTATGTGTTAGAAATGTATGCCTAAAGAATTGTATTTCCCGTGGGGAGAACATATTTGTGGGCTTGTGCTGCCTTTCTGGGGAGTTTCGTTGTACAATGGTGGAGTGACTGTAGCAAGGTGAAATAAACCTCGTGCCCCTGGCTGATGCTAAAGAGAAACATAAGTGATAAGGGTTAAACAAACTTACCAGCGTCTGGTCTGATTGATGCTTGGCACCTCTGTGCCGGTATGACATGTTTGCGGGGTTTATAAAGTGAATGAGGCTACAGAGGACGTGAGGGGGGTGGGGCCGTGTGAAGGATCTGATTGGGCTGCTTGAATTGTGTGGCCAATGCGGAGGGGCTGGGCGGGGACCTGAGTGCGGGTGGGAAGCGTGCGCTGCATGACTGAGATGGGCGGACATATGCAGGGGATTATGGGGCGAGGTAACGTGGCAACCTGGTTGTGCGCATGTGCGCACTAAGTTACGTTATGCGGCGAGTGTGGAACGCATCTCACACTTCCGCATACAACGTGGGGAAGTAGGCAGAGGGGAGGGGAGGGGGTGGTGTGAAGGGCGGATTGTCCAAACATAATGCATATGCGCATTAACCCCTAGCTCCGGGGAAAAGTGACTGTTTGAAGGGGATATGTGAACCCATACAATTAAAACTTCTGGGTTGCGTATGGAGCTTTCCTATCTAGTGGTGCTATATGGAGAGCATTACTGCCCTCCAGTGGTAGTTACATGACAAAAGTTTATAACAGACCTATATTTATAAAACAGAATCACTGCTGTGTAACAATAAGATATTCAAGCAAAAATAAAATAAGAATAAAAATAAAATGTCCATAGTACCAATTCATTCTATAGGTCCGGGATCATTTATTTTTGACACGAACAAACTAAAAGAGTATACATATGTGTGCACCTCAGTATCAACTTGCATATGTGTGTTGTTTACAAGTTAAAATACATCACAATAACAGAGTTCTGATTATTATGACCATGAAACTGTCTACATTAGGGTAACATTCTTGATTAAAATATGACATACGAAAATCATAAAATATATGAACATAAAAATATCGTACAGTTTACATTTAAAAGTCAAGGTGACTACTTAATAAAAAGAGAGGACGGATAAAAATTGAGATCTGTAGAGGGGTGATATATTAATAAATTTTTTCCAGCTGTTCATTAAGGCCTCCTGGAGTGATCGATTTTAGGATTTGAATCCAATACATCTCACGTGCTTTAAGGAGCTCAAACGAGTTGAATCGGTTTTGTGAAATTGTGTCGATGAGTGTAATGTGGAATAGTTCCGGATCGCTGTCGTGGTGGGTGGTGAAGTGTCGTGATACGCTGTGTAGGGGATATTTTTTGATTATATTCCTTTTATGTTGTCCGATTCTTGATCTTGCCGGTTGAGTGGTTCTGCCCACATACTGGAGCTGGCATGGGCATGTGATGATGTAGATAACATATTTTGATTCGCAGTTAAGATGGTGTTTGATTTGGTGCTCTGTTTTAGTGACATGGGATTGGAATGTAGTGGTCTGATGAATGAAATTACAGGCTAGACATTTTTTGTGGTTACAAGGACCCGATCCCATAGGAGATTCTCTTGGGGTAGGGGGCGGGGGGTTTTGGGGTGTGCGTAGCTTACTCGGAGCCAATATACCACGCAAATTGGGGGCACGTTTGTAGGTGACAGCTGGTTTTGAGGTCAAAATGGGACGGAGGTGGGGATCCTGTAATAGGATTTCCCACCTATTGTTGAGTATGTTACGGATGGACGAGTGTTGAGCACTGTATTTTGTGATGAACCGAGGTACATCATTGTTCTGGGAGTTAGTGGTGGGGAGTTACACAGCAGTGATTCTGTTTTATAAATATAGGTCTGTTATAAACTTTTGTCATGTAACTACCACTGGAGGGCAGTAATGCTCTCCATATAGCACCACTAGATAGGAAAGCTCCATACGCAACCCAGAAGTTTTAATTGTATGGGTTCACATATCCCCTTCAAACAGTCACTTTTCCCCGGAGCTAGGGGTTAATGCGCATATGCATTATGTTTGGACAATCCGCCCTTCACACCACCCCCTCCCCTCCCCTCTGCCTACTTCCCCACGTTGTATGCGGAAGTGTGAGATGCGTTCCACACTCGCCGCATAACGTAACTTAGTGCGCACATGCGCACAACCAGGTTGCCACGTTACCTCGCCCCATAATCCCCTGCATATGTCCGCCCATCTCAGTCATGCAGCGCACGCTTCCCACCCGCACTCAGGTCCCCGCCCAGCCCCTCCGCATTGGCCACACAATTCAAGCAGCCCAATCAGATCCTTCACACGGCCCCACCCCCCTCACGTCCTCTGTAGCCTCATTCACTTTATAAACCCCGCAAACATGTCATACCGGCACAGAGGTGCCAAGCATCAATCAGACCAGACGCTGGTAAGTTTGTTTAACCCTTATCACTTATGTTTCTCTTTAGCATCAGCCAGGGGCACGAGGTTTATTTCACCTTGCTACAGTCACTCCACCATTGTACAACGAAACTCCCCAGAAAGGCAGCACAAGCCCACAAATATGTTCTCCCCACGGGAAATACAATTCTTTAGGCATACATTTCTAACACATACCCCAGAACTAAGCAATTATCAACACAAGAATAGGTGTAACATAAGCCACTTCAGTAAATAGCTTTTTCGTGTTAGCATCACTTATACCTTAAAAACTATGTATGCATACAATTCAATGTACCCATACAATTGTACCACACACAGTATACTGATGCCTGCTATGTATCTCTGTCATTTTCAGTGTTGTTGCTCCTGTCTTTATTGCCTGAAGAAGCGGGTTTTTTGCCCGTGAAACGCGTTGCGACTATCTATTGGGAGCAATTGAATAAATCGTGTATATTTATTTTTGAAAATCAACAGCCTTGTTGTCCGTTTGTGGTTAGCTGGTCCACCGCCGCAACCAAAACATTTTAAACTTTTTAGCCATTTTTATACTTCCGGCGCCTCTGTACACCTGCAAGTGATCTGCCCATAGGAACAGCATGAGCACATCCATGGTGCATGTGTGTGATTCCTTGAGCACCTTTGAGTACAGTTTTTTTATTCTTAAAAATTAGGCAGGTGCATACATTTGGGCACCACAAAAAAAATAAATGAAATCAATATTTAGTAGATCCTCCTTTGGCTGAATTACAGCCTCTAAAAGCTTCCTGTAGGTTTCAATGAGAGTCTGGATTCTGATTGAAGGTATTTTGGACCATTCCTCTTTACAAAACATCTCTAGTTCATTCATGTTTGATGGCTTCAGAGCATGGGCAGCTCTTTTTAACTCACACCACAGATTTTCAATCATATTCAGGTCTGGGGACTAAGATGGCCATTCCAAAACATTGTACTTGTTCCTCTGCGTGAATGCCTTAGTGGATTTTGAGCAGTGTTTAGGGTTGTTGTCTTGTTGAAAGATCCAGCCCTGGCGCAGCTTCAGCTTTGTCACTGATTCCTGGACATTGGACTCCACAATCTGCTGATACTGAGTGGAATCCATGGGTCCCTCAACTTTGACAAGATTCCCAGTCCCTGCACTGGCCACACAGCCCCACAGCATGATGGAACCACCACCATATTTTACTGTAGGTAGCAGGTTTTTTCTTGGAATGCTGTGTTCTTTTTCTCCATGCATAACGCTCCTTGCTATCCCCAAATAACTAAATTTTAGTTTCATCAGTCCACAGTACTTTATTCCACAATGAAGCTGGCTTGTCCACATGTGCTTTAGCATACCTCAAGCGGCTCTGTTTGTGCTGTGGACGGATAAAAGGCTTCCTCTGCATCCCTCTTGCATACAGCATCCACTTGTGTAAAGTGTGCCGAATGGTTGAACGATGCACAGTGACTCCAACTGCAGCAAGATGATGTTGTAGGTATTTGGGGCTGGTCTGTGAGTTGACTCGGACTGTTCTCACCATATGTCACTTCTGTCTATGCAAGATTTTTCTTGGTCTGCCGCTTCGAGCCTTAACTTGAACTGAGCCTGTGGTCTTCCATTTCCTCAATATGTTCCTAACTGTGGAAACAGACAGCTGACATCTCTGAGACAGCTTTCTGTATCCTTCCCCTAAAGCATGATGTTGAACAATCTCTGTCTTACGGTCAAATTGCTTGTCTTCAGAGAAAATTAAAAGAGGAGGGAAACTTGTAATTGACCCCCTTAAATACTCTTTCTCATAATTGGATTCACCTGTGTATATAGGTCAGGGGTCACTGAGCTTACCAAGCCAATTTGAGTTCCAATAATTAATTCTAAAGATTTTGGAATCAATAAAATGACAAATTTATGCACCTGCCTAATTTTATGTAAAGAATTATTGCACACTTTCTGTAAATCCAACAAACTTAATTTCACTTCTCAAATATCGCTGTGTGTGTCTCCTATATGATATATTTAACTGACATTTTTTACCAACGATTTATACAGAAAAATCATGATGATTAATAAGGTTGCCCAAACTTTCACATCCCACTGTCAGTTAGTGAAAGAAGTACCGTAGTAACAGATGGCAAACGGTGGTATTGGACACTTCAAAATAAAGAATGTTAACTTGATGTTCACTTTAAGTTGAAATTTGTTTAAACTATGCCAAGAATTACTGACATCAAAAAAAGCAATCGATCTCGTGTGGGACTGATTTATTATTATTGTTGAAGTTGCTGTTGTTATTTACTGTAAATACTTGGCTATAAGTGGAGACATAAGTTGATGTCATGTGAGGCAGAAGAGAGGATGCTGCATCCGGATGGATCAGTAAGTGATGGCTTCCCCTTCAGCGATTACACGGGGGGGGGGGGGGGGGTGGGATAGAGAGAGCAGGCCCCTTTTGCATGGTGGCAGAAGGGAGGGGGCTTTGCAGCAAGCTGCCTGCTTTGCATTGCAGGGAAGGGGAGACAGGGGACACCTGTCCACAAACCAGGGGGGCACAGGAGCTACACAGCTAGAGGAGCCACACAGCCAGGGGACACAGTGACCACACTGAATGGTGACAGGGAGACACATAGTTGCCTCAATGAAGGGGGGGTAGAAGAGCACATACTGGCCACACTGAAAGAGGAAGCAGGGGTCACACTGATGGGGACATGGGGACAGATTAGCGGGTTGTTGGCTGCATGTGGGGCCTGGAGGTGTTATTGGCTGCACTTGGGGGCCAGGAGGGAATCATGGCTATTATGCTGTATACATGGCAGCCATTAACCCATCCTCATACCCAAGTGCAGCCCTTAACTTTGCTGTATAAAGTTATATTTGAATAATTAAAAAAAAATTACAGCACAAGAGGGGTCGGCTTATACATGAGGTCGACTTATATCCCAGTATATGCTGCATTTATTCATTTTTTAGGCGCAGTACAAAGTATGACGCTCACTGTTGTGTTCTTGGCTTGGACACTCAATGCTGCCAACTGAACTATAGATATGCATTAGCCGGCTACATTGTATAGAAATACGCACAACAACAGCTAGAATGTCAGTGCAATACAATCAATATGCCTTAAAATGATGAATGACAGGACAGTTCCTAGTAGTAGTGGTATTAGTAGGCAGACACAGAGTGTTAGCTAAAGCATTGTGCAATCCATGGCCGTTTCTAGGGCCGTGCGGAGCGTGCGGGCGCCCTTAGCGCTGAAGAAGGGGGGGCGCTGTAATGAAGGGGGAAGTCAGCCGCGGGGAGGGCAGCCCGACCTCTCCCTCCCTTCCTCTCCAGGCCGCCCTCCATACTTCCCCCTCCGATGCAGAGCGCAGCAGGGAAGCGCTGTAATACTCACAACTCACCTGCCTGCGTTCCAATCACCGGTCACTAGCCGCTGGTCTTCCCCTCTGCAAACACGTTGATACACACACTGCTTCCTGTTTAACAGGAAGCAACATGTGTATCAGCGTGTATGCAGACAGAAGACCAGCGGCTAATGACCGGTGATTGGAATGCAGGCAGGTGAGTTATATGTATACAGCTGTGACTGCAGGAGACAGGGTAAACTTACCCAGAATCCTATGCATTCCTTTGCGTCACATGTCGCTTCCCATGTCCTGCTTCCTTCTTCCGGCATAGGATCCGACGTACGCATGGGTAAGTTGACCTCCCTGTCTCCCGAGGTCCCAGCTGTATCATTTACATTTCCAATCTACGAACTTGTAGCTACTCGGAAGAGCATGACTACACAATAACAATACTACAATAATCACTTCTACCTATGCAGGAAACCTAACGTTTGCTAACTGTCTGTAAGCAACTATTTTCCTGTTTGTCTCTCTAGGTCACTATGTCTTATTCCTTGTCCTAACAGACCAAAAATGCCGCACTGAGTGAGAAACCCCTCCCCCCCCCCACTTGTGGTCTGTGGTGCGATCGGCCTGTGGTGCGATCCATGGTAATTGGCTGGTGGGGCAGGCTATGCATGCTGGGATACAGTATTTTGCCAAACAAAGGGGCATTCCAAATGCTTTCTAACATTCTTTTCCCACTGGACTGTTCCCAGGCTGTGCTAACTTACTTATGTGTCCTTGCCAAAAATCAGCCACATGGCGAATCGTCATACTGAATTTGTAAATATTTTCAGTAAGTGAAATCAACCTAATTTGGAATGAGATTGAACTTGAAAATCTCTGATCCCTACTGAAGCCAGGCTTACATCCAGAACCGTTGGTGTATAGCAAGCCTATAGCTTTAAATTTTACATAGCTTCACCAACCCCACATGCAGACAGCCTGTTTTGGACTGTTGGTCCTCCTCAGCGCATGGCAGTGATTGATATGGCACTATGGAATAGGGCTTGGACAACAAGCAACTCAGGGTGACCCAAACCACTTGGGTATTCTGTTGATCTGGTCCAAGCCCCATCCCTTAGAGCCATATCAATCCCTGCCATGCACTGAGGAGGACCAACAGTCTGAAACAGGCTGTTTGCAGGTTGGGTTGATGTGGCTCTGTAAAATGTAAAGCTATAGGCAAACCATACTAAGCCTTGCATTTTTAATAGGAGGGCTTTTCGGTCTCTTTTAGTCCCCTGTACTTTCCTAGTGGTTTTTGGTCACCTGAGCTGTGTGGTTGCTCTGTTATCCCTACTGCCAACCTAATTTATGAAAACAATTTCTTTAAGCTGACCATAATTTCACGATTTCTCAAAGAGTAAATCAGTGGGTTACACATGGGAGTAGCCACAGTATACACCAGAGACAAAATCTTATTTAAGTCTGGTAGGTGTTCCCCAGATGGAATTACGTAGAGAGTCACCAGTGATCCATAGTACATACAAACAACAATAAGATGGGAGCTGCAGGTAGAGAAGGCCTTGCGTCTTCCAGCCACCGAAGAGATTCTGAGAATGGTGACAGCAATGGAGCTGTAGGTCAGAAGAATTAATATGAAAGGCACGGGAATAATTGGCAGGGACATTACTAGCAGGTTCATTTCCACCACTGAAGTGTCTGAGCAAGATAACTTCACAAGAGGAGCCAGGTCACAGAAGAAGTGGTTAATTATGTGTTGCCTGCAAAACTGTAGGTTACTTACGGCTATGGTTGTGAAGAGTGGGATGGTGAATCCCAGAAACCAAGGCCAAAGGGTGAGATGGATTTGAAGGGTCACATTCATCAATGACTGATATCGTAGAGGGTTACAGATTGCCAAATACCTGTCATAGGACATCGATAAGAGCAGAAAACATTCAAATATTATTATAACACCAAAAAAGTACAGCTGACTGATACACCCTCCGAAGGATATACTGCTGCCATTAGCTAGAAGCACTTGGAGCATCTTTGGTCCAATAACGAGGCTAAGAAAGAAGTCCGAGAGGGACAGATGGACCAAGAAAAGGTACATGGGAGAATGGATGTGACTGGTGCTCAATACTATGATTATAATTAGAAAGTTCCCCAGTAAAGCCGTGGTGTGCATCATCAGTAGGAAAACAAAAACTAAGGGCTGAATGTTCTGAGGCATACTAATCCCACAAAGATAAAATTCAAATACTTCTGTGACATTTGCCATTGTACTTGCATAGCTTGATTGAGGACAATAAACGTCTTCTTCTCAATAGGTGGGAGAAAAAAGAAAGAAAATAAAGTGGAAACTTCTATTGGTGAGAAGTCCTCCTTAATGATCTGAAAAGAAAACAGACAACAAAACAGAACTCACATTGTCGACAAGAGGTTGCATTTATTTTTAAGATATTTACGATCTCAAGAAAAAACAAACTACTGGTCTGCAGGCTATTGTGCATTGCATTGTGTTAGTGTACTTATCTATAGGGACGCTCCTTCTGATTCGCGGAAATACCGCATTACCGCAGCTCTGTAATTTTAGCCCAATAACAGAACTTGGAAGCATTGGACCATTCAGAGAATGCAGAGTCAACTCGGAAGTATTTAGCCAATCAACGAATAAAAAAAAAATGCCAGAAAAAAAGATTCCTTGGAAATCGTAAACCGGAAAACAGAAATCGGAAATTTGCGGAATCGGCAATTGGCATTTTTGCCCATCACTACTTATCTATGTCACACCAGTGGAAGTCTGACCACAGCAGAGATCTCCTGCACAGCTCAAGATTTTTAGCCAGCAACTGGGAACTAAATGTACTGTAGGTGGCTGCAAAATGGCAAGATGTGGGACTAAAGCTACATATACACATTAGATAAAAATCGGTCCGAACCCTAGTGAAACGACCGACCAACTGTTCAACAAATGCGCACGACCGGCCGTGTGCGGCGGCATCAAACAACCGATATTGGGAGTTGGTACAGTAATTGTCCAGTAAATGTACAGTTAATTAAAAGACATATATTGTCTGATGTGCGAATGCACTTTAAAGGTCTCTGCAGAGTATTCTTTATGGTGTCCATACAAGGTACAATTTTTTCATTTTTTTTTTCGATCAGAAAAATTTGATTGATTATTATTCCGTTTGATCTATTAGTTTTTACAAATTTTTTTGAGGTAGCATATACTGTACAAAGTTCGATTTTTCTAATAGTCCGAGAAAAACATTTGAATATGAAGACAAATTTGTTTTTTTTTACCGATAGTATTTTCTTATTCAACCTACCTACCTATATTATTATACAGGCTGCCTCCTGCCCTGGTGGTCCCAGTGTCCGAGGGACCACCAGGACAGGCTGCAGCCACCCTAGTCTGCACCCAAGCACACTGATTTCCCCCCGCCTGCCCCCTGATCGCCCACAGCACCCCTCAGACCCCCCCCCCTGCCCACCCCCCAGACCACTGTTTGCACCCAATCACCCCCCTAATAACCCATCAATCACTCCCTGTCACTATCTCTCAACGCTATTTTTTTATTCCCTAAACTGCTCCCTGCTCCCTCCTGATCACCCCTCAGATTCTTCCCAGACCCCCCCCCCCCCAGACACCCCCCCTCCCTCCTGTGCACTGTATGCATCTATCCCCCTGATCACCTGTCAATCACCTATCAATCACCTGTCAATCACCCATCAATCACCCATCAATCACCGCCTGTCACTGCCACCCATCAATCAGCCCCTAACCTGCCCCTTGCGGGCAATCTGATCACCCACCCACACCAATAGATCGCCCGCAGATCCGACGTCAGATCACCTCCCAGGTGCAGTGTTTACATCTGTTCTCTACCCTAAACACCCACTAATTACCCATCAATCACCCCCTATCACCACCTGTCACTGTTAACCATCAGATCAGACCCTAATCTGCCCCTTGCAGGCACCCAATCAGCCGCCTACATGCTTAGATTGCCCTCAGACCCCCCATTATCAATTGGCCAGTGCAATATTTACATCTGTTCTTCCCTGTAATAACCCACTGATCACCTGTCAATCACCTGTCAATCACCCATCAATCACCCCCTGTCACTGCCACCCATCAATCAGCCCCTAACCTGCCCCTTGTGGGCAATCTGATCACCCACCCACACCAATAGATCGCCCGCAGATCCGACGTCAGATCACCTCCCAAGTGCAGTGTTTACATCTGTTCTCTACCCTAAACACCCACTAATTACCCATCAATCACCCCCTGTTACTGCTACCTATCAGATTAGACCCCTATCTGCCCCTAGGGCACTCAATCACCCGCCCACACCCTCAGAATGCCCTCAAACCCCAGCCCTGATCACCTCGCCAGTGCATTGCTTGCATCTATTCCCCCCTCTAATCACACCTTGAGACACCCATCAATCACCTCCTGTCACCCCCTAGCACACCTACCCATCAGATCAGGCCCTAATTTGCCCCATGTGGGCTCCTGATCACTTGGCCAAACCCTCAGATCCCCCTCAGACCCCCTTCCGATCACCTCCCCAGTGCATTGATTGCATCTATTTTCCCCTCTAACCACCCCCTGAGACACCCATCAATCACCTCCTGTCACCCCCCTAGCACTCCTATCCATCAGATCAGGCCCAATACAACCTGTCATCTAAAAGGCCACCCTGCTTATGACCGGTTCCACAAAATTCGTCCCCTCATAGACCACCTGTCATCAAAATTTGCAGATGCTTATACCCCTGAAAAGTCATTTTGAGACATTTGGTTTCCAGACTACTCACGGTTTTGGGCCCGTAAAATGCTAGGGCGGTATAGGAACCCCACAAGTGACCCCATTTTAGAAAAAAAGACACCCCAAGGTATTCTGTTAGGTGTATGACAAGTTCATAGAAGATTTTATTTTTTGTCAAAAGTTAGCGGAAAATGATTTTTATTGTTTTTATTTCACCAAGTGTCATTTTTCACTAACTTGTGACAAAAATAAAATCTTCTATGAACTCGCCATACACCTAACGGAATACCTTGGGGAGTCTTCTTTCTAAAATGGGGTCACTTGTGGGGTTCCTATACTGCCCTGGCATTTTAGGGGCCCTAAACCGTGAGGAGTAGTCTAGAAAACAAATGCCTCAAAATGACCTGTGAATAGGACGTTGGGCCCCTTAGCGCACCTAGGCTGCAACAAAAGTGTCACACATGTGGTACCGCTGTACTCAGGAAAACTAGTATAATGTGTTTTAGGGGGTATTTTTACACATACCCATGCTGGGTGGGAGAAATCTCTCTGTAAATGGACAATTGTGTGTAAAAAAAATCAAACAATTGTCATTTACAGAGATATTTCTCCCACCCAGCATGGGTATGTGTAAAAATACACCCCAAAACACATTATACTACTTCTCCTGAGTACGGCGGTACCACATGTGTGGCACTTTTTTACACCCTAAGTACGCTAAGGGGCCCAAAGTCCAATGAGTACCTTTAGGATTTCACAGGTCATTTTGCGACATTTGGTTTCAAGACTACTCCTCACGGTTTAGGGCCCCTAAAATGCCAGGGCAGTATAGGAACTCCACAAATGACCCCATTCTAGAAAGAAGACACCCAAAGGTATGCCATTAGGAGTATGGTGAGTTCATAGAAGATTTTATTTTTTGTCACAAGTTAGCGGAAAATGACACTTTGTGAAAAAAAAACAATTAAAATCAATTTCCGCTAACTTGTGACCAGAGGCGTATCTACAGGGGTGCACATAGGAAACGTGCAATGGGTGCCCCTTGTCACTCACCTGGGGGGGGGGGGGGCATCCCCAGTAAGCAATTAATCACCCCCTCTGTAGTAGCCGGCTTACCGCCAGCGAAATTGTCTGTGCCGCCGGACCTGCGCCCGCAGAATGAGAGGAGAAGCAGGAGAATGTGAGCGACGCTCACTGTGACACTTGCTGTGCAGCGCGCCCCCACCCCTGTATTTCACCCTGCTACCTGGCGAAGGCCTGCAGCTACAGCCACCCACTGTTTCCTGCTAGTCTCCCCTCCCAGTCCCACCTTCAACTAGTCAGCCAATCAGGAGGAGGATCGGGGATACAAGGCAGCGAACGGAGTGGCGCTGACATTGCTATGGTGACCGGAGACACTGCGGGGACCTCCGTCCCAGCAGCGTCTCTGGTCGCCATAGCAACGTCGGCGCCGCTCCGTTCGCTGCCTTGTATCCCCGATCTTCCTCCTGATTGGCCGCATACTGATGGAGGTGGGATGAGACGAGACTACCAGGAAACAGTGGGTGGCTGTAGCTGCAGGCAGTCAGGTGGCACAGAGTGCGCACATCATTGATTGTGAGGCAGCAGCTAAGCAGCACCCTAAGCCCACCAGAAGCACCCTCTGCCCAGCAAGAAGCATCCCCTGCTGCAGCCAACAGAACCCTCTGCCTCGGACCTTGGTAAGCAGCACCCTCTGCCCCCAGCCAGCAGCACCTTCTGCCCCTAGCCAGCAGCACCCTCTGCCCCCAGCAAGCAGCAGCAGCACCCTCTGCCCCCAGCCAGCAGCACCCTCTGCCCCCAGCAAGCAGCACCCTCTGCCCCAAGCAAGCAGCAGTAGCACCCTCTGCCCCCAGCCAGCAGCACCCTCTGCCCCCAGCAAGCAGCAGTAGCACCCTCTGCCCCCAGCTAGCAGCTCCCTCTGCCCCCAGCCAGCAGCACCCTCTGCCCCCAGCCAGCAGCACCCTCTGCCCCCAGCCAGCAGCACCCTCTGCCCCCAGCCAGCAGCACCCTCTGCCCCAGCCAGCAGCACCCTCTGCCCCCAGCAAGCAGCACCCTCTGCCCCAGCAAGCAGCACCTTGCACCCTGCCCTCAGCCAGCACTCAGTCACCACCCTGCAACCGGCTGTTTTTGCGCACGTGGGGGGGGCGCAATTTTAGTGTTTGCCATGCACGCCTTATAACCCAGATATGCCTCTGCTTGTGACAAAAAAATAAAATCTTCTATAAACTCACCATACTCCTAACGGAATACCTTGGGGTATCTTCTTTCTAAAATGGGGTTTCTATACTGCCCTGGCATTTTAGGGGCCCTAAACCGTGAGGAGTGGTCTTGAAACAAAAATGACCTGTGAAATCCTAAAGGTACTCATTGGACTTTGGGCCCCTTAGCGCAGTCAGGGTGCAAAAAAGTGCCACACATGTGGTATCGCCGTACTCAGGAGAAGTAGTATAATGTGTTTTGCGGTGTATTTTTACACATACCCATGCTGAGTGGGAGAAATATCTCTGTAAATGGACAATTGTGTGTAAAAAAAATCAAACTATTGTCATTTATAGAGATATTTCTCCCACCCAGCATGGGTATGTGTAAAAATACACCCCAAAACACATTATACTACTTCTCTTGAGTACGGTGGTACCACATGTGTGGCACTTTTTTACACCCCAAGTGCACTAAGGGGCCCAAAGTCCAATGAGTACCTTTAGGATTTCACAGGTCATTTTGCGACATTTGATTTCAAGACTACTCCTCACGGTTTAGGGCTCCTAAAATGCCAGGGCAGAATAGGAACCCCACAAATGACCCCATTCTAGAAAGAAGACACCCAAAGGTATTCCATTAGGAGTATGGTGAGTTCATAGAAGATTTTATTTTTTGTCACAAATTAGCGGAAAATGACACTTTGTGAAAAAAAAAACAATTAAAATCAATTTAAGCTAACTTGCGACAAAAAATAAAAACTTCTATGAACTCGCCATACTCCTAACAGAATACCTTGGGGTGTCTTCTTTCTAAAATGGGGTCATTAGTGGGGTTCCTATACTGCCCTGGCATTTTAGGGGCCCTAAACCGTAAGGAGTAGTCTTGAAACAAAAATGACCTGTGAAATCCTAAAGGTACTCATTGGACTTTGGGCCGCTTAGTGCAGTTAGGGTGCAAAAAAAGTGCCACACATGTGGTATCGCTGTACTCAGGAGAAGTAGTATGATGTGTTTTGGGGTGTATTTTTACACATACCCATGCTGAGTGGGAGAAATATCTCTGTAAATGGACAATTGTGTGTAAAAATAAATCAAACAATTGTCATTTACAGAGATATTTCTCCCACCCAGCATGGGTATATGTAAAAATACACCCCAAAACACATTATACTACTTCTCCTGAGTATGGCAATACCACATGTGTGGCACTTTTTTGCAGCCTAACTGCGCTAAGGGGCCCAAAGTCCAATGAGCACCTTTAGGCTTTACAGGGGTGCTTACAATTTAGCACCCCCCAAAATGTCAGGACAGTAAACACACCCCACAAATGACCCCATTTTGGAAAGTAGACACTTCAAGGTATTCAGAGAGGGGCATGGTGAGTCCGTGGCAGATTTCAATTTTTTTTTTTGTCGCAGGTTAGAAGAAATGGAAACTTTTTTTTTTTCATTTTTTTTTGTCATTTTCCGCTTACTTGTGACAAAAAATAATATCTTCTATGAAATCACTATGCCTCTCAGTGAATACTTTGGGATGTCTTCTTTCCAAAATGGGGTGATTTGGGGGGTATTTATACTATCCTGGAATATTAGCCCCTCATGAAACATGTCAGGTGGTCAGAAAAGTCAGAGATGCTGGAAAATGGGAAAATTCACTTTTTGCACCATAGTTTGTAAACGCTATAACTTTTACCCAAACCAATAAATATAGGCTGAATGGGTTTTTTTTAATCAAAAACATGTTTGTCCACATTTTTCGTGCTGCATGTATACAGAAATTTTACTTTATTTGAAAAATGCCAGCACAGAAAGTTAAAACAATCATTTTTTTTGACAAAATTCATGTCTTTTTTTGATGAATATAATAAAAAGTAAAAATCGCAGCAGCAATCAAATAGCACCAAAAGAAACTTTATTAGTGACAAGAAAAGGAGCCAAAACTCATTTAGGTGGTAGGTTGTATGAGCGAGCAATAAACCGTGAAAGCTGCAGTGGTCTGAATGGAAAAAAAGTGCCTGGTCCTTAAAGAGTAACTGTCAGGCAAAAACAAGTAATTTTGATCTATGTTCCCCTGTGTTAAACAGTGTGGAAGGAAGCCAAATATCAATACTGAAGTAAAAGAACTCTCTTACTTTATTATGGGCTGAATAGCAGCCTTCCTTATCTCCAGGCTGTTTAGGAGGCCACATCAGACTGAAAAAAGCAGCAGTCAGCCTGCAAAGCAGTATGGGAAGGTCTTACTTCCTCTCTACTGCCCTCCCTGCACCACCCCTTCATTTCCCTATCCAGCCCTGCTGCAGCCTCATTGGCTGGTCCCTCTCGACTCCTTTCCTCCCCATCCAGACACCCTGAGTGACACCCGCGATCGTCGGCACCCCCCCCACCCCCCCGCGAGTGACACCGGCGATTGTCGGCACATCCCCCCCTCCCGCGAGTAACACCCGCGATCGTCGGCACCCCCCATCCCCCCCCCCCCGCGAGAGACACCCGCAAAACGATCGCCCGCAGACCGCCCGACATCGCAATTGCCCGCAAACCGACCGACATCGCAATCGCCCACAAAACGACCGAGATCACAATCACCTGCAGACCGACATCGTAACCGCCCGCAAAACGACCGACATCGCCATCACCTGCAAAACGACCGACATCGCAATCGCTCGCAAAATGACTGACATCGCAATCGCAAGCAAAACGACCGACATCGCAATCGCCCGCAAAACGACCGACATCGCAATCACCTGCACACCGACCGACATCGCAATCTCCGGCAAAACGACCAACATCGTAATCGCCCGCAAAACCGCAAAACGACCGACATCACAATCGCCCGCAAAATGACCGACATCGCAATCGCAAGCAAAACGACCGACATTGCAATCGCAAGCAAAACGACTGACTTAGCAATCGGCCGCAAAACGACTGACTTCGCAATCGGCCGCAAAACGACCGACTTCGCAATCGCAAGCAAAACGACCGACATCGCAATCGCTCGCAAAACGACCGACATCGCAATCGCAAGCAAAGCAACCGACACCGCAATCGCTCGCAAAACGACTGACATCGCCATCGCAAGCAAAACGACTGACTTCGCAATCGGACGCAAAACAACTGACTTTGCAATCGCAAACAAAACGACCAACATTGCAATCGCAAGCAAAGGACCGACATCGCAAGCAAAACGACCGACATCGCAATCGCAAGCAAAACGACCGACTTTGCAATCGCAAGCAAAACGACTGACATCGCAAGCAAAACGACAGACATCGCAATCGCAAGCAAAACGACTGATATCGCAATCGCAAGCAAAACGACTGACATCGCAATCGCAAGCAAAGCCCAAAGAGTGTGTAACATTTATCACTTGTTACATTCTATTTAGTTAAATGTATCTATCTGAACTTCTGCATATCTCTCCATGGAACTTTGGTTGCATATAATATGCTGTAAATAATGTTTTAGAGCAAAGTTGAAATGCAGGGTTATATTCCGCTTTAATTCGCTTCCCCCTAAAAATTTGGCCGAGACTCATAGGCAGGGCCGGATTTCTGGCAAGGCCACATAGGCCATGGCCTAGGGCACCAGAAATTTTGGGGCGGCTCAGTGAGGGGCAGTAAAGCTGTTCCGTGCAGCCATCCCTAACTACAAGGATATCTTTAACCCTATGTACTCTGTGTCCTGCACTTGTGTCGTCCCTGCAAAACCTGTAAGTGCTATCCTGCAGGTACACATCAGCCTAACTTTCATGGTGACAAAGTGGGTCCATCATTAACAAGATGGCAAACATAACATAAAAGTTCTTAAGGAAAACATAATTTATAATCTATACGCGTATTACTAAACTACTTATTGTCTGTGACATCCAATGATGGAAAGTAAGTAGAATTCTCATTGGGGCACACAGAGATAGCAACCATAAAGACGGTATAGTTGGCCTTGGGCGGTAAAAAATACAAATCCGGCCCTGCTCATAGCGCTTGATTCACAAAGCGGTGCTAACAGTTAGCACGCTGGTGAAAAGCCCTTTATCACGCCTAAACTCTGTTTAGGCATGATAAGTTTAGGTGTGATAAGTTTAGGCATGATAAGTTTAGGCGTGATAAGTTTAGGCATGATAAGTTTAAGCACCAACTGGGTTAGCACCGCAGTGCACAGCTGATCAAAGGTTTTGCGCTGGCAAAGTCTGGTGCACTTTGCATAGAGTTTAATGGCGCTGCTTTGCGTGCTGGACTTTGCGCGCAATCTAAACTTATCTAAACTTATCACGCCTAAACTTATCATGCCTAAACTGAGTTTAGGCATGATAAAGGGCTTTTCACCAGCGTGCTAACTGTTAGCACCGCTTTGTGAATCAGGCCCATAATGACCCTCTTCAGTAAAAATATACAGGTCATATAGAGAAGTCATTGATGGTAATTGGAGCTATTTTATAAACCAATTCTTTCATGTATCCTTCTTAAACTCTCTGTAGAATTAATTAACATGAGGAGGAAGAGAGACTCGAGAGATTACTGTATTGTGTTTTATTTATTAAAGGGGCTCTACAGCGAAAAACTGTAAAATGTAAAATATGTGCAAACATATACAAATAAGAAGTACATTTTTTTCCAGAGTAAAATGAGCCATAAATTACTTTTCTCCTATGTTGCTGTCCATCTCTTTATAGGGGATTCTCAGCGATATATTTGTTTTCAAAAGCACTTAGTGAATGGCAGTTGCTCTGTCCAACTGCCAAAAAACTGTGTAGCGAGCAGGGAAGCTGGCCAGCATCATTGTTTAAATCCTTTTTAGGGAATATCTTTATAAAGAATAAAAGCCTTGCTGAGAATCCCCTATGAAGAGATGGACTAGTCCAAAACCTGTCCCTTCTGTCAGATTTCTACTACCTACTGTAAGTGACAGCAACATAGGAGAAAAGCAATTTATGGCTCATTTTACTCTGGAATAAACCTACTTACTATTTGTATATGTTTGCGCATATTTTAAATTTTACAATTTTTCGCTGTAGTGCCCCTTTAATTTTATTTTGTTTTAACAGGCCATGCATTGCATTTTTCAACTATTTCATGCCATGAAAATAGGGCTGGATATGTTTTAGTGCTCAAAAAAAAAAATGCCCACAACAAACCATAATACAGTCAATTTGATGTATCACATACAAGAGGGAAATAATTCCCGGTTGCACCCTTGCAGCATGCACTTTAAAACTTCAATGTATTCATTATTTTTCAAATCTAAAGCTGGAGTGGCATCAGGAAATTAGGAAGTAGGGTGTGTCACAAATGTCCTCAAACTTCCATTGGTTCTGCAAAACTTCCGGCAACCGGTTTTGCAAAATTCGAGGTGCCAACTTTAGCTGTTAATAGTTAAGCCCTTATATAGGGTAGGCTACAGCCACCACCAGATGTACTGGGTATGTAAATCGTGAACAGCCCATTAGAAATTCCTCCGATCAATTTCAGTTCTTAAAGGATACATCCAGACAAAATAAAAAACAAAACAATACTTCCTAAAGCCCTTGGCAGCCATCCTGTGCCCTCACCGCAGCTCCGGTGGCTCCCAGTATTCTCCGCTGCAGAAGCCGACTTCGCCAGGTCGGCTTTCGGGTCGGCTTCTCATGCGCTGCACTGCTGACGTCATCAGGACAGTAATTCTGCGCCTGCACAGTGCAGTCCTGATGACATTAGCGGTTGAGCGGTGGAGCGCATGAGAAGCCGACCCGGAAGCCGACCTAGCGAGGTCGGCTTCTGCTGCGGAAAAGCCTGGGAGCCACTGGAGCTGCGGCAAGGGCACAGGATGGCTGCCAGGGGTTGGAGGAAGCCTCAGGTAAGTGCATTTTTGTTTTTTTTATTTTACTTGGACGTATCCTTTAAATGCTTCCTTCATTCAATTGCTCACTTAAATATGAAGTGCCTGAATAAGAAGGAGCAGCGTCTCTTCCATGGTACATACAATGAAGACTCACCTTCTCTATCAGTGAGCAATTGAATGAAGGAGGCATTTAAGAACTGGAATTGATCAGAGGAATTTATAATCAGCTGTTCACAACCAATCAAGCAATGGTCGCATCAAACGGGTGAGTTCTTCCCCACACGGGTGAACGGTGATGGATATACAAGGAAGGTTGAGCGCTATCCGTATGTACTTTGTTCTGTAAAGATACTTAACATGACAACACTTGCCTGCAGGCCAGTCACTAAAGACACAAAGGTAGGATGGAGTGCTCCAATGGTGCGGTAACTTCTTTTTTAATATCAATGACACGCAATAAAAGTGACACTAGTGACGTCAGACGGCTCGTCGTGAGGAGACCCAGTCGGCAGTTGTCCTCCACCATCTCGTACGGTCCCTGCTAGCCCTGGCCAGGCTCAGGAGTTGGAGAGGACTCACTGGCGGCCTCATACACGTGCACTACTTGCACGTAGAGTGTAAGTGTAACTTTTATTGCATGTTATTGATATTAAAAAAGAAGTTAACACACCATTGGAGCACTCCCTTCTCCCTTTGTGTATTTTGCAACGAGATGACTGGCACCACCCAGTAGTGGGAGCAGAGCCTGGAGTGGATAACTTCAATTAAAGGGCCAGAACAGTTTTCGCTAAGTGCAAGAAAAATCACTTTTTTACCTGCAGGCCAGTCAGCCTTCTCTACTGCATTCACTGGGTGCCCACTGATGACATCATCAGGCTGGGACTCAGTACTTGCAGTCAGAGGAGCTGCAATATGGGACAAAGGGGAGCTGAAGTCACCACTAGAACAGGAGAGATGTGGGATACCACTTACCTCAGCATCACTTCCACCTGCTGATCGCTGGATGGGGGTAATGGGGGGGGGGGGGGGTTGAACCTTAGGGAGGGCTACCCAGATTACTATTGTAAAGATGCACACAAATCATGAGCATAGGAAGGAGCTAGCATGTGTGCTGAGCTCACTATTAGGTAAAAAAAACTAATGTAAAAAAAAAAAAAACTAAAACTAATACTAAAACATGTCCTTGTGCCCAAACGGGGACAGAAGATGTAAATACACTGTAGTATAGGGATGGTCAGAAATACAGATTTCCATGGAAAATCGGATTTCCGCCATTGCCAATTACTGCTACCGCTTCCGCTTTCTGCTACCGATTTCTGCATTCCGATGCAAACTTGTGAGGAAAAATTTCCACCAAAATTTTCAACAACATTAACATCGGTTTACTCAAAAACTACAAGGTCTTTTTAAAAAATGTTTTTCCTTTTGTTACCACTCTCCTCCCTAACATAACATGCAAATATGGTGTTTCTAGCAACTATGGGTGCTTTGCTGTTAATTGCTAAAGTCGGCGGCGATTGAGTGTAATGTGAAAGTCGAAAATCAGCATTACCAATATGCAGTATTTTTAAGACATTCAGAATACTGAGAATAGTTAAAGAGATTCTGTACTGTAAAATTCTTACAATAAAAAGCATACCATTCTCTTCATTATGTTCTCCTGGGCCCCTCTGTGCTGTTTCTCCCACTCCCTGCTGCAATCCTGGCTGGTAATTAACAGTTTTAGGCAGTGTTTACAAACAAAAGACTGGCTTCTAACCAGAGTATCATAGGCTGAGAACTAGCTTACTGTGTGACTCATGCAGAGCTTGGAGAGAGTGTGTAAAGCTTCTGCCTATCACAAGCAGTGCTGCACATTCCACACATTCCAGCCTAAGCCCGACAGAGCGGACAGAGGAAATGTCACGCTTGGAGGTGTAATCTCCACAGTCAGCATACAACACATAAGCTGACGTGAAGGAGGTACACACACCAGCACAAGGGATCAGGATATCCCCAGTTTAGTGGAGGAGAGGAATGACTCCAATAGGAGATTGTGGTGCACAGAGCCGGTGCAGATCCGAACAGCCACAAACACTTTCGTAATAACGTCTCAGCGCAAAGTAGCGCTGAGCGCATAAACCAGGACTGAGGAGATCAGGACAGGTAGACAGAATGAACGCTTGCTAGCTAGCGATTACTTAGCGACAGCAAGCGTCCAAAACCAGACAGACTGGAATGAGGCAGCCAATGCGTTGCGGCGATGGCGTGCCTCACAAAGACAGGACAGGAGAGACAGGAAATAGCAGGATCGAGATAGATGAACGTAACACAGATAAATATACAATAAGTATGTTTTCCTAGCGTATTACAATTACAGCTATCAATGAAACTATTTGTAAGGTCTGACTAACATATGTATATATCGGCAATGAACCGATATATGACATAAGCAGGAACGCTGACTAGGACTGGAGTAATACAGGGAACAGGACTCAGAAGGATTCGCTATCTCTTCGCAGAGATGAACGCAATCCACAAACAGGACCAGGAACAGGATAACTAGCTCAGCACGGGTGTTCACGATACGCGCAAACTACCAAAACGTGCTGGAAAACTGACTAACTGAACACAGGAAATAAACAGTTCGTGTACGTATATATCAGCAACACTGATATATCAACGTAACACGGATACAAGGAAAATAACAAAATGCGCAAGTATGCGTATATATTGGCGATGAACCAATATATGACACAAGACAAGCAAGTAACAACTTCTAGAACAAGAGCAGAACTAGGAGGACTCGCTGACCCCTTCGCAGGAGTCAGCGCAGTCCACACGGACCAGGAACGAGGTGGGGCACGAGCAGAGTAACAGATAGAGTCTGAGACTATGATAGCCCATGAGACATTGCAGGAAGCAGTTCTTTATACTGAGGTCATCCAATGGGAGCAGACCTGCAGATTCCCACACAAGTGAATGGTAATTAATCACAGGCTGATAGCAGGAAAAGGCAGACAATGATATGCAGCCTGCAGGAAAGGGACTGCCCCTCCACTGCAGCAGACAATGTTTGTTTACACAAGAGCATGTTAAACTGTCATTAATTTCAGAGTGACTGCAGATGGAATCAGCAACTAGTTTAAGTGCAAACCAAACTATGCAAGAAAATGCATGTAATGACATCAGAACTGCTTGGGTTACAATACCACTGCAGCCAGCAGTAAACGCTGCAGACATGATCATAACATAACCCCCCCCCCTTAAAAGCGGATACCAGACGCTTTTCAAAACTGAAACAATCTGACTGATAATTCATGATGACCGGGACAGCCCGGCAAGACCAAATTCCAGAATCAGGCCCCACAAGACTGGACCCATCAGAACCAGAACCTACAGAACCATGCCCGTCAGCACTACAAGCCTCAGTGTGACACCCATCAGAACCACGACTTCCAGAAAAAAAAAACCAGAAACTCTCTGAGCGATACCCACCGCCTTCCCGGGACTGTCCAAAAACGCCAAAGCCTTTGCAATGCCCACCGGAACTGTCCCTACCAACACAAAACCCACAGTTGAACCAGTCCAAGGTACCAGGACAAGTTTCCTCAGAGATCTCCCAGAACACCTGGAAGCTCCAAAGAGATCCCCACAGGTCAGAACGCCCCTTAGGCTCACATGGAGAACCATCAAGAACCCCTATGGAACCCAGGGCAACTCTAGAGTCAGGGTCACAAGGACAAACATCAAGATCAGGGTTTTTAGGGACCAGAACCATCTCCGGGCATGCAGGCCAACCGGCAACATCAGAACATGTCTCCACTAGGGAAGCGTGTGAGCACGCCAACACAGACACACTTGGGCACTCTGGCATACGAAGCACATCTGGGCACACCGGCACAAGAGAGACTTTTGGGCATGTCAAGGAACTGCGAACCTCAAAGTCAGTCAAGGCAGGACCGAAACCAGGACTGGGCAAAAAAAAATCATCATGACTAGACTTCACAGTTACTGGATTCTCACAAAAAAATGCAGGATCAGACTTAGATGTCTCTGATTCCAGCAAGGTTATTAACAAATCATGTTCAGGGGCATTTACAAGACAGGACAAATCTTCTGATGTATGCACCGAACTAGACAGGGTTCCCATAACTTCTTCTGGACTAGACAGAGACTCATCAAATACACTGGATTGGAGCTCATGAAGGGCTGCAAAACAAGTCAGTAGTGCAGCAATCCCCACTGAACTAGGCAAAACTGAGTAACTCACTGGACAGAAAGGGGACACTGGAACTTCTGCCACACCGGACAGAGAACCAGAATTTTCCAGGATACAGGGCTGGGTTTCAGAAACACTCATTAACCCGGACTGAAATTCTGAGATTTCTATTATTTTTTCCAGCGAGTCAGAATTATCCATGTTACAGGGCAAGACCTTTAAAACATTCAGAGGACAGGGCTGGAGTTCCTCGGCTGTTACAACACTGGAGAGGGACTCAACAACATTGGTTAAATCAGACTGTGTACAGGGCAAGGTATCTAACACACTTGCTGACGAGGACAATATTTCAATGGCTTCTGCTTCCTTAGACAAAGATTCATCAAGTTTATTTAGAGTGGACTTTAATTCTAAGACAGCTGCTAAACAAGTGAATATTGCTGCAACACCCACTGAGGTAAGCAGTGCCTCAGAGTCTTTTGCTAGAGGGTTTGAAGTATCCAAAGTACTGGGTGAAGCATAAGACTCTGTGACCACAGCTTCACTGGACAGGATCACTGAACAGTCCATATTGCAGGGCAAAACCATGGAAGCACCTGCTGGACAGCATAATGATTCTGTGACCTGAGTTTCATTGGAGAGATCTACTGCACAATTCATGGTACAGGGCAAGTTCACTGGAACATTTTCTGAACACGGTAATAATTCTGCGATTTCGGATTCACATAGCAGACGCTCTGGGTTATTCCTGAAACTAGAGTGAGGTGTAGAAACAGGAAGATCAAAACACAATGTTTGCGCATCTAAATCACCATTCAATTGTGAAATTGGAAAATTCAGATGCTGGGGTTCTGAGATTTCTGGACAGGATTGCTGGGACTCAGAAACTGATGTAGTGCATTTATTGGCATCTGCTGGATCAGACAGGAGTTGAACTTTATTAACACAGGTAATTTCTGCAGAAGTGTTTGCAGAGACAGGCAAGATTTTTCTGGTGTCTGTTTCACTGAACAAAGACTCATGAGTACTGGCTAGGCTGGACTCAGAAGTCAGCAGGACCTCTGGGTCCTCTGCTGAGAAATTTGTGCAGGGCAAGATTAAGGAAGTATCAGTAATTTCTGTCTTACTGGGAAGTAACACTGAGTTATCCATGGTACAGGGTGGAATTACAGGAACTTCAATTTCACACAAAAGGAGCTCTGAATCACTCGCTGAGTCAGCCAAAGGTGCTGAAGCAGGCGAGTCCTCAGGAACTGAGGAAGTGGAACAATCTCCACTTGACAGTGTGTCTTCCCTGGTATCAACTGATTGAATCGCATAAAAATCGTCCAGAATCATTCTCCACACATCGATCAATGGAGCCACAAAGTCATACCCACACACACCAGTCTTTATTAGGTTATAGGCAGACTTAATGCATGCATTCAATACTAATTCACTTTTTGCACTGTAAAACTGACAAAATGAACTTGCATCTTTCTTCCATTCATAGACCAGGGCTTCCATCTCTCCTTTCTCAAATGGAGGATCCCATGCATATTTAACAGGCAGATCACAGTTTGCAAATGTGGTTTTGGCAGAAACATACATTGGATTATTTAACAGGCGATTGGCAGATTTCTTATTCCTAAGGATTTCCAATACCTGTAGCAAGTGTTGGACTGTAGTGTATGCAAATTTTTCTTGCTGCACGAATAGATTGATTTGTTCAATACTCTGTAATATATCCTCATAATCATACTCAGATAATTCTTTTAAACAAAAATCTTTATTTTCCCTAGCCAGTGATGAAAGTTCATTAGTAGTTTCATAAGTCCATTTAACTCCCCTGAAAGACAATTGCATTTCATTATCTGTTAATGGCAGAATCTCATTGCAGGTCTGATGCGCAGTCGCTAAACGTAACGATTCTGCAGATTGGACACGTTTCTTAGAACGTTTGCGTTTTGCCTTTCACCTTGCGGTTTTTGGTGATTTATTCAAAGCTGCAGGAAAATTATCAGTAACACTTTCTGCTTGCTGCTCATTCTTGCAAGCAATTGAAGGAGCAGCTGATTGGCCTGCTGCCAGGAGTTCATTAAGAGGAAAAGGCAATGGATCTATGCGCAACCAATTGTGAATTACAAAAGCTATAAATTGCAAAGGACTTTGTCTAAACTGAGTGTGATCTAAGACATCGATTGCCCAATCAAAAAGTTTGCCCTTAAAAAGAGCACAAACGATCCAATCAGACCAGGTAGAAATTGCAGAAGCCCGAAAGTCGGGATTGGCCAGAACTTTAACCAATTCTGATATAAATTTGTCTGTAACTTCAGGACCAAGCTTTTCAAATTTTTTAAAGGAGCAGGACCCCTGACAAACAGTGTCATAATTTCTGAAAATTCCCCCCACAATAGGGATTGGTAATGGGGCTATCATAATGTCACGCTTGGAGGTGTAATCTCCACAGTCAGCATACAACACATAAGCTGACGTGAAGGAGGTACACACACCAGCACAAGGAATCAGGATATCCCCAGTTTAGTGGAGGAGAGGAATGACTCCAATAGGAGATTGTGGTGCACAGAGCCGGTGCAGATCCGAACAGCCACAAACACTTTCGTAATAACGTCTCAGCGCAAAGTAGCGCTGAGCGCATAAACCAGGACTGAGGAGATCAGGACAGGTAGACAGAATGAACGCTTGCTAGCTAGCGATTACTTAGCGACAGCAAGCGTCCAAACCCAGACAGACTGGAATGAGGCAGCCAATGCGTTGCGGCGATGGCGTGCCTCACAAAGACAGGACAGGAGAGACAGGAAATAGCAGGATCGAGATAGATGAACGTAACACAGATAAATATACAATAAGTATGTTTTCCTAGCGTATTACAATTACAGCTATCAATGAAACTATTTGTAACGTCTGACTAACATATGTATATATCGGCAATGAACCGATATATGACATAAGCAGGAACGCTGACTAGGACTGGAGTAATACAGGGAACAGGACTCAGAAGGATTCGCTATCTCTTCGCAGAGATGAACGCAATCCACAAACAGGACCAGGAACAGGATAACTAGCTCAGCACGGGTGTTCACGATACGCGCAAACTACCAAAACGTGCTGGAAAACTGACTAACTGAACACAGGAAATAAACAGTTCATGTACGTATATATCAGCAACACTGATATATCAACGTAACACGGATACAAGGAAAATAACAAAATGCGCAAGTATGCGTATATATTGGCGATGAACCAATATATGACACAAGACAAGCAAGTAACAACTTCTAGAACAAGAGCAGAACTAGGAGGACTCGCTGACCCCTTCGCAGGAGTCAGCGCAGTCCACACGGACCAGGAACGAGGTGGGGCACGAGCAGAGTAACAGATAGAATCTGAGACTATGGTAGCCCATGAGACATTGCAGGAAGCAGTTCTTTATACTGAGGTCATCCAATGGGAGCAGACCTGCAGATTCCCACACAAGTGAATGGTAATTAATCACAGGCTGATAGCAGGAAAAGGCAGACAATGATATGCAGCCTGCAGGAAAGGGACTGCCCCTCCACTGCAGCAGACAATGTTTGTTTACACAAGAACATGTCAAACTGTCATTAATTTCAGAGTGACTGCAGATGGAATCAGCAACTAGTTTAAGTGCAAACCAAACTATGCAAGAAAATGCATGTAATGACATCAGAACTGCTTGGGTTACAATACCACTGCAGCCAGCAGTAAACGCTGCAGACATGATCATAACAGGAAAGAAGATACGATTTATTACAGAGACAGTGCAACTAGAAAAGGCTTCAGTAAGACAGACCACATGAGAAGAGGTATAGGAACTTATAGGATAGAAGAAATAAGGCTCAAAATTTTGTTACAGAGTCTCTTTAAGGCAATAAGAGAAAGTAGATTTAGGCGGAAATATCCACATTCTCTCATTGGCTTATTCATTCTGAGTCTTCTGATATCGATAATGCGTATTTTTGGCGTTTAACATTAAAGTCAAGGGAAACCGCCTTTAGTGGTTAACAGCAAAGCCCCCGTATGTGCTAGAAACACCACATTTGCAGGGTAAGCGGATTTTCCGCAAAAATGTGTTTTCTGCAAAAATATGCTTACCGCACTGGTATTACCAGTATCCAATGTGGAAATGTGATTTCTGATCAGAAATTGCATTTCCGCGGAATCCGAATGAACATCCCTACTGTAGTAATAGCAGTAGGCGGCTAAATTACTTCTTATTCGAGCAGTTTTCTGTTTGTCTATGTATCAATGTATTTTGGTGTGTAACAAAATGTTTAGCATTGTCCCACGTTAAGACGTAGAGAGCCTCGAACATGCATTTGTAGATACTGAAAAAATTCATCAGGCATGGAATGTAATCCAGGTTTAGCTAAGACTTTGTCAAAGTAGTGATAGGGGATCACATGTCCTTCCAGGTCCTCAGGAAAGGGCCAAAAGCCATAGAGCACCACCTCTTCACAGAGGTCTATTGCTGCACTGGCCAGCATGAAGCCAGAAGACATGCGGATAAACTTGAGGCCAGCGAGTGTCCAGTAATTGCTCACATTCCTGAGATAGTCGGGGTTAAAAAAGACGGGTTTACTGCTCAATTCAAAGTCTTCCATGGTGTACGCAGCACGAAAGGCAACATCTGTATGCATTTCCAATGTAAACGTCGGGAGAAGGACAATGGAGTAACCAAAAGTCTTCAACAGATCCACAAAGGGTTTTCTCCTGTCCATGAGACTCGAGAACCTATCAAATGATACATTATCAGGTCAGTCTTTGTAACTCAAAGGATGCTTTGTCTGTGCTATATATAGACCATACGGAGAACCGGACGATGGTATGGATCACCATTTAAAAATAGACTTTTATTGAATTTTTCATAAATTAAAAAAACAAAAAAACAAAGAAAATAAATAAAAAAAGCTTTTAACAATTGTAACATATACATTATGGGAAATAATCTGGGGCTGGAAATTGTCTCAGGGATTCCAGGAAATTGCCTAAATAAAGTAAAATAAAGTAAAAGCTTGTAAGGGTGCCCACTAACGGTATTATTTTTAGTGAAAAATTTTCTAAGTGATCAGATAAATGCAGTAGGAACTAAAATGTTGTAGTACATTAATTAGTGCCCCATAAATCTGTACTTCCTATGTACTTTCTATCTATTGCTTAATGACTTAATTGTCAAATGATCACCTTTAAGATGCTAACGCACAATACAATTAAATGATCCAATTTTACAGTTATTCTATAAAAAAAAACTGGTTGTACAGAAAAGTCAAAAATGTTTTCTTTTTTTCTTTCTTTTTTTTTTCCCCAATAAAAGTCAGTTAGGAGTAGCGGATTTTTCTGATCAGTTCCTATGAAAATTGAATGGTGTAGGGTAGGCTGTCAAATTCTTGATTTAACCTCCTTGCCGTTCTGATTCTTTCCAAATTTTAGGGTCTAAAAGAGGTGCAATTTTTTTTTCACTCTTTCAGACCCTAAAACCTGAAAAAAATCATTCTGGCAGGGAGATGTGCAACAGAATAAAAAATGTACCTTCCTGGGCTCCAGCGCTGCAGTTTGCACTTTCACCACAAGATGGCGCTAATATACATATCAACGAACTTCTCTATATTTCTCTAATATAGAGAAGTTCGCTTTACATATTAGCCCCGCCCCGATGACGTCACGCTACCACCACCGCTCTGCTGCTCTGCTTGGCTGCCGGGTCCCCGGAAGATAGCGGGGACATGGGGGATCCCGGCGGCCAGGGAAAGACCCCACACTGCCGGGGAGAGAGGCTGGAGTCCCGCTGCGCAGCTCGATCGTGCGCAGGACTCCAAAACCTAAGGTAAAGCTCTGCAATGCCTACCCCGACCTGAGCTCGGGATCACCACTAACAGCTTCTTTTTTCTACCCCGAGCTCAGGTCGGGAAAACTGGCAAGGAGGTTAAAGACCCAAACAATTGTTACATATTTTTCAATAATTTATTTTAATAATTGGGGAATATTGCGGAACATGAGTGTGGCAAATTGGTCAGATTTGTCAAATAATAATAATAATAATAATCCAAACATTTGTATAGCGCTTTTCTCCTGTCGGACTCAAAGCGCTCAAGAGCTGCAGCCACAGGGACGCGCTCAAGAGGCCACCCTGCAGTGTTAGGGAGTCTTGCCTTGAACTCCTTACTGAATAGGTACTTGACCTAGCCAGGATTTGAACCCTTATGTTACATTCAATAAGAAAAATAGATTGTAATTCTATATAGTAATTCTATTAGTACGCTAATGGGAAATAATGTGCAAGGACATCTTGAGGCCAAATAATAAAATTACACCTACATTCATTTACATTAATAAAAAGACCCATATGTACATTTGAAATGATCCCCTTACCTCCCACCGTCTCCCATATTTACCTAAATAAATCATATGCATATATTTAAAAAAAAATGACAAATAAAAAAAAAAAAACATAAATAGTTACCTTACTTTAGGGATTGGACTTTATTAATATGTATGTCAAAGGGTATATTAATGTCAGTTATGAAATGATGGGCTTGTAATTAGTGATGGATGCAAAATTAAAAAAATGCACCTTTATTTCCAAATAAAATATTGGCGCCATACATTGTGCTTGGGAAATATTTTAAACATTTTAATAACCGGGACAAATGGGCAAATAAAAAGTGTGAGTTTTAATTATGGTAGCATGTATTATTTTAAAAATATAACAGTTCAAGCCTAAGAAATAATGATTTTTTTTTTCATGATGTAGGTTGGCCAAATACTAGCAAAATACAGGATTCCAACGGTTACCATATGAGCACTGTTGGTACATTCTTAACCCGAATTTGTTCTTTTTTGTCTCCCTCTGTTCTTCTTGTGCTTCTTTTAACTCTCTCTGTGTCACCTCATGTCCCCCTGTTTCATCTCTGTTCTCTCTGCGCCTCTTTTTGTTTCCCTCTGTGCCATCTCTGATCCCCCTGTGTCTCGTTTGTCCCCCTCTGTTCCCCCATGACTCATTTGTCCCCTCTAGGTCCCCTGTGTTATCTCTTGTACCCCTTTTGTCCCTCTTGTACCCCTCTTGTCCCTCTTGTCCCCCTGCCCTTTCCTAGCCAGGTATAAGCACCCCCAGTGTATATATCCAGGTATAGGTCCCCTAAGTATAGGTAGCCAGGCATAGGTGCCCCCAGTATCAGTGTCCAGGCATAGGTAGCCCCAGAATAGATATCCAGGCATAGGCAACCCCAGTATAGTTAGCACCCCAGTATAGGTTAGCCAGGTACAGGTCCCACAGTATAGGTGCCCCAGTGTAGGTAGCCCGGTACAGGTGGTGCCCCAGTATAGGTTAGCCAGGTACAGGTGCCCTCAGTATAGGTAGTGAGCTATAAGTGCTCCAGTATAGGTAGCAAGGTAGGTAGCAAGGTACAGGTGGTGACCTCAGTATAGGTAGCCAGATATAGGTGCCCCCTGTATAGGTAGTCAGGTACAGGGGGTGCCCTCAGTATAGGTTAGCCAGGTATAAGTGTCACAGAATAGGTAGCGTGCTATAGGCGCCCTAGTATATGTAGCCAGGTACAGGTGGTGCCCCAGTGTAGGTTACGCAGGTATCAGCCACCAATGTAGACTTACATAGCCCCATTCCAGTGCTGACTCCTCTTGCTGTGCTCTCCTCCTCTCTGCGTTTTCTCCTCCTCTTGCTACCTTGCCGGCTTCATGTTCTACTGCCATGGTTACTTCCGACGGCACCTCTGACATTATGAAAGGCAACTGCTGGGGTAACCATGGAGACAGGATGCACCCGGGGAGGCGAGGGCAGGAGTAGAGAGCGACAACAGGAGTCTGCACTGGTAATGGTTATATAAGTTACTGGGGGCCCCTAGGGCTGGACAGCACAGGGCAGGCCGGTGGTCACCACCAAGAAAGCGAGGCCCCCCTCTAAAGTGAGTCCCAAAGCCTCACTTGTAACTGGAGGTGCCCTTAAGACTAAGGGCCTATTTCTACTGAGCCTGCCTGAATCCATGCCAAATCTGCAGGGTTACTCCGCTTATGGACTGTATGGGGACAGTGCATGCAGCCAATCTTTCTAGTGGCTCTCTGTCCAGATCGCACTTTTTGTGCGAATCTGGGCGGCATGGTGCAGATTTCTGCAGCACGCAGTCATATTACTATAGCTGTGCATGGCACAGTTTAGCAACTCAAGCTGTGGCTATGCAGCAATTTGGGCTGCGGCTATGCAGCAGAATATGAGCCGCGGCCGAATCCCAAACTGCAGCGGCTTCCGGGGGAAATAAACCCTTATTTAGTTGAGCTGAATCCAAGCCAAAAATACGACCAGCACCAGTGGCATAACAATAGGGGCTGCAAGGGATGCAGCCACAGGGGTGGGAATGGGGGGTCCTCTGGGGCCCACCCAGGACCGTTTTGGGGAGCAGGAGGAGTCGCAGCGCATAAGGAGAGAGCAATGGCCTCCCACATTGGCAAGGAGGGGAAGCCACCCCCCCCCTCCCACCTAGGGCTCTCCCCTCAGCGCTCCTCCCTCCAGCAGTAATCAGTGGCAGCAGCGGCGGGCAGGGAGTGGGGCAAGAATGCGGATATACCTACATGAGTTCCACCGCCGGAGGTTCCTCTCTCTAACCGTCTGACACTACTACTGCTTATCAGGCTTAAAAATAGGGATAGCCAGAAATGCTGATTCCACAGAAATTCCGATTTCCGCCAATGCCGATTACCGTTTCTGCAGATTTCTGGTCGGTTTCCGATCTCCAAGTTCGGATTTCCGAGTAGAATTTTTTTTTGGTCATTTTTGTATTCTCTGATTGGCCAAATACTTCTGAGTTGACTCTGTATTCTCTGATTGGCCCAATGCTTGCAAGTCCTGTTATTAGGCTAAAATTACCGAGTTGTGGTAATGCAGTATTTCCACAATTGACTGCAAACAATAGTTACATGTATCTCCGGCACGATTCCAAGATAAGACACCCCATAGGGTCACCAAGGACGGTATCATACATTGCAATAATTATGAAGTAATCATCAAGGTTAAAAACTTTAAAAACATCACTAAGGAAAAGGGGCTGCCGAACCAACGGGGTTTGGTACAACTTAATTCCCAAAAAATTGGTCCAAAAATGAAAATATCATACAAATGTTTGCATAACAGTTCTCCGCTGTATGGCATGATGACAATATTCCACAAGGTATGTATTCTGACAGTAAGATGATTGATGGTAGTTGATGGTAAAAATAAAGATCTCAAGAGAAAAAAAAGTAGTGACTGATGTAGGTAATATTTGGCAGGACATGCAGAAGGAGGGGATGATTGATTGTTCTTCAACAGGTGATAATTAGACTAGCATAAACAACATTTCTGGTGTAATGAAGGAACTATAGATCAGTGCAACCAAGATTAAAGTGACTCAGTGCAAACATTCATGAATAAATTGCAGTACATAAAATATTAATGAATCCAGAAAGGTCATTTGTAGGTGCTGGATGTAAAGAAGGATTGGCAACTAGAGATGGCCCGAACCTCCGATTTTCGGTTCGCAAACCGGGTTAATGAACTTCCGCAGAAAGTTCGGTTTGCGCGAACTTTCGCGAACCGCAATAGACTTCAATGGGGAGGCGAACTTTGAAAACTAGAAACACTTATTCTGGCCACAAGAGTGATGGAAAATAAGTTTCAAGGGGTCTAACACCTGGAGGGGGGCATGGCGGAGTGGGATAGACGCCAAAAGTCCCGGGGAAAAATCTTTGATTGGACGCAAAGCAGCGTTTTAAGGGCAGAAATCACATTGAATGCTAAATCGGAGGCCTAAAGTACTTTAAAACATCTTGCATGTGTATACACCAATCAGGGAGTGTAATTAGAGTACTGCTTCACACTGACACACCAAACTCACTGTGTAACGCACCGCAAACAGCTGTTTGTGTAGTGACGGCCGTGCTGGACTGGTGCACACCATGGCAAAAGTGCAGGCCGTGGTCGTTTTCAAGCCTATATGGTCGCCGGGCTGTGGTAGCTCACTGATAGAACAACAGTGACTGTCCAGCTGATCAAATTTGATCTGTCCACAATGCAGCAATGACCTTATTATCTTGGGTGTGCCCCCCCCCCCCCCCCGAGACACTCATATAGCCGACAGTCATTGCTTCATTGTGATACGCAAGCCCCTTTACTGCGGCAAGGTAATGATCACGAAGGGGAATTGGCACATGTACATCCCTCTTGTTTTGTTGTTGCAGCTGCAGTGCAGCCAGAAAAATTAGGCAGGCATGTACACGCACCAGAAAATGTAGTACAGTGGCCTTAAAAATTCAGGAATCCACTTGGAGTCCTGGACCCTGTTGGTGGTGGCGGAGAAGGCAGTCAAGCGGCTTGCAGGCAGAGGTGCTGTGTGTGGGGACTGACTTAGTCTTCGGGCGGGCATTAGCCTCATTCATTTTGATAAAGGTGAGGTACTGAACACTTTTGTGACTTAGGCGACGTCTCTTCTCAGTGACAATGCCTCCATCTGCGCTGCAGGTCCTTTATGACAGGACGCTTGAGGCAGGGCAAGACAGAAGTTGGATGGCAAATTGTGCCAGCTCTGGCCACAGGTCAAGCCTGCGCACCCAGTAGTCAAAGGGTTCATCGCTGCTCACAGTGTCTACATCCACACTTGCCGGTCCAGGCATTGGTGGAGGGTGGATCCGGAAGGGCGTTGGACTAAGGAATGTCTGCATGTCCGACATTACCATGAGCGTCCTGTCCTTGCCTGCGTGGACATGGGAGAAGGATTACTGGCAGTGGTACCTTTATTGCGTTGTGCTGTGACATCACCCTTAAATGCATTGTAAAGCATAGTTGACAGCTTGTTCTGCATGTGCTGAATCCTTTCTGCCTTCAGGTGAGTTGGTAACATGCCCGCCACTTTGTGCCTGTACAGAGGGTTTAGTAGCGTGGCCACCCAATACAGCTTATTCCCCTTGAGTTTTTTTATATGGGGGTCCCTCAACAGGCTCGACAGCATAAAAGACGTCATCTGCACAAAGTTGGATGCAGACGTACTATCCATCTCCTCTTGCATTTCCTCAGTGACGTCAGGTAAGTCCTTCTCCTCCCCCAGCCACGAACAATACCACAGGAACTTTGAGCAGCACAAGCCCCCTGCGACGCCAGCTGTGGTTGTTCTTCTGCCGCTGCTGCCTCCTCCTCCAAAGAAACACCTTCCTCAGCATCCAAGTCTGACTCCTCTTCCCCACACTACTCTTCCTCCTCCTCCTCCCCCCTCTGTGCTGCGCAGGTGTTGAGGACTCATCTGGTTCTGATGAGAATTGATCCCACAATGCTTCCTCCTGTAACTGTTCCTGTTCACGCTCCTCCACAGCTTGATCCACCACTCTACGCACAGTGCGCTCCAGGAAGTAAGCGTACGGGATCAAGCCGCTGATGGTGCCTTCACTGCGACTCACCAGTTTGGTCACCTCCTCAAGTGGCCGCATGAGCCTGCATGCATTTCGCATGAGTGTCCAGTTATTGGGCCAGAACATCCCCATCTCCCCAGAGTGTGTCCTTCTACTGTAATTGTAGAGGTACTGGGTGACGGCTTTCTCCTGTTCTAGCAGGTGAGAGAACATAAGGAGGGTCGAATTCCAGTGAGTCGGGCTATAGCAAATGAGGTGTCTCACCAGCATTACTTGTTTTTCCGCTGAATCTCGCCAAAGTGTGCCATGGCCGTGTAAGACCGCCTGAAATGCCCACACAACTTCCTGGCCTGCTTCAGGACGACCTCTAAGCCTGGGTACTTTGACACAAATCTTTGAATGACTAGATTGAGCACATGTGCCATGCAGGGTACATGTGTCAGCTTTCCCAATTTCAAAGCGGAAAAGAGATTGCTGCCAGGAGAGCTGGTCCATTGTGACTCTCCGCTTTGAGGCAAGACATGTCTAAGATGGCGTGACACCGTCGTACCTGACATGCAGCATAGGCCCTGGGGAGCTGGGGCTGTGTAGCTGGAGAGGAGATCGCGGCACCAGCCAAGGTGGAGGAGGATGATGACAGTGAAGAGGATGTAGCAGGTGGAGAGGAGGTGGCAGGAGGCCTGCCTGCAAGCCGTGGAGGTGTCACAAGTTGGTCCCCTGCACGGCCACGTACTCCCTGCTTGCCATCGCTTATCAGGTTGACCCAATGGGCTGTGGAAGTAATGTAGCGGCCCTGACTGTGCTTAACAGACCAGGCATCCGTGGTCAGGTGGACCCTTGACCCAACACTGTGTGCCAGAGATGACACCACTTGCCTCTCCACTTCACAGTGCAGTTTGGGTATCACCTTTTTAGAGAAATAATTTCGGCCTGGTATCTTCCACTGCGGTGTCCCAATGGCCACAAATTTACGGAAGGCCTCAGAGTCCACCAGCTGGTATGGTAACAGCTGGCGAGCTAACAGTTCCACCAAGCCAGCTGTCAGACGCCGGGCAAGGGGGTGACTGGTAGAAATTGGCTTCTTCTGCTCAAAGATTTCCTTCACAGACACCTGGCTGCTGTGGGCAGAGGAGCCGAAACCGCTCAAGGGTAGAGGCAGAGTGGAGGAGGGTGGCTGTGAAGGTGCAAGGGAGAAAGAGGATGAAGATGCTGCACCTGAAGGAGGAAGAGGAGAAGGGGGTGGCTTTTCTTTTGTGTGCTGCTTTTGCTCAGGTGTTCTTCCCATTGCAGTTTGTGCCTTTTCTCCATATGCCTGCGTAAGGCACTTGTCCCTATGTGAGTGTTGGTCTTTCCACGGCTCAATTTTTGGAGGCAGAGAGAACAGATGGCATTGCTCCGATCTGAGCAGACACATTAAAACATTTCCAAAAGACACATTAAAACATTTCCAAACCGCTGAGCCCCCCTGGGCAGTGTTGCTCAGCCAGACTCCGTGTAACCCGGATATCCAAATTTTTTTCAGCTCTCCAATTTGGATTCGGATTCCGGATTTTTTTTAAAATCCGGATAGCTATCTGCGGATATTTGGTCGCATACCCCGGATTTCCGCGAATATCAGGCGGATATCTGGATCCGAAAACTGTAACTAAGGAGAAGACATCATTGAGCCAATCAGAGGGCTCCCAGCAGAAGCCCTAGCAACCAATCACAGAAGGGAACCTTGGTCAGCCCCACCTGACCTCATTGAGCCGAACAGAGGGCTCCCAGCCTAAGCCCTGGCACCCAATCACAGAAGAGAACCCTGGCCAGCCCCCCTGTGGGTGCCCTAATGAGAAATCTCATCCTGTGTGACTGCTCAGTCACTGAAAGACATGCTGCAGTGCTGCTGGCCTAGCAAGTGCCTCCATAGAAGCAGCCGTCCACTGCTGAACGACAGTGGTGCTCACCGCCAGGTCGTGATCACGCTTACGCGTGGATTCACGACCATTTTGACGCATTCCGCCTCGGACACGCTAAGCCGTGAATAGATTTTCAACCACGAAAATCTGCTTCGGCTACGCGTGAATGCGGACAGAAATCCGCATTCACGCTCGTGAAACCCGGCGCTGAAGTCGTGGTTTGCGGAAATGCGTCAAACTATGCGGAAGTGACACATTGCAGGCCAATCAGAGTGCCCCAGTCAGGCCCTAGCAACCAATCACAGGAGGGGAGCTATGCCCTCCCCTCCTGAATATAAAGCGGCGGCCATGATGGAAAAGCTCTGTCCTTGCTAGACTGTGGTGCTGAGAGGATTATCTCCAGGCCATTGTTGTTTGAGCAAGTGCATTTATTGTGTTAAAAACAAAGCGTTTTTTTTGCTAACACTGCTCTTATACTGTACACAGTTAGCTAGTCAGTGAGTGATTGCTGTAGTTAGTTGTAGTCAGTGTAGTGTAGTGGGAGTGTGGGAGTCTAGTGATTATTTAACTGTGTGTAGTGCTGTGCAGGCAGGTTCAGTGCTGCAGTGTAGTGGGAGTGGGGATTATCTGTGTGTAGAGTGCAGGCAGGCAGGTTAGTGCAGCTGCAGTGTTCACTTGTATATTCCAGTGACAGTTATACACTTGTACTATTTGCAGGCAGCCAGTCACACCGCCGGCGCCGCCACTCTCTGCCAGCGCTGTTCATTCATTCTGTCAGTGACCTTGTGCCGTGCCCAGTGCCCACTGCTCGCTCGCTCGCTGGCATATGAGCATCTCATTACACAGTGTGACATCCTTGTGTGCCCACTGCATCCTTCAGTGACCTAGTTGTATATCCAGTGGCCACTGCTGTGCCCACTGCATCCTTCAGTGACCTTGTACTGTGCCCACTGCATCCTTCAGTGACCTTGTACTGTGGCCACTGCATCCTTCAGTGACCTAGTTGTATATCCAGTGCCCACTGCTGTGCCCACTGCATCTTTCAGTGACCTTGTACTGTGGCCACTGCATCCTTCAGTGACCTAGTTGTATATCCAGTGCCCACTGCTGTGCCCACTGCATCCTTCAGTGACCTTGTACTGTGCCCACTGCATCCTTCAGTGACCTAGTTGTATATCCAGTGCCCACTGCTGTGCCCACTGCATCCTTCAGTGACCTTGTACTGTGCCCACGGCATCCTTCAGTGACCTAGTTGTATATCCAGTGCCCACTGCTGTGCCCAGTGCATCCTTCAGTGACCTTGTACTGTGGCCACTGCATCCTTCAGTGACCTAGTTGTATATCCAGTGCCCACTGCTGTGCCCAGTGCATCCTTCAGTGACCTTGTACTGTGGCCATTGCATCCTTCAGTGACCTAGTTGTATATCCAGTGGCCACTGCTGTGCCCACTGCATCCTTCAGTGACCTTGTACTGTGCCCACTGCATCCTTCAGTGACCTTGTACTGTGCCCACTGCATCCTTCAGTGACCTAGTTGTATATCCAGTGCCCACTGCTGTGCCCACTGCATCCTTCAGTGACCTTGTACTGTGGCCACTGCATCCTTCAGTGACCTAGTTGTATATTCAGTGCCCACTGCTGTGCCCACTGCATCATTCAGTGACCTTGTACTGTGCCCACTGCATCCTTCAGTGACCTAGTTGTATATCCAGTGCCCACTGCTGTGCCCACTGCATCCTTCAGTGACCTTGTACTGTGGCCACTGCATCCTTCAGTGACCTAGTTGTATATCCAGTGGCCACTGCTGTGCCCACTGCATCCTTCAGTGACCTTGTACTGTGCCCACTGCATCCTTCAGTGACCTTGTACTGTGGCCACTGCATCCTTCAGTGACCTAGTTGTATATCCAGTGCCCACTGCTGTGCCCACTTCATCCTTCAGTGACCTTGTACTGTGCCCACTGCATCCTTCAGTGACCTAGTTGTATATCCAGTGCCCACTGCTGTGCCCACTGCATCCTTCAGTGACCTTGTACTGTGGCCACTGCATCCTTCAGTGACCTAGTTGTATATCCAGTGCCCACTGCTGTGCCCACTGCATCCTTCAGTGACCTTGTACTGTGCCCACTGCATCCTTCAGTGACCTTGTACTGTGCCCACTGCATCCAGTGATTCATTACTAGCAACATGTCTGGCAGGGTTTCGCGGGGTGAGAGGAAAGGGAGTTCAATTGCCTCAGCCACTTCTGGGACTGCTCCACGTCCAGGGAGAGGATGCCCAGCTGTACGTGGTCGTGATGCAGCAGAAAGGGGGGCAGCAAAGCCTGGGCCAAGTCAGCGGACGCCATTGTCCAAATATTTTAAAGTTTCTGGTCCCCGTGTGGTGGTTGAGCAAATGGAACCTGACGTACTAATGGACATCATGACTTCCTCCCAGACCTCTACTGTGAGCATCACTCCAAGCAGCAGCAGCAGCCAACGTCCCACGCTTGTTGTGACATCTACCCCAGCACCCACTGGTCAGCAGCCCTCCCAGGATGACAGCGTTCTGTCCCTCAGTCCGGCTTCTGGGAACCTGCTGATGCAAGAAGCTCAGGACTTACTGGGGACTGATGTGGCAGAGCTTGAGATCGGGCCACAATCACAAGCGTTGTTGAGTTCTGATGATGAAGAAGAGGGGTCTGTGTCTGGGGATGTAGGGACAGAAGAGGAGGCAGGGGAGTCAGAGGAAGAGCTGGATTATGAAGATGCTGCTGTTGATGACGACGTTGTGGACCCTAACTATGTGCAGCCTGCTGAGTCCGTGGAAGAATGGTCAGAGGCAGAGCAGGATGACGAGTCACCTCGGCCTAGGCAAGGATATCGCCATATGTCAGGCAGGGGCAGGGGCATCGGCAGCAGTGGGCGTGGAGGAAGTAGACAGGACACTGCTTCAGCCGGCACCACCACCATGCAACCCCCGGCAACTACTACCACACATTGTTCCGCTGCACCCTCTGCTAGTGGGGGCCGCAGTAAATTAAAGTCACCAGTGTGGGATTGCTTTGAGGAATGTACTGATGACAAAAGGTATGCTGTGTGCAGGTTATGCAGCAAAAGATTGAGCCGTGGGAAAAGTCTGAGCAAGATGGGTACCTCATCCCTCCAGGGCCACCTGAGAAGCCGCCACTGCCGCGAGTATGCGGAGTTTAAGAGGAAGCAGGCACTGCTGGCAGGGGTTCCTGAGAGCAGAAGGCCCACCAGCGCAGCAGCATCATCCCTCCCTCAGGGTCGTGAATCCCCCACAGCAGCAGCAGTAGTAGCACGCAAGCGCTCTTCCACCTCGGCTACTCAGGACACAGACATTGAGGCTGGCAGCCAGTGTTCGTCTCTCTCCTCTGTCTCCCCTGCATCCCAGCGTCGTCAGACCCTGCTGAGCGACACCTTTCAGGGTCTGACCAAGCCTCTGCCTCCAAGCCACAGGCGGATCCGCAAACTAAATGGCTTGCTGGCCCGGGCCATGGCATCACAGCTGCTTCCCTACTCCCTGGTGCAGGAGTGCGGACGCTGCTCCAATTTGGCATCCCCGAGTGGCAAGTCCCCAGTCGCCACTATTTCAGCAGGAGCGCGATCCCAGCACTCCACAAGTTTGCGGTGGAAAACGTGGCCCGTTCCCTGGACTACTCTGTGGGCAAGCGGGTCCACGTGACCATGGACTCGTTGAGTAGCAGATTTGAGACAGGTCGCTACCTGTCCTTTACGGCCCACTGGGTGACACTGATGGAAGGGAGGGAGGACAAGAGCGCATCAGCCCAGCTAGTGGTGCCACCACGCGGGATCAGGGGGGATGCAGAAGGGTCCTGTCACGACACTCCCTCAGCACCCGGAAAGCAAGCCCGCCTCGGCAGCAGCAGCGCCAAGCCTCGGCACTGCCAAGCCCTTTTAAAATTGGTGACCCTGGGGAAGGAGAGGCTTACGGCCACCAACGTCCTGGCTGCCCTCAGGAAGCAGGAGCGGAGGTGGCTGACCCCCAGAGGCCTGGAAGTGGGGTATGTGGCAGCCGATAACGGGGCCAACCTGGTGGCAGCAGTGCAGCAGGGAAACCTCCAGCACATCCCCTGCTTGGCCCACGTGCTCAATCTTGTGGTGCAGCGCTTCTTGCGCACCTACCAGGGGATGAGCGAGCTGCTGCAGGATGCCCGGGCGGTGGTACGCTTTTTCCGCCTGTCAGCCACTGCCTCTGCACTCTTGTCCACCTTACAGCAGCAGTATGGAAGGCCACAACACCGGCTGATCATCGACATGCCAGTTCGCTGGAATTCGACTCTGGCCATGTTGGAGCGGCTGTGTCAGCACAGGCTGGCTCTTAGGGCCTACATGCTAGACCCAAGTGTCCCCAGCAACCAGCAAGTCCCCATGATTACTGCCACTCAGTGGACACTGATGCAGCAAGTATGCCTGGTGCTGAGTCCCTTCCTGGAGGCAACCAAGATGGTCAGTGAGGAGCGGGCCTCTGTGTGCCAGTGGGTGCCCTTGGTTTGTCTACTGGAGCAGGCAATGGACAATTTAATTGAGCGTGGGGATGAAGCCCTGAGGCAGTTGGAAGAACAGGAGCAGATGGCAGCACAGTCCAGCTCAGAGGAGGGCTCACAGCAGGTAGTGGAAGAGTTGGAGGTCCCTAACCTGAATGAGGAGCAGAGTGCAGCAGGCGTTGTACGTGGATGGCGGTTTGAGGAGGACAACGACATGGCACAGGAAGAGGACAGGCATGCGTTATGGGACAATGGCGAGGACGAGGAAGATCTTGCTGGCAGGGCCCACTTGTTTCCCATGGCTGTGCACATGTTGCGCTGCCTTCGCAGGGACCCCCGGGTGATCCAAATGCGTTCAAGGGAGGACATCTGGATTACCTTGATGCTTGATCCCCGTCTGAAGGGGAAGCTGGGAGACTTAATGACGCCATCCACCACCGAGCAACGCACAAGGGAGTTGAAGGAGGCCCTTGTGCGCAGACTACTGGAAGCATTCCCCCAGCCTTCCACCCCCACTATAACTGCTCTCCCAAGCCAGCAAGAGGTGCCTGCCATTGCCACTAGCAGCACAACAACAACCACCAGCAGCAGCAGCAGCAACTGGCGCCCCGGAGACCTGAAGAGCCTAAGCAAGAGCCTGTATGCAGTGCAGCAGCCCAGAACAGAGGTGCCCGCCACAGCATCCACCACCAACCAGCACAAGCAACGACTGACCACCATGGTGTCTGACTATATGGGGTCATCCAGCGGGCTCAATGACACTGACAGCCCCGTGGACCTCTTGGAGTACTGGGTCAAGAGACTGGACATCTGGAGCGAGCTTTCCCAGTACGCCCTGGAACTCCTATCCTGCCCTCCTTCCAGTGTCCTCTCAGAGAGATGCTTTAGTGCGGCCGGTGGCGTGGTCACAGAGAAGCGCTCTCGGCTTTCCCACGCCTCTGTGGACAAACTCACCTTCCTGAAAATCAACCAGGCTTGGGTGGAAGGTGAGTTCCTGGCCCCTATTGTCAGACACAGGGGGACATGAAGTGGCTGCTGCATGTGCTGTTGTTAACTATGCCTGCCTTTATAAAGACATTTACTACCTGCCTAGTGCCTACCTTGGTTAATTTTTTGGTGTTATGGTACTACTACCAGTAAGTTGCCATGGTCCTCCTTCTGAGCTGCTGAACTGACCGCCCGCTTTGTCCTCCTGACTCAGTCGCTACTACACTCTGCGTTCACACTGCCCGGGTCGCCGGGTGCATTTAATTTTTTGGCCAGCACTATGACGCTGTGCTACTACTACTGTGCTGCTGCTGCTGAACTGACCGCCCACTTTGTCCTCCTGACTCAGTCGCTACTACACTCTGCGTTCACACTGCCCGGGTCGCCGGGTGCATTTAATTTTTTGGCCAGCACTATGACGCTGTGCTACTACTACTGTGCTGCTGCTGCTGAACTGACCGCCCGCTTTGTCCTCCTGACTCAGTAGCTACTACACTCTGCGTTCACACTGCCCGGGTCACCGGGTGCATTTAATTTTTTGGCCAGCACTATGATGCTGTGCTGCTACTACTACCACCAGTATGTTGCCGTGGTCCTTCTGTGCTGCTGAACTGACCGCCCACATAGTCCTTCTCCTGACTCAGTCGCTACCACCACTGCACTCTGCGTTCACACTGCCCGTGTCCACTGACAACTCTGCTGCGATGTCATTGCTAATTGCTGCAAAAAAAAAACAAAATTTTTTTTTACAAAAACCTCTCTGGAGCCTTTTTGCCGTCAGCCACTCATCCTCCTCCAGCGGTACCTTCGCCGCCAAGTGCCATTGGAACTCGCCTTCACCTCTTTGACTGCTTAACGCGTATATCCCTTTTTAAAACCACTTATTACCAATTAATAGCCCCATTTAAAGTGTTGATTTCACTTTAAAATCCATTTTCTCTAGAAAAAAAAAAAAATTGGAATTTTTTATGTTGAAGTTATGTTGCCCCTTATCACCTCGATAATCCATGCTATTTGGGGGACTGTATCATGTATGGGGGCTTTGTTATTAACGTTAAAAGAAAATCCGCCTCCGGGCGTGAATCCACGCGTGATTACGCCATTCACGGGAAAAAATCCGCGTGGTTGCGTGGACGCGGACGAAAATCCGCATGCGGCGGGGCCGAATGCGGATTTTTTTTTGCAACCACGCGGATTGCCGAATTCGTGGATGAGGCACATCCGAGCATCCCTGGCGAACGCGCAAGGTGCAGTCCCCCAGTCTCTCCGCATGCAGCTAATCTAACATCCTATGGTAAGCACTTTGCACTTTATATTTCACTTAGCACTCATGTGTTGGGATTATTAATTAAATAATTTATTGGAATTGTGGATCGTCCAGTGACACTTTGCAATTATATATATATAAATTTTTCAATTTTTTACTAGTTTTGTTTGTTACAATCAAATTTTTGATGAATCAAGTTGTGTGCGTTTTTTGTACCTTTTTTGCACATTTGCACATTGTATCCAATATTGTAGATTTATGCTGTATCCCTCCTTTTTGCACATTAAGGCACAGCACTTACCACTCTATTTTGCTGCTGCGTTGAATTCCAATTATCTTTGGATTAGGACAGGGGTTTTAATTATTGTTTTTAATTATTTTTGTGATGTATGGATACGTCCCTTAATAAATATTGTTTGATACATTGAGAAGTTTTTAAGCATCTTTCATTATTCAATTGTGGTATTGGGCTCCTTTCCTTGGTTCAAATAGTATGTTGTTTAGCCCAATTGGACAATTGTGTCCACAGCATTATTATATAGCTCTATAGTTGTGTTCAGAGGCGGGACAAGGTCCTCCAGCACCCAAGGCTGAGACACCAAAGTGCGCCCCTCTATCCCTCCCCCCTCAGCTGTCACACACTGATTGCTATTAGACTAAGAGGGCCACAGGGCCTACAACCTCCCCAACACCTTAATATCTAGTTATATGGCTTGCAGTCACTGCTATATATCCCATTTTCTTATTTCTTTCTGCTTCATACACAATTAGGAATGACAGCTGAATGAATTGTGCGCCCCCTCCTACACTGCGCCCTGAGGCTGGAGCCTCTCCAGCCTATGCCTCGGCCCGGCCCTGGTTGTGTTGTAGACTGTGTGACTGCTCAGTCACTGAAAGACATGCTGCAGTGCTGCTGGCCTAGCAAGTGCTGTATACAGTGATAAACCTAAAGCTGTTCAGTGATTAACCCCTTCACTATCACTACACTATTGTTGTATTATTAATTAGCTTGATTTCATTGTGTGACAGTCAGAGGGTGTGCTGTGCTGCAGCTGCTATGTGTCTGTGTGTGTGCTGTGCACAGACCAGGCCAGCTGCTGCCTGCTGGCCAGCTATTAGCCTTAGGTATAGGTTAGGTTAGGATTAGGGAATAGGATTACTGTGTTATTGTGTAGTTAGTACTGCAGTCAGTGCTAGTAGTTGTTAGAGTAGTAGTACTACTGTGTTATCTTTCTACAGAACAGCTGTGCTGTGAGCAGTGCCACTATGACAGTTAGTGTGCACTAGTGTCTTCTCCTCTGTTGTTTGACTGTCACTCGGCACTTAGCTCTTGGCATGTGGCAATTGGCATGTGTCACGTGGCACTTGGCACGTGTCACGTGGCACTTAGCACATGGCACTTGGCACGTGGCACTTGACACGTGGCAATTGATATGTGCCAATTGCCACGTGACAAGTGCCAAGTGCCACGTGCAAAGTGCCATGTGCCAAGTGCCATGTGACACGAGCCAATTGCCACATGCCAAGTGCCACGTGCCAAGTGCAAAGTGCCAAGTGTCACGTGCCAAGTGCAAAGTGCCACGTGCCAAGTGCAAAGTGCCACCTGACAAGTGCCAAGGGCCAAATGCCAAGTGCCACGTGTCAAGTGCAAAGTGCAAAATGCAAAGTGCCACATGCAAAGTGCCACGTGCAAAGTGCAAAGTGCTACGTGCCAAGTGCCAAAAGCCAAGAGCCATGTGCCACTGCCAAGTGCCACGTCTGGCATGCTCCTGGCAGACATTACACCTGCTGCTGCTGCATTGCCCTGCTCCTGCTGCCTTTGCTGCTCCCACCGCTAGGATGCCACAGGCCAGGGTGCCACAGGCCACATGACAAGTGCCACGTGCCAAGTGACAGGTGACATGTGCCAAGTGCCACCTGACACATGCCACGTCACTTTTGCCAAGTGCCACGTGACACATGCCAATTGCCACGTGCAAAGTGCCACATGCCAAGTGCCATGTGCAAAGTGCCACATGCCAAGTGCAAAGTGCCACTTGCCAAGGGCCAAATGGTAAGTGCCACATGCCAAGTGCCACGTGTCATGTGCCAAGTGCCAGGTGCCAAGTGCAAAGTGCCAAGTGCAAAGTTCCACATACAAAGTGAAAAGTGCCACATGCCAAGTGCAAAGGGCCAAGTGCAAAGTGCCACATGCCAAGTGCCACGTGCAAAGTGCAAAGGGCCAAGTGCAAAGTGCCACATGCCAAGTGCCACGTGCCACGTCCGACATGCTCCTGGCAGACTTTACACCTGTTGCTGCATTACCCTGCTCCTGCTGCCTTTGCTGCTCCCACTGCCAGGGTGCCACCGGCCACTGCTTCTGTGCTGATACCACCTATATTTAACCCAAAACACAATTGTTGCATAATTTTTTTGAGGTGTCTGGGCTGAAAACTGTCATGTCCCAGTTGTGCGGTTGGACTTTGGACACAATGTGGGCTGCACGACCGCTGTTTGGAAGTCTGGAACCTAGCCCTGATGTTAATTGACTGCCATTTTTTTAGGGGGGGGGGGTTATTTTAAGTCCCCACATCATAAATTAGTGTTTCCCTTTAAAAAAAATAAGGATGCTACATGCCTCATTTACCTTAAAAAATGTTTTAAAGCAATTTAAAGGCCACTTCCCGTTTTTCTATCCAGATATCGGAATCCGCCCGGATACCCCGCATACTGGGGTCAGATATCCGATTCTATTCGGATACCCAAGTGGTTGGATCCGGATATCCAATCTGGATTCAGATATCTGGGTATCCAGATCCGGGTTAATCCGGATTTTGAAAAGGGGTATCCGATCACCCCTGCCCCTGGGGTGATGGCACTATGGTGGCATCAGCTGCTGACGTTGAAGGGCATGTTGGCTAGCTGTACATAGGTGTTGATACATGGCGCCGGACACTGCCACCAGCTATTTCTGACAATGAGCTTCCCCTGCTTCTTTCAGCAACTCGTCTCCTCCTTCTCCTCTCTGACTCCCCCTCTGAATTGTCCCCTTGGTCATCTTGTCTATTAGGAACCCATGGGGAATCCGTATCATCATAATCATCATAATCATCCTGCCCAGCTTTGCTTGCCTCAGACACCTCCAAAACTGCACCAACAGCAGGTACTTCATCATCCTCCTCCTCACACGTTACGTCCATAGTGTCGCCGCCCAACTCAGACATATGAGGTGGTGTAACTTGCTTAGCGCCTTCATCTGGTTGTAACAAGAATGGCTGTGAATCAGTTAATTCCCCACCAATTAACTCCTGCAAAGTGTCAAATGCAGTGGATGTGGTGCTTGTAGTAGTGCAGGTGGCTGCGGAAGATTAGTTGTTCTGTGTTAAATAGTCAACCACGTCCTGACATTCTTGGGAGTTGATGGGACGTGCTTTCATCTGAGCACTGTACTTTGGGCCAGGGCCGCACGAAATCACATCAACACCACCTCGCACAGACCTGCTGGGTGACCTTCCTCTGGGTCTGCCTCTACCTCTGCCTCCACCTGTTTTGTTCGTTGTGTCCATATCGGGGGGGGGGGGGGGGGGATGAAGTTAAAGGTATGCACTGACTTGACTAATAAAATGTGCAGTCACACAGGTGCAGTTAACAGGTATGCACGGAGTGGTATATCACACTGCGTGCACTCACATAGGTAGGTGGGTGCACTGAACACAACAGGTAGGTATATGCAGTGATGGGTATTACAATGTGCACCTGTCACACACAGATAGGTAGCGGACAGGCACAGTGACACTGCATGCGCTCCTGTAGGTAGGTGGGTGCACTGAAGTGAACAACAGGTAGGTATATGCAGTGATGGTTATAACAATGTGCACCTGTCACACACAGACAGGTAGTGGGCACTGGGCAGGCACATTGATGCTCAACTCATGTAGGAAGGTGGGTGCACTGTGAACAACAGGTAGGTAGGTATATGCAGTGATGGGTATTACAATGTGCACCTGTCAAACACAGACAGGTAGCGGACAGGCACAGTGACACTGCGTGCGCTCAACTCGCGTAGGTAGGTGGGTGCACTGTGAACAACAGGTAGGTAGGTATATGTAGTGATGAGTGATGGGTATTACAATGTGCACCTGTCACACACAGACAGGTAGCGGACAGGCACAATGACACTGCGTGCGCTCAGCTCACGTAGGTAGGTGGGTGCACTGTGAACAACAGGTAGGTAGGTATATGCAGTGATGGGTATTACAATGTGCACCTGTCACACACACAGGTAATCACTGAATGTGCTGGGCCTGGCAGTGGCACACACACAGTATGAATTATCAAGGTTGTCTATGCAACACAAGTGTCAGTGGGACACACAGAAAAAAATTAGATCACAAGAACAAGATTAGCTCTCAAAAGAGACAACCGTTCACCGGCGAACCGTTCGGGCCATCTCTACTTATAGAGAGGGTAAGCTTGATCCTACAGAGCCTTCCCTGTCCTCTCTTGGTGAAACCGTTCCTTCTCTCTAGGTGAGTAGCTGATTTTTTTATTATTCACTTCAGTGTTACCTTAACCATAAGTCTCTGCACTCTCCTTCCTACAAAATCTTATACTGGGTACACACGGTACGATTTTCCGTGCGATTTTCCAACCCAATCGTTTTTTCCATTCAATCCTGCAATCAAATCTGTGCTCTATTCTATTATCTTCACTCATTTTTCTATGAGAAATGGAGCACAGAATCGATTGGGAGTAATATCAGACATGAGGGATTTTATCAATCGGATGCATCACATGGAAAATCGTACCGTGTGTACCCACATAAGATAACACTGTTTATTTATCTCTGAGCTGATAACATAACTGCAGAGTTGTAAAATAATGATGGAACCCCTCTCCTCCTTTCAGGTAAATCAGTGGCAGGGTTAATTAGTAAACAAGTGTAAAACACACATTCCAGGTGTAGACAGTAGCAGATTGCATGCATTATTTAATTGTTACATATAAAACATTTTCAAAACAAATGAACTGTTTAAATAAACTGGAGAGATAGACACATAAAATGTGTGGGTTTAATGTACAATATAACTATTTACATTAAAGCTATAATGTATGAAAGTGGATAAATTCTGTATTTTTTCCATTTTTTTGTCTTTTTTTTCATTTTAAAGTGCGCAGAAAACAAGGTAAATACTAATAACAAATATCAGCCACAAAAAGACTAAATGTGTCCTGATAAAAACAATATATAAATCATTTAGTTGTGATAATTATTGATAAAGTTATTGCCAAAGTAATCAGAGCTGAGCTGAACTTGGAAAATTACCAGGGTAGTGAAGTAGTTAAAGCCTGCTCCCTCAAATTACCTTTAGGAAGTGATTCATTAATATTTTTTTTTTTTTTGTGCTGCAATTTAATTTATGCACTGAGTCACTGTCTATATTACAATTACCTTCATGCACTCAGTCACTTTTACACTTGATTGCATTTATCTATAGCTCCTTAAAGTGAACCTCCGGACTAAAAATCTACTCAGCAGAACTGAAAAGGCTTGGTGTTTCTTTAACAGTTTCACAGCATCAGAACTTTGTTTTTCTTACCAAAGCATCATTTTTAGCTGCATTTTTAGTTAAGCTCCACCCATCAAAGAAAACTGCCCAGGCTTTTTTTCCCTGATGCTGTGCAAAGCATGATGGGATTTCCTATCTTGTTATTCACGTTGCCTAGCAACTGGGAGGGGTGATCAGCACACAGGACAGTTGGAACTGGGTCTCATGCTCCCTGTCACCTCCTTTCAACCAAAAAGATGGGTGAAATCAAACATTTGCCTGTTCTTTTAAAACAGGGTGGGTAAGAGATTTTATTACCTATCTATTCTAATTAACATAACTAATGTAACTTAATGACAGTATGTTTGTTTAGGGTGAAGTTCCTCTTTAATTACACTAGTGCTGCTGTTTATCCTGGTCTAATTAATGGTCAGTGAAATATAACGATCCCATGCTTGTACACGTACAGCCAATAATTAAATGCATCAGTTATAACTCTTTTTTCTCTTGACTGATTTATTATTTTATATCAATTACCATCATCTTATTGTCAGAATAAATACATTGTGGAGTATTGTCGTTGTGTGTAGTGGGGAACTGCTGGTTCAGCAGCCCTTTCCTTAACCGGAACTGAAGAGCTTATTAAAACAAAGTGTTTCACTTACCTGGGGCTTCTGCCAGCCCAGTGCAGCCTTCCTGTTCTGCGCTGGTCCTCCTCCTCCATCATCCCCCATTCTCCCACCGCCAGCTAGATTTGTTACCGTTGACTTGTAAATCGAAGGCAACTGCACCTGCGCGCCCCGAGCAACGCGTAGCTTTTTCCGTGTTCCAGCCCGCAATAGAGTCCTGTGCTATTAGCGCAGTTGCCATCAATTTAAAAGTCAACAGTAATGAAACTGGCTGGCAGCGGGGAACAGAGATGGATCGTGAAAGACTGGCGAGGGACAGGAAGGCTGCACAGGGCAGGGCTAGACTGTGTGGCTGCCTCGTGTAGACTGCGTGGTTGCCACAGACTTGTAGAATCCAAAAGTAGAGGCGACCAGCACAGGATAGTTCAAACTGTCAATTTATTCATTTTTACAGCATGAACAACATCAGCCCAGCCATCCGGCCACAATTTTGGATGTAACTACAGCTCTTACTTTCACCTCCCCCAGCATGAGTATCTAGTCCCTGTATTTACACAAATATAAACAAATACAAACACTTGGTTCTGTTTCTATTTTTAGAACACACTAACTCTGTATCTCCATCTTGTGGCCAAAAAGTAAACCCACATCCAAATTGTAATAGATAGCGGAGATGCCGCCGCAGCGGTGAGCGGCATTGCGGCTGTCTCCGCATCTCAGCCGGCAGCCTTCGCCGCACAGTTACATGGTGGAGTTTTGCCTGGTCCTTCAGTTGCACATAGACTGAGGGCTATGCGCGCGCGTGTGCCTGGCGACAGGACCTTTATGCGAATAGAAGGGGGGTCAGCTGATCGGCCGGTCAGCTGACTCCAGCAGTGCTCCTGATTGGTTGAGTGACTGGGGCGGCGCTGTGGGGCGCTCTCAGTATACATAGGACCTGACTGTCAGTAGTAGTGAGGGGCAAACAGTGTTCACCATGTAGATGACGCGTACCCTTGTACGCGTCATCGCGGTACTTCTGCTCTCTCTTGACGTGACTTACAAATGTAAACAGGTAGTGCGTCAGAGAGAGGGCGGAAGTACCAGATGGTACTAGCGCCTATGCTCTCCGGCTGCCCGCTTCCTGCCCTCCTCCTGCCAGCCTGCAAGGTACCTTCGGGGGACTTAGATTTAATTTTATAGGGTCCAGCAGAAGGGAGAGCTTAGCGGGGAGGGGTGGGGGGCATTTCTGACCCCCCCCCCCCCCCCCACGCTCGGGGCATGCTCTCCCTTTATGCTGGGACCCTATAGGGGCCCCAAAGGGACATGTTCGGGTTGGGTTCGGGGTTCGGCCCGAACATGCCGAATATCGGGGGCATGTTCGGCCGAACCCCCTCGAACCCGAACATCTGGATGTTCGCCCATCACTAGTCAGTAGCTCCTCATCTGCTGTTGCAAATGCTACGTGTTAGCACTCAGACCTTAGTCAGATCCCAAAGTGTGCTAGAACCAGCAGGAGCTGGGGATCCACACTTTCTGATTCTGTTGATAGCTAAAGTACTAATTGAATTGTATTATTTGTTATGACCTTCTGCTAGCCTTGACTACTCTTCTGCTTACTGATTCTGTGCTTCTGTCTATCTGATCCTGTTGCCGACTTAGCCTGAACACTACTCTGATTTAAGCCTTCGGTCTTTGTACTGTATCTGTCCGTTTGTTGCCAAATCTGCTTGTCTGACTTTCCTGCCCTCACCAGTGAGCCTAGTCCCTGTACAGCTTAATCACCTGCTCCTCAGGTGACCAGTAGTTGCAGTATAGTCTTAATCACCTGCTCCTCAGGTGACCAGTAGCTGCAGTACAGTCTTAATCACCTGCTCCTCAAGTGACTAGTAACTACGGTACTGTCCTCATCACCTGCTCCTCAGGTGATTAGGAGTTGCAGTACAGTCTTGATATCCTGCCCCTCAGGTGATCACCTGCTGCAGTACAGTCTGAATCACCCGCTCCACGGGTGATCAGTATATGTTGTCTCACTATGCACCACCCGATCCTCGAGTGAACTGATTACTAGTTCATCTGCATCTCCAGCTTGCTGGAGTGCTGATCCCTGTGTTCTATAGAGATATCTCCCTCTACTAGCTTCTCTGGGGGAGTTGGTATCTCTATCTGTATTACTGTTGCACCAAACACCTATCTTTACATCTGGTTGGCCTGTGTCTCGCTATACTCGCATTATTGGTGATTCTGCAGATCACCACATAATCAGGTATAGTATCTGTATTATTGGTGATACTGCAGATCACCAATAATCAGAAAATCTGTTCTTGCTGACACCAATCTTTACAGCAAGAAAGAGATAAAAAGGGAAATTTCTTATCAGCGAGGGTCACACTGTAGTCACTTCCTGTCTGAGTCAGGCCTCAGTCAGCCACTTACATACCTGATATTTAATTATTTCAGGCAGAGAGAGAAAAAAAGGAACACAGCCTAGTTATTTGTGTGCTAGGCACTGTACATACACATGTCTATCTCATCATGTCACATGTCACTTCGGGTATCCTTTAATTTACAAATTGTCTGGCAGCTGACCAGGCCATCCTGATTACACATTACTCTAGCCCTCTGTTTATATGAGGAGGTCACATTGTCAGTTCCCTTTCTAAAAGCAGCTTTCAAAGGGGGAAACAAATTGAATTGAGCAGAATTCAATGTATAACTCATATTACTTTCACCTGCAACCTTAAACTAACTATAACAAGTAACTTGTCTATATATCTTATGTAAAGTTTAGATGGTTTACACAGCAAATCTAGCTGCAAACAGTTTTAATAGAATATGATTATTTATTCCAGTGATACAATGACAGCAGCCATGTTGTTTGTAAACATTACACAGAGGCAGGCTTGTCTGTATCTTGAGCCATCAGCCTAATCCCCTCTTCTCCTCCCTCCTCCCCTCTGCCTCTGAAATCAATGGCTAGTAACACCTCCACCTCCTCCTGCCCAGACTGAGCTCCCATGAGCCCTTGCTACTGCCTTGGCTCTCTGAAAACCTGTGGGCGTGGCTTTTTTAGTTTATAGGGAATTAGAGTATTAAAACAAAAACAAAAAAAGTATTTGGCTTGAGGAATGCCCTATAAACAATAGGAAAGGAACACAATTATGCAATGTGTAAAAGTTCACCTCAGATCCACTTTAAAGAGAACCTGAACTGAAAATAAAAAGTCAAAATAACCATACACAGGCCATACTTACCTCCTCTGCAGTCTACTACTCAATCCCTTTCTCCTCTCCCGTGTACCGTTTGTTCACTGTGATCAATGAAATTCTCCGTCCTCTATTTTAAAAATGGCCATTACCCCATAACAGCTTCCTGGTCAGCACACTGTTAAACTGTAATATCACCCACTTGAGCCATAGGGAAACATGGACATTACCTTGCACATTCAGTTGTAACTGACTGCTGCTGATATATAACTGACAGCAACTGGTATATTTCAGTTCTGACAAAATATTGTCAGAACTGGAAGGGATCACTGTAAGAAGAAAATGGTGAGCTTCTGAGAGGAACTGACCATGAGGTTAGTATGTAATATTCATTTGCAGCTACATCATGTATTTGTTTTGAATCATTTTACTCACTTCAGGTTCCCTTTAAAGGATACCCGAACTGAAATGTGACATAATGAGATAGACATGTGTATGTACAGTGCCTAGCACACAAATAACTAGGCTGTGTTCCTTTTTTTCTTTCTCTGCCTGAAAGAGTTAAATATCAGGTATGTAAGTGGCTGACTCAGTCCTGACTCAGACAGGAAGTGACTACAGTGTTACCCTCACTGATAAGAAATTCCCCTTTTTTACCTCTTTCTTGCTCTCAGAAGCCATTTTCTGCTAGGAAAGTGTTTTAAAGTTGGAATTTCTTATCAGTGAGGGTCACACTGTAGTCACTTCCTGTCTGAGTCAGGACTGAGTCAGCCACTTGCATACCTTATATTTAACGCTTTCAGGCAGAGAAGGAAAAAAAGGAACACAGCATAGTTATTTGTGTGCTAGGCACTGTACATACACATGTCTATCTCATCAGGTCACATGTCACTTTGGGTATCCTTTAACCACTTGCCGACCGCCTACAGCCCATGGGCGGCGGCAAAGTGGATGCCTTAAGGACCGCAATACGCCTTAGGGCGTTGCGTCCTTTTCCTATGCCGGGGGAGCGATCGCGTCATTGATGACACGCGCTTCCCCCGGCAACTGGCTCCGCCCACCCGCCGTAACATCCTGCCGGCCATACGGAAGCGCCGGCGGGATGTTAACCCCGCGATCGCCGCTACAAAGTGTATAATACACTTTGTAATGTATACAAAGTGTATTATACAGGCTGCCTCCTGCCCTGGTGGTCCCAGTGTCCGAGGGACCACCAGGGCAGGCTGCAGCCACCCTAGTCTGCACCCAAACACACTGATCTGCCCCCCCCCCGCGCCCACTGATCGCCCACAGCACCCCTCAGACCCCCCCCTGCCCACCCCCCAGACCCCTGTTTGCACCCAATCACCCCCCTAATAACCCATCAATCTGTCAACGCTATTTTTTTTATCCCCCCCCCTGCCCCCTGCCCCCTCCTGATCACCCCCCACCCCTCAGATTCTCCCCAGGACCCCCCCCCAGACCCCCCCCCCTGTGTACTGTATGCATCTATCCCCCCTGATAACCTGTCAATCACCTGTCAATCACCTGTCAATCACCCATCAATCACACATCAATCACCCCCTGTCACTGCCACCCAACAATCAGCCCCTAACCTGCCCCTTGCGGGCAATCTGATCACCCACCCACACCAATAGATCGCCCGCAGATCCGACATCAGATCACCTCCCAAATCCATTGTTTACATCTATTCTCTCCTCTAAACACCCACTAATTACCCATCAATCACCCATCAATCACCCCCTATCACCACCTGTCACTTTTACCTATCAGATCAGTCTCTAATCTGCCCCTTGCGGGCACCCAATCACCCGCCAACACGCTCAGATTGCCCTCTGACCCCCCCTTATCAATTCGCCAGTGCATTAATTACATCTGTTCTTCCCTGTAATAACCCACTGATCACCTGTCAATCACCTGCCAATCACCTATCACCCATCAATCACCCCCTGTCACCCCCTGTCACTGCCACCCATCAATCAGCCCCTAACCTGCCCCTTGCGGGCAATCTGATCACCCACCCACACCAATAGATCGCCCGCAGATCCGACATCAGATCACCTCCCAAATCCATTGTTTACATCTATTCTCTCCTCTAAACACCCACTAATTACCCATCAATAACCCCCTATCACCACCTGTCACTGTTACCTATCAGATCAGACCCTAATCTGCCCCTTGCAGGCACCCAATCACCCGCCAACACGCTCAGATTGCCCTCTGACCCCCCCTTATCAATTCACCAGTGCATTAATTACATCTGTTCTTCCCTGTAATAACCCACTGATCACCTGTCAATCACCTGCCAATCACCTATCACCCATCAATCACCCCCTGTCACTGCCACCCATCAATCAGCCCCTGTCACTGCCACCCATCAATCACGCCCTGTCACTGCCACCCATCAATCAGTCCCTAACCTGCCCCTTGCGGGCAATCTGATCACCCACCCACACCATCCGATCGCCTGCAGACCCGCAGTCAGATCACCTCCCAAGTGCATTGCATCTGTTCTCTCCTCTAAACACCCACTAATTACCCATCAATCACCCCCTGTCACTGCTACCCATCAGATTAGACCCCCATCTGCCCCTAGGGCACCCAATCACTCGCCCACACCCTCAGACCCCAGCCCTGATCACCTCGCCATTGCATTACTTGCATCTATTCCCCCCACTAATCACACCTTGAGACACCCATCAATCACCTCCTGTCACTACCTGTCACCCCCTAGCACACCTACCCATCAGATCAGGCCCTAATTTGCCCCGTGTGGGCTCCTGATCACTCGGCCAAACCCTCAGATCCCCCTCAGACCCCCTTCCGATCACCTCCCCAGTGCATTGAGTGCATCTATTTCCCCCTCTAATCACCCCCTGAGACACCCATCAATCACCTCCTGTCACCCCCCTAGCACCCCTATCCATCAGATCAGGCCCAATACAACCTGTCATCTAAAAGGCCACCCTGCTTATGACCGGTTCCACAAAATTCGGCCCCTCATAGACCACCTGTCATCAAAATTTGCAGATGCTTATACCCCTGAACAGTCATTTTGAGACATTTGGTTTCCAGACTACTCACGGTTTTGGGCCCGTAAAATGCCAGGGCGGTATAGGAACCCCACAAGTGACCCCATTTTAGAAAAAAGACACCCCAAGGTATTCTGTTAGGTGTATGACGAGTTCATAGAAGATTTTATTTTTGTCAAAAGTTAGCGGAAATTGATTTTTATTGGTTTTTTTTCACAAAGTGTCATTTTTCACTAACTTGTGACTAAAAATAAAATCTTCTATGACCTCGCCATACACCTAATGGAATACCTTGGGGTGTCTTCTTTCTAAAATGGGGTCACTTGTGGGGTTCCTATACTGCCCTGGCATTTTAGGGGCCCTAAACCGTGAGGAGTAGTCTAGAAAACAAATGCCTCAAAATGACCTGTGAATAGGACGTTGGGCCCCTTAGCGCACCTAGGCTGCAAAAAAAGTGTCACACATGTGGTATCGCCGTACTCAGGAGAAGTAGTATAATGTGTTTTGGGGTGTATTTTTACACATACCCATGCTGGGTGGGAGAAATCTCTCTGTAAATGGACAATTGTGTGTAAAAAAATCAAACAATTGTCATGTACAGAGATATTTCTACCACCCAGCATGGGTATGTGTAAAAATACACCACAAAACACATTATACTACTTCTCCTGAGTACGGCGGTACCACATGTGTGGCACTTTTTTACACCCTAAGTGCGCTAAGGGGCCCAAAGTCCAATTAGTACCTTTAGGATTTCACAGGTCATTTTGCGACATTTGGTTTCAAGACTACTCCTCACGGTTTAGGGCCCCTAAAATGCCAGGGCAGTATAGGAACCCCACAAATGACCCCATTCTAGAAAGGAGACACCCAAAGGTATTCCATTAGGTGTATGGCAAGGTCATAGAAGATTTTATTTTTTGTCACAAGTTAGCGGAATATGACACTTTGTGAAGAAAAACAATTCAAATCAATTTCCGCTAACTTGTGACAAAAAATAAAATCTTCTATGAACTCACCATACTCCTAACGGAATACCTTGGGGTGTCTTCTTTGTAAAATGGGGTCATTAGTGGGGTTCCTATACTGCCCTGGCATTTTAGGGGCCCTAAACCGTGAGGAGTAGTCTTGAAACAAAAATGACCTGTGAAATCCTAAAGGTACTCATTGGACTTTGGGCCCTTTAGCGCAGTTAGGGTGCAAAAAAGTGCCACACATGTGGTATTGCCGTACTCGGGAGAAGTAGTATAATGTGTTTTGGGGTGTATTTTTACACATACCCATGCTGGGTGGGAGAAATACCTCTGTAAATGACAATCTTTTGATTTTTTTACACACAATTGTCCATTTACAGAGTTATTTCTCCCACCCCGCATGGGTATGTGTAAAAATACACCCCAAAACACATTGTACTACTTCTCCCGAGTACGGCGATACCACATGTGTGGCACTTTTTTTGCACCCTAACTGCTCTAAAGGGCCCAAAGTCCAATGAGTACCTTTAGGATTTCACAGGTCATTTTGCGGAATTTGATTTCCAGACTACTCCTCATCGTTTAGGGCCCCTAAAATGCCAGGGCAGTATAGGAACCCCACAAATGACCCCATTTTAGAAAGAAGACACCCAAAGGTATTCCGTTAGGAGTATGGTGAGTTCATAGAAGATTTTATTTTTTTGTCACAAGTTAGCGGAAATTGATTTTAATTGTTTTTTTTTTCACAAAGTGTCATGTTCCGCTAACTTGTGACAAAAAATAAAATCTTCTATGAACTCACTATGCCTCTCAGTGAATACTTTGGGATGTCTTCTTTCCAAAATGGGGTCATTTGGGGGGTATTTATACTATCCTGGAAATCTAGCCCCTCATGAAACATGACAGGGGGCCAGAAAAGTCATAGATGCTTGAAAATGGGAAAATTCACTTTTTGCACCATAGTTTGTAAACGCTATAACTTTTACCCAAACCAATAAATATAGGCTGAATGGGTTTTTTTTTAATCAAAAACATGTTTGTCCACATTTTTCGCGCTGCATGTATACAGAAATTTTACTTTATTTGAAAAATGTCAGCACAGAAAGTTAAAAAAATCATTTTTTTGCCAAAATTCATGTCTTTTTTGATGAATATAATAAAAAGTAAAAATCGCAGCAGCAATCAAATAGCACCAAAAGAAAGCTTTATTAGTGACAAGAAAAGGAGCCAAAATTCATTTAGGGGTAGGTTGTATGAGCGAGCAATAAACCGTGAAAGCTGCAGTGGTCTGAATGGAAAAAAAGTGCCTGGTCCTTAAGGGGTAGAAAGACTGTGGTCCTCAAGTGGTTAAGTAATCTGCAAATTCCCTGATCATCTTCATTCAATCTGAACTGCACTACATTTTGCAACCAATCCCTTAATCTGCACCTGCATCTGCCTGTGTATGTTATGATCTATGATTCCATCTTCTATTGCATGCAATTAATTTTTGCTTTTTTGATCTACCTCTGCCTCATTATTAACACCAGAGTAATATATACATATTCCTATTCTAATTGCTATTGTAATTCTGGCTTTGTTTGTTCACACTTTAGTTCCTGTTGGCTTGCCTGCAATTTCAAAAAAAGCCTGTATTACCTGCAGCCTTGTTTAAAGGACACCTGAGGCTAAAATAATCAAATGAAACAAACAATTGTATCCATCTTCCTTCTCCTAAAAATGACTTTTTAAAATATTCCAGTTTTAGTTTATGTTTAAATCGACTTTTCAAGTTTAAGGCCTCTTTCACAGTGGGACGTTACGTTTGATGCAACGTTAAAGTCGCACGACGTGCCCCTAACTGCGTCATTTGTCTCTTGGTGCGCTGTTTTCGTCGCATACCGATGGAACAAAAACGGCTCATGCTTTACATTTAAAAAAAAAAAAAAAAAAACATTACTGAGCATGTGCAACACACATAACGCAGTAGATACATTGCTAAACGCACAGCATGCAGCAATTTTTAAGGACTCTACACGTTACACACTAACGCAAAGTGTGCACTGTGAATGTCGCACCGATTTTGCAATGCTGTGCGTTACTCTGCGTTACAGTATTTTCGAACGTGTGACTTTAACGTTGCACTGTGAAAGAGGCCTTAAAGAGAACCCGAGGTGGGATTTAATTATGTTAGTGGGCCACAGAGGCTGGTTGAGCACACTAACACCAGGCTCTCTTGCCCCATGGTGTGCCTCCAGGACCCCCCTGCGCGCCGCTATACCCCCCGCAGTGCTAGCGGCACGCAGCGTGTCGCCAGCACAATGTTTACCTCTCGCCCGCTGATTGGAGGGAAGGGACGTGAGCGAGTAGCGCCAATACGGAGGAGCGGCGCTAACAGACAGGCATAGGTAAACATTGTGCTGGCGACACACTGCGTGTCGCCAGCACTGCGGGAGGTATAGCGGCGCGCAGGGGGGGCCTGGAGGCACACCATGGGGCAAGAGAGCCTGCTGTTAGTGTGCACAACCAGCCTCTGTGCCCCCCTAACATAATTAAATCCCACCTTGGGTTCTGTTTAAAGGAATACTATCGATTAGGGGTGGGACGGCGAATCCGGCGAATCCACAAATCCCTCGAATATTGAGAAATATTCGAGATTCGTGGATTCGAATGCCCCTATACCTAACTAGCTATACTGAGGGTCCCTATACCTAACTAGCTATACTGAATGCCCCTATACCTAACTAGCTATACTGAATGCCCCTGTACCTAACTAGCTACACTGAGGGTCCCTATACCTAACTAGCTATACTGAATGCCCCTATACCTAGCTATACTGAGGGCCCCTATACCTAACTAGCTACACTAAATGCCCCTATACCTAACTAGCTACACTGAGGGTCCCTATACCTAACTAGCTATACTGAATGCCCCTATACCTAGCTATACTGAGGGCCCCTATACCTAACTAGCTACACTGAATGCCCCTATACCTAACTAGCTACACTGAGGGTCCCTATACCTAACTAGCTATACTGAGGGTCCCTATACCTAACTAGCTATACTGAGGGTCCCTATACCTAACTAGCTATACTGAATGCCCTATACCTAACTAGCTATACTGAATGCCCCTATACCTAACTAGCTATACTGAATGCCCCTATACCTAACTAGCTATACTGAGGGCCCCTATACCTAACTAGCTATACTGAATGCCCCTATACCTAACTAGCTATACTGAGGGCCCCTATACCTAACTAGCTATACTGAATGCCCCTATACCTAGCTATACTGAGAGCTCCTATACCAAACTAGCTATACTGAATGCCCCTATACCTAACTAGCTATACCGAGGGTCTCTATACCTAACTAGCTACACTAAATGCCCCTATACCTAACTAGCTATACTGAGGGTCCCTATACCTAACTAGCTACACTGAATGCCCCTATACCGAACTAGCTATACCGAGGGTCCCTATACCTAACTAGCTATACTGAATGCCCCTATACCTAGCTATACTGAAGGCCCCTATACCTAGCTAGCTACACTGAATGCCCCTATACCTAACTAGCTATACTGAGGGTCCCTATACCTAACTAGCTATACTGAATGCCCCTATACCTAGCTATACTGAAGGCCCCTATACCTAGCTAGCTGTACTGAGGTCCCCTATACCAAACTATCTATACTGAATCCCCTTATACCTAGCTATACTGAATGCCCTTTTACCTAACTAGCTATACTGAGGGCCTCTATACCTAACTAGCTATACTGAATGCCCCTATACCTAACTAGCTATACTGAATGCCCCTATACCTAACTAGCTATACTGAGGGCCCCTATACCTAACTAGCTATACTGAATGCCCTTATACCTAGCTATACTGAATGCCCCTATACCTAACTAGCTATACTGAGGGCCCCTATACCTAACTAGCTATACTGAATGCCCCTATACCTAGCTATACTGAATGCCACTATACCTAGCTATACTGAATGCCCCTATACCTAGCTATACTGAATGCCCCTATACCTAGCTATACTGAAGGCCCCTATACCTAGCTAGCTATACTGAAGGCACCTATGCCTAGCTAGCTATACTGAAGGCACCTATGCCTAGCTAGCTATACTGAAGGCACCTTTACCTAGCTACCTATAGTGTGAGCACCTAGCCTGCCTACCTATACTGTGGGCAACCATTCCACGGAACGCAGGATTCGTTAGATTCGGGATTCCAAAGGTTCGAGATATTCGAGAACCTTTTTAGATTCGGATTCGAAGAAATTGTGGATTCGTCCCATCCCTACTATCGATTCACATATTTTTTTCAATTGACACAGGAATTGTTTGGGAAGTGCTGCTAAGTACTGGTGTATACATTTTAGTAGCAACTTTTTTGTTTACTGTTGTCAAAATACTTTCAAACTTTACTGACACCAAAACTGAGGCTGACTGAGCCATGAGGAGAGGGGAAATTCCCCTCACACTTGATCAGTTAACTCTATGGGCTTGATTCACAAAGCGGTGCAAACTGTTTGCACGCTGGTGAAAAGCCCTTTATCATGCCTAAACTCAGTTTAGGTGTGATAAAACCAAACTCCCGCGAAATTCCCGTGCATAAAGTTTTGCGCGCGTAAAGTTTTGTGCACCCATTTAACCCTATGCAACTTTCTGTACGCACCAGACTTTACGCGCGTAAAACCTTGCGCGCTTTATTCCTGAAAACCGTGCTAACCTACTAGTGCAAAGGTTATCACGTCTAAACTACTTTAGAGGCCTGATTCACAAAGCGGTGCTAACAGTTAGCATGCTGGTGAAAAGCCTTTTATCACGCCTAAACTCAGTTTAGGCATGATAAGTTTAGGTGTGATAAGTTTAGGTGTGATAAGTTTAGGCATGATGAGTTTAAGCACCAACTGCGTTAGCACCGCAGTGCACAGCTGATCAAAAGTTTTGCGCTAGCAAAGTCTGGTGCACTTTGCATAGAGTTTAATTGCGCTGCTTTACGTGCGGGACTTTGCGCGCGATCTAAACTTATCTAAACTTATCATGCCTAAACTTATCATGCCTAAACTTATCACACCTAAACTTATCACGTCTAAACTGGCTTTTCACCAGCGTGGTGCAATGGTTATCACGCCTAAAGTCTCTAACTGGGTTAGCACCGCTTTGTGAATCGAGCCCTATGTGTAACTCTGTGTGTGACAGAGAGAGAGAGCTCCCAACAGCTGCAGCTCCTGTGTCCTGTGTTTCTGACTGACTGTCTGAAGAGAGCAGAGGAAATGTAACTAATTGTCACAGCTTTTCATACAGTTTTTGCTTTCAGAGTTTGATATGTTTGATATTTGATTTCTGTAGTCTGATATGCAACTCTGGCTGTGCATTGAAGCAGACATCCGTTCTGCAATTGATTTGTCCCAATATAGCTAAATCCTACCCTCAATAAATTACAGCGTTTGCCTCTGATATTTAACATGAAAAGTAGGAAAATGTTTACACAGCTACTTAGACAGTATTTGTACATTGTCATTTTAGAACACTTGAGTATTAATAGTATTCCTTTAACTGTTTGTTTACTTTTGCTCAATGACACATTCATTGAAGTATGCCCGAGCTAAAATCTATGAACTATTGACCATTTGTATCTCTTTCCTGCTCTCAGAAGCCATTTTCTGCAAGGAAAGTGTTTTATAGTTGGAATTTCTTATCAGTGAGGGTCACACTGTAGTCAGGACTGAGTCAGCCACTTACATACCTGATATTTAACTCTTTCAGGCAGAGAAAGAAAACAATCAACACAGCATAGTTATTTGTGTGCTAGACACTGTACACAGCCATGTCTATCTCATCATGTCACATGTCATCACCTCGGGTATCCTTTAACCTTGCAGGAGACAAGTCCATCCCCCATTACTTAAAGGGAATATCCGAGGAAGAAATAAAAAAACAATCTGCTTACCCGGGGCTTCCTCAAGCCCCTGTAAGCCGTCCTTTACCCTCGCCGCATATGCACTTCCTGCCGGTGGCCTGGGGTCCCCTCTGGTGCAAGATGGCAACCTCAGCGGGTCGGCATCCACGGTGCCTGCAAGAGAGCCACTCTCGGTCTCACTGACATGCTCTGGAGTGTACTGCACAGGTGCAGTAGCTCTGCGCCTGCACAATAAAATCCAGATGACGTCAGCCCGACCAAGAGCAGCTCTCGTGCCGTGATAGTTTTTTGTAATTATGATCATCTTTAGAACGGAAACGAATCAGAATTTCGTGTTTAATGCAGAAATTTGCATTCTCGAAATTGTGTTCGAGTCCAGAGCCTCCTGATACATTTAAAGCGACAAAACATGCAGGGACCTTTGCATTATCAGATATTGCAAGGCCCAAAACCAAGTGTCTCAGCATGCATGGCCGCTAAGTGCACCTTGGCAAACAGCACCTGTCTTAGAAGTGGCTGCAGGGAAAGCCCCTGATAGTTATTGAGGTTGGAAACTCCAACCTCAATAACTACTGTGGCCCTAACATCCAACATCATGAAAACCTTTGAGAGAGTTGTCCTGTACCAAGCTCCCTACCTCCCCCTACTGGATCCGTTCCAGTTTGCGTACAGGGCAAACAGATCCACCGATGATGCTGCCAAAATCTGCCTAGAGCTCACAAACGGCCACCTGGACAATCCAAACACATACATCAGAATCCTTCACAGAACTGAATGACCATCCCACACACGGTGCATCACAGACTTCCTGACTAACACATCTCAAGTCTTTAAGCTTGGGGAGGTTACCTCTCAACCGAGGACAACGAGTTTGTGGGCTCCACAAGGCTGCGTCCTGTCATTGATTCTGTTCTTCCTCTACACGAACAACTGCAGATCCAAGGCAAGCTCTGTCAAGGTCATCAAATTTTCAGATGACACCACCCTCGTTAGCCTGGTAACAAACAATGATGAGCAGGCCTACCGTCAGGAGGTTGACAAAATTTGCCAGTGGTGCAGGGAGAACAGGCTGGTCCTCAACACATCCAAAACCATAGAGATGATTGTAGACTTCAGGAAGCATGCTCCCTCCCCCCCCCCACCAATCTTCATTTATGGCACCGAGGTTCTGGGCACCGCCATCTCCAAAGGCCTGAGCTGGAAGGCAAACACAGCCTCGACCCAAAAGAAATCCCAGCAGAAGCTTTTCTTCCTCCGCTAACTGAAAAAGTTCAGCATGGCACAAGAGCTGCTGACGTGCTTTTACACCGCCACCATCTAGTCCATCCTCTACTAATCCATCCTAGTCTGCTATGCTGGCTCTTCCACCAGAGACAGATACAAACTTCAGAGGATCATTAGATTGGCATAGAGAATCATTGCCAGACCTTTCCCCATCGCCTGGCCTCCTCCACAATTCCAGACTACGCTCCAGAACACTGAGGATTGCCGGCAACCCTTTTCACCCTGGTCACCGCTTTTTCAGCCGGCTCCATCTAAGCCGGAGGTTTCAAGTCATTGCCACCAAGACTTTGAGGCACAGGAACTCCTTTTTCCCCTGTGCCATCAACCTCCTGAACTGCCTTCAGGTCATCCCACCCCATTCACTTTTTCTCCTGAGTTTTCTATCTAGATGATACTTTAAAACTTGTCAATAAAATGCCTTTTAAGCCACAGGAAAGCAAGAAAATACAAAAAAAAAAAATTGACAGTACTTTTTCACCTGCTTTTTGGACCTTTTTTAGTCGAAAAGTGTTGGAAGGTTATTTTTAATTCGAAGATGAAAAAGTATCTCCTAGGAGAAAACTCAGGAGAAAAAAGTGAATTGCATATGGGCCTTTATTGTCATTGTGTAACACAACAACATTACTTTTCATGACAACCCCACGGTGCATATAGGGAACATAGTGATAGTAACAAAGGTAGGAAGAGAAGAAATTATAAAAGTATGCCAGGTATTACAGATATTTAAACAATTTGTACACAGTGTTAATTATTTCAAAGAGGATTCAGAGTCCATCAAGTTTATGGCGGATGGAAAAAAGCTGGTTTTCAGTCTGTTTGTATGTGAATTCATCTAAAACGTTTACCTGATGCAAGCAGCCCAAGCAAGGTGTTTCCAGGATGACTGTTGTCCTTCATGATGTTTTTGGCCCTTCTCATACCGCGAGTCTTATACAAGAGTTCCAGTGATGGTAGTTCAGTGCCGATAATGGCTTCTGCTCTTTTTACAACTCGCTGCAGAGCTTCTCTAGTAGCCTTCATGCAGCTGTTATACCAGGCCGTCATGCAATTGGTCAGAACGCTTTCTATAGTGCTGTAGAAATTAACCAGCAGCTTCTGTGGGAGGTTAGCTCTTCTTACTTTTCTCAAAAAGTAGAGGTGTTGCTGTGCTTTGCCAATTACAGCTAAAGCATTGTCAGCCCAGGACAGGTTCTCTGTGATGGTGACTCCCCCAAACTTGAAGTTGGAAAATCTCTCCACATCCTCTGTCTTTTTGGTGGTCCTAAAGTCCAGAATATTATTATTTTTTTGTATTTAATAACAGAATGAGAAACAGTGCTGGAATGGGAGCAAAGAGAGAGGACAAGAAAGGCTCTTTGAGTCTGAGGTGACTATTTTTTTTTTCACAGTCACTTCACATTTATTTTAATAACTTAATGACTAACAAGAAGTAAATCTTGTACATTTAGTTATTAAAGGTATTACCTAAATTAACCATTTCTGCCACTAGGATGTGAGCCTCACATCCACAGCGGCAGCTTCTACAGCCTCAGGGACGCAATAGTCACGTCCCTGCAACTTGGGGGGCTGTGCGCGCAATCGCGATGTTGCCAGTAACAGGGGGAATTGGCTGCAGTTCAAAAATAGTGTTTATTCTTAACTACTTTTGCCTCCTGGATGTACTAGCTAAGTCCAGGAGGCCATGTGCGCGTGCGCGTGCTCCCACGGCCGATCGCGCGTGTGCACGTGTGCTCCCGGCCCACGGTTCATTAGCCAGGCAATCAGTGAATCGGGCTATGGTGCTCGCTCACTGATTCCTCCCCCCTGCAGAAAAAGCGACAGCTTCTCTCGGAAGCTTCGCTTTTTCTGGCTCTAGCGTCCCCATGCGTCCCTCTAAGCGTACGTGTTACGCTTAGAGTAAACAAACTCATGGCCATCTTGTGGCCAAAAAGTAAAACTACAACCAAATGTAAAAAAATAAAATAAAAATCAACACGTTTACTGAAAAAAATTACTGTTTACATCCCGCCCTCCCAAAAATACTCAAATAAAATGTTTAACCACTTCACCACTGAGGGGTTTTACCCTCTGAGCACCAGAGCAATTTTCACCTTTCAGCGCACCTTCCATTCATTCGTCTATAACTTTATCATTACTTATCGCAATGAAATGAACTATATCTTGTTTTTTCCGCCACCAATTAGGCTTTCTTTAGGTGGGACATTATGCCAAGAATTATTTTTTCTAAATGTGTTTTAATGGGAAAATAGGAAAAATGTGTAGAAAAAAATAATTATTTTTCAGTTTTCGGCCATTATAGTTTTTAAATAATGCATGCTACTGTAATTAAAACCCATGAAATGTATTTGCCATTTTGTCCCGGTTATAAAACCATTTAAATTATGTCCCTATCACAATGTTTGGCGCCAATATTTTATTTGGAAATAAAGGTGCATTTTTTTCAGTTTTGCGTCCATCCCTAATTACAAGCCCATAGTTTATAAATTAACAGTGTTATACCCTCTTGACATAAATATTTAAAAAGTTCAGTCCCTAAGGTAACTATTTATGTATTTTTTTTTATTGTAAATTTTTGAATTTTTTTTTAATTACAAAAAAAAAAATGGGGAGTGTGGGAGGTAATGAGTTAATTTTTTGTGTAAAAGTCATTTATTTGTATGTGAAAAATGTGTAGGGTGTAGTTTACTATTTGGCCACAAGATGGCCATAGTAACTTTTTGTTTTAATGCGACCTCCAAGCGTCCTTCCGGAAGCTTGGAGGAAGTATAAGGAGGCTGGACACGTGAGTTTTTTCTCACAATGATCGCGCTGCCCATAGGAGAGCAGCGGATCATTGTGGGGCTTAGATCAACGAACGGGAATGGATTTTCCCGTTCATTGATCTCCGGGCGAGCGGGCGGCAGCGTGTTTACTAGCGGCGGGCGGCGTGTTTACAAGCGGGAGCGCGGACAGCGTCGGGAACGCGGAAAGTACGTATTTATCCGTCCCTGGGGGTTAAAGGATGGAAAAAGGGACGGAGAAATCCGTACGGGCGGGGGTAAAGTGGTTAATATAAAAAAACAACAACATTGCAATTAAAAAAAAACATGTAAATATTTACCCAAGGGTCTAAACTTTTTAAATATCAATGTAGAGATTAAATATTTCTGTTTTTTTTGTTTTTTTTTAAACTTGTAAATAGTGATGGATGCAAAAAGGAAAAAATGCACCTTTATTTCCAAATAAAATATTGTCACCATACATTGTGATAGGGACATAATTTAAATGGTGTATTAACCGGGACAAATGGGCAAACACAATACGTGAGTTTTAATTATGGAGGCATGTATTATTTTAAAACTATAATGGCTGAAAACTGAGAAATAATGATTTTTTTCAGTTTTTTTCTTATTCTTCCTGTTAAAATGCATTTACAGTAAAGTGGCTCTAAGCAAAATCTACCACCCAAAGAGAGCCTAATTGGTGGTGGAAAAACAAGATATAGATCAGTTCATTGTGATAAGAAGTGATAAAGTTATAGGCTAATGAACGGGAGGTGAACATTGCTCGGATGCATAAAGTGAAAATGACTGAAGGCTGAAGTAGTTAAATAGAGCCGCCACGCTTCCTCCCACTCGCCGATTCCCGTCGTCGATCGTTAGATTTATGAATGGGAACAAAGTTCTCATTCATTAATCTCCCCTATAGGCCACCGTGATGTGTCACTTCCCTAGTTACAGTGTAGCAACACATTACTTCCTATGACATATGTATTGTACGTTAATAGGAAGTACTCAACAGGGACATCTTGTGGCCAAATAGTGAAATTACACCTACTGACTTTAGGGAATAAAAATGTCTTAATATGTATGCCAAGAGGGCATATAATTATTAAATTATGGGCTCAAAATTAGTGATAGATGTAAAACTTAAAAAATGTACCTTTATTACCAAATAAAATATTGTCACCATACAATATACTAGGGATATAATTTTAACATTGCAGTAACTGGGACAAATGGCCAAATAAAATGTGCAGATTTAAATTATGGTAGCGTGTAATATTATAAAACTATAACGGCTTAAAACTGAGATTTTTTTTTCATTTTTTCTTATTATTCCCATTATAATGCATTTAGTATAAAATAATTCTTAGCATAATGTACCACCCAAAGAAAGCCTAATTGGTGGTGAAACAAAAACAAGGTATAGATCATTTCATTGTGATAAGTAGTGATAAAGTTATTAGGGAATGAAAGGGAGGGGCGCTGAAATGTGAAAATTCCTCTTGTCCATAAGGTGAAAAATACCCGTGGGCTGAAATGGTTAATGACTTGATGATTGTCCCCATGTCTAACACGGGACCACACACACAGATGAAGATTAGTGAAAATAATTATTGACATGCTAACAAATAACAAACATTGTGCACAAAACATGGATGGTAGAAAAATACAAATAATTGGTTCTAAGGGACCACTTTGCTCCCTGTGCTAATTAACTGAAGAGAATGAGTTACATGAAGACAATTAAAACATTTTTCTTATAAAAGCTCTATAGCTGTCGTCTCCCTGGCAGATTCCCCAGTCGGGGTATCAGAGACAAGCCAGGAGAAGCTGCCAGCCAGCAGGGATTTTAATTAGAAATCTTGTTTCGTTTTCTCTGTTACATGAACTTTTCCAACCAGTATTGCTTCCGAATGTAAGTGCACATTTACAGCAGATGAAAGGCAGAAAGCTTAGAATGGAGGTGATAACAATTACCGGCTAACTGTAAAAGATTCAAAGAGTAAATCATCGATGTTATAATATTTTCTTTAGACTCCACATTCAGATTATTTCACTACTTCAGGCTCCTGCGCAGTGAATAAAATGACTGAAACCACAACTTACGTTCATACAGGCATCATACGGATGTGAAAAGATTTTATGCTAATGCATGTTAAAGAGAACCCGAGGTGGGATTTACTTATGTTACTGGGGCACAGAGGCTGGTTGTGCACACTAACACCAGCCTCCGTTGCCCCATGGTGTGCCTCCATGTCCCCCCTGCTCGCCACTATACCCCCCGCAGTGCTGGCGACACGCAGCGTGTCGCCAGCACAATGTTTACCTCTCGCCTGTCTGTTAGCGTCGCTCCCCCGCCTCCTCCGCATCGGCGCTACCCGCTGCGTCACTTCTCTCCAATCAGCGGGAGGGAAGGGACACAGGCGGGTAACGCCGATACGGAGGAGGTGGGGGAGCGGTGCTGACAGACAGGCGAGAGGTAAACATTGTGCTGGCGACACGCTGCGTGTCGCCAGCACTGTGGGGGGTATAGTGGCGAGCAGGGGGGACATGGAGGCACACCATGGGGCAACAGAGGCTGGTGTTAGTGTGCACAACCAGCCTCTGTGCCCCAGTAACATAATTAAATCCCACTTTGGGTTCTCTTTAAGGTCACTAAAGAACTACTTTTGCAAACATTTTTAACATTTAAAATACAAAAACATAAACACATATAAATAAGAAGATGATGTCAGTCTTCTTAATTTGGATGTTGATCACTCTATTGAAACTGATCTTGTAGAGGTGTTCCTTGTATTCCTCAGAGCCAAATCAGGGCAGCTTTTCTCATTCTTTAATAGACTGGGTCAATGGGCTAATCTATAAGTAGTAATTATGTTTTAATATATGAAGAGAGCATGGGGAGTTGTCACTCTCATTTTACTATGTACTGAGCAGGATTTAAAGAGGAACTCCAGTGAAAATACAGTAATTAAATAAAAAAGTGCTTAATTTTTACAATAATTATGTATAAATGATTTAGTCAGTGATTGCCCATTGTAAAATCTTTCCTCTCTCCGATTTACATTCAGACACTTATCACGTGGTGACATTTTTACTGCTGGCAGGTGATGTCAGTGGAAGGAGATGCTGCTTGCTATTTTGGCAGTTGAAAACAGCTGTTATTTCCCACAATGCAACAAGGCTCCCACAGTGTGATATTGGTACCTTAGTGCTGTGAGGTGCTGACATCACACTGTGGGAGGGGTTTCACCACAAAATCAGCCATACAGAGCCCCCCGATGATCCGTTTGAGAAAAGGAAAAGTGAGTAATTAGATCCTCTTGTTCTGCGGCTGTGGGGGGTTTGAGGCAGTTGCAACAAGTCCTTTAGGTAACCAATACCTAAATTGTGAAGAGGTTTGAATGTTAGTATGCCAACAACTATTTTGTTAGGGTACGAGTAAACCAAACAGGCTATAATCATCTAACAGTCAAAAAATGAAACGTCCTATTACTAATGTTTGAGATTTCAATGTTATTGTATATCTTACTACAGGATATGACACTGATGAAGAGAAAATAATACAACATCAAGATTTTAAGAAACACATTCCTCTTAAGAAAATGAACAAAAAGAATGATGAGCAGGATTCATTGATTCTGTCCAATCAGATGCCTTTTTTTAACTCTTAACAATTTTAATTTTGACCGTGGTGCACTTTTTCCTCCAATTCTGACCAAAACATTTTAGAAGTACTTCCAGAATATCTGATATTCATAAATATATATATAGTAGACAACATACAAATTGTTCAAAAGCCCCTGCACATTACCAGCTGTATTCCTTTAGGTCGCCCATCAGTATTCTCATCACTGCTTGTTTCAAGCTTATATTATTCTTAAGTTAAGCAATATCCTTGTTATACAAGGAGTTATGAAGAACAAAACAGAGGTATCTGATTTTTTCCTTTGTGGGTTTAGTACGTTACCGAACTTCCGATTCTTGATTTTTGTTTTTCTGCTTATGATACATATTGTGACTTTGCTTGGGAACCTTCTAATTATACACATTGTGTTGAGCACCCATCACATCCACTCTCCTATGTACTTCTTCTTAGTCCAGCTGTCCATCTCGGACCTGCTGCAGGCTATAAATATTGGACCAAAGATGCTTAACGTGACTCTGGCTAATGGTGGCACCATATCTTTCCAGGGTTGCATCAGTCAGTTGTATTTATGTGCTATCATAACAGTATTTGAATGTTTTTTCCTCTCGTCTATGTCCTATGATAGGTATTTGGCAATATGTAACCCTCTGCGCTATCAATCCCTTATGAACATCAGGATTCAAACCCACCTCACACTGTGGCCTTGGCTTCTAGGGTTCATCTTCCCAATGCCTCTAGCTATCTCCATAAACACTCTTGACTTTTGCAGGCAACGCATCATTGACCATTTCTTCTGTGACCTGGGCCCTCTTCTGAGGTTGTCTTGCACAGATATATCTTTAGTGGAGCTGGAAATGCTAGTTATGACCATGCCAGTTCTTCCAATTCCTCTTCTTTTAATTCTTGTCACATATGGTTGTATCTCTGTCACTATCATCAAAATTTCTTCCTCCACTGGAAGACAGAAGGCCTTCTCCACCTGCAGCTCTCATCTTATCGTTGTATGCATGTACTATGGGACATTGTTGACTCTTTACTTAGTTCCATCTGGAGAATACTTAAGAAACATCAATAAGATTTTGTCCCTGCTGTACACTGTTATTACGCCCATGTGCAATCCCCTGATTTACACTTTGAGAAATCATGATATCATGGACAGTTTAGTGAAACAATTCTCTAAAATGAGTTCTACAAGGTTTTCCTAAATGTCTTTATGTTTAAGGTGGACCTAAACTGAACAATAAAAAAATGAGTGTAGCTTACCTGGGGCTTTTGCGAGCCCACTGCAGCCGCCCTGTGCCTGCGCCATCACTGAACAGTTCTCCGGTTCTCCGCGACTCCCTAGTTTCATTTTGATGCACGGCCCTGGTCCATGCACCTCCCAGTTATGTTCCCATGCATGGGTGCAATCTGTGCATGCACAGTATGAAAAAAATCTCTACTGTACATGTGCAGGACGCTACAGAAAGAGTTTCCAGTTATTGATTTTGGTCTTCTAGCTTTAACTGCTCTCTATGCATCTTATTGTAATTAAATTATCTCTTCTTTCCTGTCTTAACTCATGATTTATCTCCCTTTACTAATTTCATCCCCTGAGATTTCTCTCCTTGGCAATTCTTTTAACTTTTCTTCCGAGTTTTCTGACAAGAGTTCTAGTTTAAGTGATTCAACTATTTTTGCAGATTAGATGAAAAATTATCTCCTGGGTGGAATCTGTAAAAAAATAAATAAATAAAAAGATTATGGAACAGGGCCCTTATCTTTTTATCTTATGACTTATCTCCGGTGCCAGATTTACCATAAGGCCCGCCTGATGATGGCAAGTGGACTCACTTCCTTCCCCAAGTGGCTCCCTCTATCCTTGCCCATACAGAGTCCTGAGCAGATTGTAAATGAGAGTTTTCTCACCCGACTCTCGATATTGTACTGATGAGATGACCCTTTAATCAGGGACACCACTTGCTACTTAATACTGAGGGTACTTTTAGCTACCTAATATTAAGGGCCGCCTATAGTGGAAAATTAAAACAATGCCAGGGTTTTCTCTATTCTTCGCATTACAGAACAGGGAGGAGCTATGGCAAAAGGCGTTATTGGATCATTCTCTGAGGTTTACTATTGGTCTGATTTTTTTTTTCATAAATAAGAATCCTGTTGGCTTGTATTAGGCTGTTGAATGGACCAATGGCAATCATTGTCACTTATACATAGTCAGAAGACATCTAACTAACTATGGATGAAGACATCCATCCTTCAAGTTCAGCCAGAACTGACCTGCACTGTCACATGTCCCAGTGGATCCAGAGGAAGGCAAAAACCCTTTGCACAACTTCAGTTAATTTGCCTTGAAAAGATGCAATCAGAGAAAATCCCTGAATGAACATTGCTGGGAATTACCTAGTAAGAATAGAAGGACCATTTTTAGGCTTGTGATTCCAGGCCATCGTCTGGAGTGCCAGTGGTCCTAGGGGGTTTCATGCCCCTAGATTAAACCCTGCCCCCAAACCAGACAAAGCCCCGCTCTCACAGGTGTTCTAACACCTGCTTCTGCTGTGTTCGGTTAGTGTAAGTTGAGGTCAGCCGCCACTGTGTCCCTCTGTGTGCCAACTCTCCCATGCCCCTGTGCATAACTCTGTCCCCATGTGCCTCTTTCTGTCCCCCTGTCACGCATTCTGCCCCCCTTTGTGCCTCATTCTGTCCCCCTTTGTGCCTCCTTCTGTTTCATGGTGTCTCCTCTGCCTCCAGGGTGTCCTTCTGTCTCCCTGTGCCTCTTTCTGTCCCTCTGTGCCTCCTTCTGTCCCCCTGTGCCTCCTTCTGTCCCCCTGTGCCTCCTTCTGTCCCTATGTGCCTCCTACAGTCCGTCTGTGCCACATCTATTCCCTGAGCCTCCTTCTGTGCCCATTTGTTCCTCCTTCTGTCCCTCTGTGCCTCTTTCTGTCCCCCTGTGCCTCCTTCTGTCCCTATGTGTCTCCTACAGTCCATCCGTGCCACATCTATTCCGAGCCTCCTTCTGTGCCCATTTGTTCCTCCTTCTGTCCTCCTGTGCCTCCTTCTGTCCCCCTGTGCCTCCTTCTGTCCCTATGTGTCTCCTACAGTCCATCCGTGCCACATCTATTCCCTGAGCCTCCTTCTGTGCCCATTTGTTCCTCCTTCTGTCCTCCTGTGCCTCCTTTGGTCCTCCTGCACCTCCTTTTGTTCCCCTTTGTGCCCCTTCTGTCCCCCTGTGTGCCTCCTTTAGTCCCACCATGCCTCCCTCTGTCCCCCATGCCTCTTTCTGTCTTCTTGTGCCTCCTTTTATCCTCTTGTGCTACCTCTGCCACCCTGTGCATCCCTTTGTCCCACTATGCAAAGGACTCCTTCTGTTCCCCTTTGTGCCTCCCTCTGTCTCCCATACCTCCTTGTGCCCCCTTGACAAACTATCTGTCCCCCAGCCCAGTGTGTATATGCAGAGTATAGAGCAGCAGAAGCTGTGCTCTCACCTTTCTTCTGGAGTCCAGTGCTGTGCCTGTGTGACCATTCTGTTTACCTCCAGCTCCCTCTTATGCTAACATCTCACTCTCCGCATATCGCATGTAACCACGCTACATGCAGTAGGAAATGGCGGGCACTCAACTGAGTGGTGAGCAGACAAGTGGAAGCTCAGCACTGGACTCCAGCAGAGAGGTGAGAGCACAGCTGGGGGAGTGTGGGAAGATAATGGGGCCTCTCTGTATTAAGTATTAAAATGCAGAGAAAACAAAATTGTTTGAGGGAAAAAATGCCATACAATGAAAGCCTAGTTTGTCTTGGGAAAAAAACAAAAAAACAAAACAATATACTGTATATTTAATTTATGTGTCATAAGTAGGGATTAAGTTATTGCTGATTAAAGAGGGACATAGCTAAACATCAAAACTGCTCTGGTCAATAAGTGGGGACATCAGGACTGGATGTGAAGTGGTTGAAATCAGTCTTTACTTTTGCTGCTAACTACTTCTGCTTCTGCTTCGGGCTACCATAAATCAATAAGGCCCTGCCAGTTGCAACATTTCACTGTTATATAAACAAACATTCCTGTCAACTCCTGCCCAGGCCAAACACATCTTATTTATGACATTTTTTTTATATAATTAGTTAACAACATTGTTACCACATAATAAGATGAACATGTCACGACTGATGTGCACGTGGAGTTCCCCTTCAGCAATCACAATACAGTGTGCGGTTTTCCCTGAGGCTGGGAAACGTTGCATTTTAGGGGGCGTTAAGGTCACACAACTTGCCCCTAACGCAACGCGTGTTGGTGTTGAAGTTGGACGTCAGATTGAGCTGCGTTATGCAGCTCTCAAAGCAGCCGCTCCAGGTTAGTGATAGGAAGTCATTTTTAAGGATTCAGATCATTTGAATCAGATCATTGAAAAGATCCGGATCTTCGAACCGAATCATTTGAATCATTTTACTAGGGAAGCAGACTGGGTGAAATGACTAGCAGGACAGGACTTTCCCTGCACTGTACATTCTGTATGTTCCTGTTTCTTCCAGACAGACATCCACTGTGAACCGAATCTTTCATTGTGATGATCTGGATGATTCGACTCACAAAAAAGATCCGGATCAAATGAACGATTCGTTCATGATCCGGACAACACTACAGTCCTACCACGAGTCACACACAGTGCAGTGAATATTAATTAGCCATGTGGCTGGCCGCAGAGGAGGAGGGGAGACCTCCTCCTCCAACATTACTGAGCATGTGCAAACAGTCTAACGTGGCTTAGCCTAGTATAACTTACAGCCTAGGTTCTCAACGTGTGGTACGCGTACCCCAGGGGGTACTTCTGATGGTTCCAGGGGGTACTCGGGCTTGATATACTTAACCAATAAAAACAAATTCAGAGTTTTAGAATATGATAAAGCTTATTTAAACAACACCAAATTAGTGATTTAGCTAGTTAAAAGCAACAGAAAATGCTTAGAAATTGTTTAGAGCCAATTATTATATACAATTAAATATATATTTGTCAAGGGGTACTTGTGATAATGTTTACTATGTTAGGGGGTACTTGGTGAGTACAGGGATTTAAAAGGGGTACACACCAAGAAAATGTTGAGAAACACTGACTTACAGCATACAGAACTTTGTTTAAAGAGGAACTCCAGTGAAAATAATGTAGTAAAAAAGTGCTTCATTTTTACCATAATCTATATATATAATAGAGTAAGTGCCTCAACCTTCAAGCAAGAAGAAGAAGTAGTGCCCTGCCCCCAGGGCCGGTCCAAGCAAGAAGAAGGGGCTGGTCCAAGCAAGAAGAAGAAGTAGTGTCATATCAAACCAAGGGCAAAGAGGGATAATTTGCATATTCAGTAGCAGTGTGTTGTGGGTAACCACAAATGTTCACTTATAGCTGAATTATTGCAGATTTGCTTCTGTTTTAGGAAGGAAAATTACACCAAGCTTTGCTTTTTTTTTTTAGTAGTAGGGCTTGTGGTCTCTTTTATCCTCCTATACATTCTTAGTAGTTTGGGTCACCCTGAGCTGCTTGGTTACTCTGTTCTACTGGTCCAAGCCCTATCTCATACAGCCTTATCAATCCCTGCTATGTACTGATGAGCACCAAAGTTCTGAAATAGGCTGGCACATGTGGGTTTGATATGACTGTGTAGAACTTAAAGCTATAGGCTTGCTTGACTTACCAAGGGTGAAAAGGAATAATTTGCATATTTAGTAGTGGTGCGTTGTGGGTTATCACAAATGTTCACTTATAGTTGAATTATTGCAAATTTTCTTCTGTTTTAAGAAGGCAAATTATACCAAGCTTTGATTTTTGTTTAGTAGAATGTCTTTTTGGTCCCTTTTATTCCCCTATACATTCCGAGTGGTTTGGGTCACCCTGAGCTGCTTGGTTACTCTGTTGTACTGGTCCAAGTCCTATCTCATACAGCCGTATCAATTCTTGCCGTGTACTGATGAGGACCAAAAGTGTGAAACAGGCTGTCTACATGTAGGTTTGATATGACTGTGTAAAATTTAAAGCTATATGCTTGCTATACACCAGTGGTTCTGGATGCTTGCTTGGCTTACCAAGAGGAAGAAGAGATAATTTGCATATTCAGTAGCAGTGCATTGTGGGTAACCAAAAATGTTCACTTATAGCTGAATTATTGCAGATTTCCTTCTGTTTTAAAAAGGCAAATTACACCAATACAGTGTGCGGCATTGCAGGAAGTGACGCACGATGGAACACGGAAGAGGTGAGTCATCCCCGCCCGCTGCCTCTTACTAATAGTGGCGGCTGCTACTGAACTTAAGCTGGAGGGGGAGCGCACATGGGGGAGCGCACATGGGGGACCCAGTTGAGGGGGGGGTCAACCCCCCCCTCCCCGCCGCTGTGCCCAATACCCCCTTCCTGCCCTCTACCCTCTTATGCGGCGTATGCTATGCCGCGCTTCGGCTAGTTATGTATAAATGATTTAGTCAGTGTTTGCTCATTGTAAAATCTTTCCTCTCCCCGATTTACATTCTGACATGTATTACATGGTGACATTTTTACTGTGGGCAGGTTATGTAGCTGCTCCTAGCTGTTTTGGCTGTTATAGACAGCTGTTACAGCTATTTCCTGTCTGTGAACATTGTTACATTGTGGCAGTTTGCCCAGAGTACCGCGGTACTCAGGGCTTCTTGTGGGAGGGGTTTCAGCACAAAATCAGTAATACAGCGCCCCCTGATGGTCTGTTTGTGAAAATCATTATTTTTCTCATGTAAAAGGAGGTATCAGCTACTGATTGGGATAAAGTTCAATTCTAGGTTTGAGTTTCTCTTTAAACGTGCTGTGTTACTATGTAACACAACGTGGGCACTGTGAACAGCACAATTGATTTTACAGTGCTGTGAGTTAGGCTGCGTTACTGCCTGCTGTAATGTGGGACTTTAACGTCCCACTGTGAAACGAGCCTCACAGTGCACACGTTGCATTGTGTGTAATGTGTAGCAATATTTAGATAGTGCTGCATGCTGTGCGTTTAGCAATACATTTGCTGCGTTATGTGTGTTGCACATGCTCAGAATTTTTTTTTTTCAATTGTAATGCATGCGCCGTTTTCATTCATCAGTATGCAGCAAAAATGGTGCACCAAGAGACACATAACGCAGTGCAAAATAACGTCCAATTTCATAACCTACATGCACTGCGTTACGGCACATTGTGCGACGTTAACGTCGTATCAAACGCAACGTCCCACTATGAAAGAGGCCTTAACAATATTATCCTGTCTTCCTCTCAACCCTTCTCACTTCTGCTTACAAGACTTCTCTCAATCCTCTCCCCTCCTTTGAAACTCCCTCCCTCAACACATCAAGCACCCACCCACCCACACTTACCTTTTTAAGGCGCAACCTTAAAAAAGCACCTCTTTAGGCATTATGGTGACCCAGAACCACTAGGAAAGTATAGGTTGCTAAAAGAGACCTACAAGCCCTCCTAAGGCAAAGCTAAGTGTAATTAGCCTTTATGAAGCAGAAGGTATTTTTGAAAATCAGGTTTAAAGGAAACATCCCCCCCCCCCAAAAAAAAAAAGATCTACTTACCCGGAGGCTTCCTAAAGCTTCTGGCAGCCTATCATCCCTTGCCGTAGCTCTGGTGGTTTGGGGTCCCCTCCATTGCAGATACCAACCTCGCCAGGTCGGCATCTACTGTGCTTCCAGGCTACGTGAGCACTAGCGAGCGGAGCGGTTGAGCGCTCATGCAGGTGCAGTAGAAGCCGACCAGGTGAGGTCAGCATCTGCAACAGAGGGGACCCCGACCACCAGAGCTGCGGTGAGGGAAAGATAGGCTGCTAGGGGCTGGAGGAAGCCCCAGGTAAGTAGATCTTATTTTTTTTTCTCCTCACACTTGTCCTTTAAGTGAGCAACTATGGTTTCCCATGATGCATCACTTCTGTCCTGAAGATGCAAATTATCTCTTTATGCCCCTGAAGCCAGGCTAATATCCAGAACCGCTGATGATTAGTGAGCGGTTCTGCCACATCAACCCAACATGCATCATAGGAAACCACAGTCGCTCACTTAAAGCGGATCCGAGATGAAAAACTAACTATAACAAGTAACTTGTCTATATATCTTATGTAGTTTAGATTTACAGGTTTACACAGCAAATATAGCTGCAAACAGCTTTAATAGAATATGATTCTTTCTTCCTGTGACACAATGACAGCAGCCATGTTATATAGTTACATAGTTATTTTGGTTGAAAAAAAACATACGTCCATCGAGTTTAACCAGTATAAAGTACAACATCAGCCTGCTCCCTCACATATCCCTGCTGATCCAGAGGAAGGCACAACACCAGCCTGCTACCTCACATATCCCTGTTGATCCAGAGGAAGGCAAAAAACCCTTACAAGGCATGGTCCAATTAGCCCCTAAAGGGAAAAATTTCTTCCCGACTCCAGATGGCAATCAGATAAAATCCCTGGATCAACATCATTAGGCATTACCTAGTAATTGTAGCCATGGATGTCTTTCAACGCAAGGAAAGCATCCAAGCCCCCTTTAAATGCAGGTATAGAGTTTGCCATAACTACTTCCTGTGGCAATGCATTCCACATCTTAATCACTCTTACTGTAAAGAACCCTTTCCTAAATAAATAGCTAAAACGTTTTTCCTCCATGCGCAGATCATGTCCTCTAGTCCTTTGAGAAGGCCTAGGGACAAAAAGCTCATCTGCCAAGCTATTATATTGCCCTCTGATGTATTTATACATGTTAATTAGATCTCCTCTAAGGCGTCTTTTCTCTAGACTAAATAAACTCAGTTTATCTAACCTTTCTTGGTAAGCGAGACCTTCCATCCCATGTATCAATTTTGTTGCTCGTCTCTGCACCTGCTCTAAAACTGCAATATCTTTTTTGTAATGTGGTGCCCAGAACTGAATTCCATTTTCCAGATGTGGCCTTACTAGAGAGTTAAACAGGGGCAATATTATGCTCGCATCTCGAGTTTTTATTTCCCTTTTAATGCATCCCAAAATGTTGTTAGCTTTAGCTGCAGCGGCTTGGCATTGAGTACGATTATTTAACTTGCTGTCGATGAGTACTCCTAAGTCCTTCTCCAAGTTTGATGTCCCCAACTGTATCCCATTTATTTTGTATGGTGCTAGACCATTGGTACGACCAAAATGCATGACATTACATTTTTCAACATTGAATTTCATCTGCCATTTATGTGCCCATATAGCCATCCTATCCAGATCCTGTTGCAATATGACACTATCTTCCTGAGAGTTGATGATTCTGCACAATTTTGTATCGTCTGCAAAAATAGCAACATTGCTCACTACTGCATCCACTAGGTCATTAATAAATAAATTGAAGAGCACTGGACCCAGTACAGACCCCTGTGGGACCCCACTGCTAACAGTCTCCTATTTTGAGTACGATCCATTGACCACAACTCTTTGTTTTCTGTCCATTAGCCAGTTCCCTATCCATGAACACAGACTCTTCCCCAGTCCTTGCATCCTCAACTTTTGCACCAGACTTTTGAGGGGAACAGTGTCGAAGGCTTTTGCAAAGTCTAAGTATATCACTTGTAAACATTACACACAGGCAGGCTTATCTGTATCTTGAGCAAATCTTGAGCAAAAAAAAACGAATCCCCCCTCCTCCTCCCTCCTCCCCTCTGCCTCTGAAATCTCTGGCTAGTAATACTTCCCCCTCCTCCTGCCCAGACTGAGCTCCCATGAGCCCTTGCTACTGTCTGAAAGTGCCTTGGCTCTCTGAAAACCTGTGGGAGTGGCTTGTTTAGTTTATAGGGAATTAGAGTATTAAAACAAAAAAGTATTTGGCTCAAGGAATGCCCTATAAACAATAGGAAAGGAACACAATTATCCAATGAGTAAAAGTTCATCTCGGATCCACTTTAAAGCTGAATTATTGCTAGCGCCTTTTGTTTTAGAAAGGAAAATTACACTCAAGTTCCATTTCAGGGAATGTTTTCTTTACTTTTTTTATCCTCCCTCATATATTTATTTATTTGTTAATTTCTAAATGGATTAAATAAAGTTTTACTGAAGTTTTGCTGTAAGCCATAACTTTTTTTGTTTTGTTTTGCTCACTTGTAAAATACTCACTCGCTCAAAGTACAGTTTATAGACTTGTAAAAGATAATTACTCTCACAGGACTTTATTTTCCCTGGGGTAATTAACTGCAGAGAGAGAACTTACAGGTATTTCTAATTGTAACTAAGCATCTTTGTCTATAAAAGAACTTTGATGTCTGCAATATTGAGACGTACACCAGTGAGGTTTTATCAGACGAGAAGCCACCAGCCAACGTAAGAGTTCCCAGAATAAATTAATGGTTTTATGCCAGTGGCAAGCATTTTTATTGCAGCTCAAAAATTGGCAAGGAGGACATCATATGCAAGGAGTTTGCATTCTCTCCCCAGATTTGCATTCAGCCACTTCGTTCACCCACATCTCAAATATATACTGGTAAGTTAAATAGTTTCCCTATAAGTGGCTTAAGCCTATATTATGGCATTGGAATGGTTAGTGACACGGCTATGTACTCTTTATAAAATGAATATAAAATATTCTATTAATTACCTTTAATTGTGCATAATAGCAAAAACATGTGAACATGTCCATTGACTTTAATGCAATGCATTTGGTGAAAATTAATTTTTGCATGCATGTCCATACATTTTTACACATATACTCATCCGGGGCCGGTTCCAGATTTTTTGCTGCCTGAGGCAAACTTGTAAGGATGTGCACAAGGATGCCCCCCCCCCCCACGCACACACACACACACAATTTGGAATGGTGTCACAGCACCCGGCAATTTACTCTGCTTCATTTAATGTTCTCACATGACATGCTGCAGATCAACACAATAGCACACTGGCTGGCTAGCCTGGCTGTGAGTGTGTGACAAACAAACTGCTCACCGTCAGCCACACCATTCCTCCACAGTCCATAGGACCCTTGTGCTGTGCAAGTCAAATGAAACACTGCTGCTCTCCTGCCTCCCCCCTCCTCACTCACTGTCACACTCCTCACGCAGCACAACAAGCTGCTCTTCCTCAATGATGCTCTCTTGCCTCCTCCCTCCTCACTCACTGTCAGACTCCTCACACAGCGCCACAAGCTGCTTTTCCCCAGTGCTGCTCTCCTGCCGCCCCTCTCCTCACTCACTGTCAGACTTCTCACACAGCACAACAAGCTGCTTTTCCCCAATGATACTCTCCTGCCTCCCCCCTCCTCACTCACTGTCAGACTCCTCACACAGCACAACAAGCTGCTTTTCCCCCAATGATACTCTCCTGCCTCCCCCCTCCTCACTCACTGTCAGACTTCTCACACAGCACAACAAGCTGCTCTTCCCCAATGATGCTCTCTTGCCTCCCCCCTCCTCACTCACTGTCAGACTTCTCACACAGCACAACAAGCTGCTTTTCCCAGTACCAACCTCTTCACTTTGCTCGCTTCTCCTCCTACTCTGACTGCATGCTGTTAGTGTAAACACAGTACAAACATGCTGCCCCTGTAATCCCTGCACCTGATGCAATTGTTTCACCTTGCTTCATGACAGAACCGACCCTGTACTCATCTATGCAAAAATATGTTCGAAATACCTAAGTGATGTTTCCAAGGGTGTGGGTGCAAAGGAACCGTCCTTCACATCTGGTGGGAATGTTTCAAAGCACAGAAACATTGGCAAAGTATATCAGAGGATCTACTCATGATCAGATGATCTACACAGTATCGGATTCCTCGATCCTTAAAGCCCCTGCCTGGCAGCCCTGCTGATCTGTTTGGCTGCAGTAGTCTTTGAATCACACCTAAAACAAGCATGCAGCTAATCTTATCAGATCTGACAATAATGGCAGAAACACCTGATCTGCTTCATGCTTGTTCAGGGGCTATGGTTAATAGTATTAGAGGCAGAGGATCAGCAGGGCAGCCAGCCAACTGGTATTGCTTAAAAGGAAATAAATATTGCAGCCTCCATATACCTCTCACTTCAGTTGTCCTTTAAGCAGAAGCTAGGATATAACATGTTCTAAGACAAAATGAAGGCAATATTAGAAGACAAGTGAGCCATTTTTGGCCCCCTTTATATGAAAATGACTAACACATGCTCTCCCCGCCCTCATTGACATAAAGATATCCCAGGAAAAAAAAAACAAGAAGTTTTGAAACAGGATAGTACCATTTATTGGCTAATGTAAAAGAATACAAGCAAGAAAGCTTTCGGCTGTATAGCCTTCGTTGGGCTTTAATCTTGTTTGCTCACCAGATGTTGGAGCAAACATCTATATACATGTAGCATTGATTTTTTCAAGCATAAATACATGTCATTAAGATGCCTTAAAGGGATACTGTAGGGGGGTCGGAGGAAAATGACTTGAACTTACCTGGGGCTTCTAATGGTCCCCCACAGACATCCTGTGCCTACGCAGCCAGTGACTGATGCTCCGGCCCCGCCTCCGGTTCACTTCTGGAATTTCAGACCTTAAAGAGAACCAGAGACGAAGCACCCTCATGTATTTTATTACATTTATCAGTGGGAACATGACAGTAAACACCTACCCTGCTTTTAGTTTTATTCTTCTCAGTTTAATCTATCTGTTATCAACTGTGATAAGAATCCACCGACTATTCAGTCGAGGTTTGACCTGGAATCATTATAGCTGAGTCACTCTTCTGTGGAGTCTTTTCAAGCCCAAGCCTTCCCCTCTCCTGGCTCAAATTTCATGCTTTACATACTGAGAGCTCTGATGATATGGGAGGGGCTGCTGCTGCAGGAAAAATCTCTGTCTAACAGACAAGTGTGGCTGTGTGATCTGTGTGCTCTGTCTGTGCAGCCTGTCATTATTATCTACTGTATGCAGTTTCATTACTATGAGAGACACTTCCTAAAGGCAGCCACAAAGCATACCAGAATATGAAGTTGAAAGCACACAGATGAAAGCCTACAGCAGCCCTGCTTGTCTATAGTCTCATATAGCCTAGACAGCACATCCAGAACACCTCGTAACCTGGAAGCAGAAGGGATATGAGCCGGCGGCCATATTGAATATTTCCTGGAGCAATAATGGATAAAAAGCACTCAAAAAGGCACACCAGAGTGGCAAAATTATTGGGTAGAGCATTTACTCTTTACAAGCTATCGACTGATATGTTTATTTTGTGTGAATCGTTCATCTCTGATTCCCTTTAAAGTCGGAAAACCACTGAGCCTGCGTTGCCGTGTCCTCGCTCCCGCTGCTGTCAACAGGAGCGTACTGCACGGGCCCAGTATGGTCTGTGCCTGCACAGTACGCTCCTGATGACATCAGCTGGAGCGAGGACACGGCAACGCAGGCTCAGTGGTTTTCTGACTTTAAAGTCTAATATTCCAGGAGTGAACCGGAGGAGGGGCCGAAGCATTGGGGAGTGGCTGCGCCAACACAGGATGTCTGCGGGGGACCGTTAGAAGCCCCGGGTAAGTTCAACTCATTTTCCCCCGACTCATTTTCCTTTAAAGGGAACCTTAACTGAGAGGGATATGGATGTTTTCTTTTAAACAATACCAGTTGCCTGGTAGTCCTGCTGATCTCTTTGGCTGCAGTAGTGGCTGAATCACACACCTGAAACAAGCATGCAGCTATTGCAGTCTGACTTCAGTCAGAGCACCAGATCTGTATGCTTGTTGAGGGGCTGTGGCTAAAAATACTAGACACACAGGATCAGCAGGAGATTCAGGCAACTGGTATTATTTTAAAAGGAAAAATCCATATTATTCTCAGTTTAAGTTCCCTTTAAGTGAAAAAGAACGTCTAAATGGAGTGATAGGTTGTTAGCTGAGATAAGACTCCTGGGGCTTGATTCATTAACCGGCACTAAGCCGGTTAGTGTGCCTTATCAATTAGTGGGCACAAACTGCAGCGCTAACCTTATCTGAGGTTAGTGTGCCTTATATGCAGTTTGCGATGTAGCTTTGTCCATCTTTTAGTGTGCACAAAGCTATTTAGTGTGCACAAAGCTGCTTAAGGCACACTAACTCAGATAAGGCACACTAACCTCAGATAGGGCACACTAACTCAGATAAGGCATACTAACCTCAGATAAGGCACACTAACCTCAGATAAGGCACACTAACCTCAGATAAGGCACACTAACTCAGATAAGGCACACTAACCTCAGATAAGGCACACTAACCTCAGATAAGGCACACTAACCTCACATAAGGCACACTAACCTCAGATAAGACACACTAACCTCAGATAAGGCACACCAACCTCAGATTAGGCACACTAACTCAGATAAGGCACACTAACTCAAATAAGGCACACTAACCTCAGATAAGGCACACTAACCTCAGATAAGGCACACTAACCTCACATAAGGCACACTAACCTCAGATAAGACACACTAACCTCAGATAAGGCACACTAACCTCAGATAAGGCACACTAACTCAGATAAGGCACACTAACTCAGATAAGGCACACTAACCGGCTTAGCGGAAAACTCTTTTTTACTCCGGCGCTAACACTTAGTGCCGGTTAGTGAATCAAGCCCCTTGTTTATACTAGGTACACATCATACAATTAGAAATTTATATGGCGTTGGGACTCAGACTGTCACAGAGGCATCCTAAATTCCAAGTTCACAAGTTTAGCTACCAGCAGAGGAAAAAAAAAAAACCCTTATCACACAAAACTCCTACCTATAGATAGGTATAGGTTCTGCAGCTTCAACAACCAGGTGAGACCTTTCCTATAGGGCCTAGAGCCCTCACCTACTAGTATAACAGGGGGACATTTATCAAGAGTGTCAGAGACAAAATATTAGTAGGTTTTTAGAAATCCATGCAGAACTGTCTCAGACATCCTAAGAAATCACTAAATAGTTCAGATTCTGAAGCCTCTTAAAATTCCACTTTTTATTTCAAAAATCTGTTTAACATCATTCCCCTAAATAAAACGCCGCATCCCCATGGCTGGAATCTAACTAACTCCCCCCAAATTCCCGGGGGGCAATCCGGGCAGCGCTTCCATGTGAGGCAGAGCTATGAGCCGCAGCTCTGCCTCTCAGCGTGTCTGTCAGCCCGGATCGCCGCCTCTCTCCCGCCCCTCTCAGTCTTCCTTCACTGAGAGGGGCGGGGGAGAGGCGGAGATACGTGCTGACAGACGCGTGTAGAGGCAGAGCTGCGGCTCATAGCTCTGCCTCACATGGAAGCGCACCGGGCAGCAAAATCCACGACCAAGAAAGTTGTGGATTTTGCAAGGGGAGTTTGGGAGAATTTAGTTAGTGTCCAGCTGCGGGGATGCAGCGTTTTAGTTAGGGGAATGATGTTAAACAGATTTTTGAAATAAAAAACTGAATTTTAAGAGACTTCAGAGTCTCTTTAAACTGTTAGGAATAGGAGGAGTTAGGAAGTTCTCTCAGGCAGTGCAGTGTGTGAGGGAAATTACTGTTGCTGAGGTAACCAACACATCTACTGTCAGCAGGCTCTGAGTGAGGGGGAAGTAGCCCTTTACAAATCACATCTAGCCTGCACTGCTGCACTATCTGGAGAACTGCTATTAAGCATTTCTTAATCTTCAGCAGTATAAGGATGGATTTGTACTTTTCTTAACTGTAGTGCAGCTCTAGAATCCACGCTAAACTGCTGCTATTACGTAGGATTTGAGAAGTTTCTTACTATCATGCAGAAAAGTTCCTCTGCTGGTTAGAACAGTTTTAGAAGAAAGAACTGTCGGTAATGCTTTGATAAATCTGACCCACAGTGTGCACTTTTTCTTCATATTTAATATAATTAAAACATAAACAATTGAGTGTGGTAACCTTTTTTAATACTCTGATGAACACTTAACTGAACAATATTTGGCATTTATCAATATTTTACAGTATACAACAGAAGATTACAAAAAAAACCCCATAAAAATATAAATTGGTTAAAAGCTGTTAGAGTTCTTTAGAGGCATTTGAGAATGTTCACATCGTTCACAGCTGGTTTTAAATCTTAAATTATTATTCACTGTTTTATAAGGAGCTATGAAGAATAACACAGAGGTGTCTGATTTTTTTCTTATTGGATTTAGTGCTGTGCAGAACCTTTCTATTTTTATGTTTGCTTTTCTGCTCATGATACAAATCATGACATTAATGGGGAACCTTCTAATTATAGGCATAATTCTGAGCAGCCACCACATCCACTCTCCCATGTACTTCTTCTTGGTCCAGCTGTCCATCTCAGACCTGCTTCAGGCGATAAATACTGGGCCAACAATGCTTCATGTAACTCTTGCTAATGGGGGTGCCATATCTTTCTGGGGCTGCATCTGTCAATTGTATTTCTCAGCTGTTGTTACAGTTTTTGAATGTTTTTTCCTCTCGTCTATGTCCTATGACAGGTATTTGGCAATATGTAATCCCCTGCGCTATCAATTGCTGATGAACATCAGGATTCAAATCCACCTCACCCTGTGGCCTTGGTTTCTAGGGTTTATTTTCCCATTGCCAATTGCTATTTCAATCGGTAGCTTTGAATTTTGTGGGCAACGCATTATTGACCATTTTGTCTGTAACCTGGTGCCTCTTCTGAAGTTGTCTTGCTCAGATACATCAGTATTGGAGCTTCAAATGCTCGTCATGTCCTTGCCAGTTCTTCCAATTCCTTTTCTTCTAATATTTTTAACCTATGGTTGTATTTCTGTTGCCATCTTCAAAATTTCATCATCTACTGGAAGACAGAAGGCCTTCTCCACCTGCAGCTCCCATCTTATTGTCGTATGCATGTTCTACGGGACACTGTCGATGCTCTACTTAGTTCCATCTGGAGAATACTTAAGAAACATCAATAAGACGTTGTCATTTCTATACAGTGTTGTTACGCCCCTGTGCAATCCCCTGATTTACTCTTTAAGAAATCATGATATTATGGACAGCTTAGTGAAACGTTTCTCTAAAATTAGCGTGTTAATGAAGAGTTAATAACATGTCTTTTATTTATTTATTTTCAGCAATTTCTATTCCATATACCTTGTATAAAATAGTTTTATAATTATTTTTGTGACAAAAGAATATAAACATCATCTAACATGAACGTTAGAGTGGATCCGAGAGAAAATTTTACTCATTGCATAATTGTGTTCCTTTTAATATTGTTTATAGGGCATTCCTCAAGCCAAATACGTTTTTTTTTGTTTTAATACTCTAATTCCCTATATACTAAGCCTTGCCCACAGGTTTTCAGAGAGCCTTGGCATTTTCAGACAGTAGCAAGGGCTTATGGGAGCTCATTCTGGGCAGGAGGTGGGGGAGGTGTTACTAGCCAGAGATTTCAGAGGCAGAGGGGAGGAGGGGAAATTAGGTTTTCACAGGCTGAGTGCTGGACATGCAGATCAGCTTGCCTGTGTGTAATGTTTACAAACAACATGGCTGCTGTCATTGTATCACAGGAAGAAATAATCATATTCTGTTGAAGCGGTTTGCAGCTACATTTGCTGTGTAACTAAACTTTAGATACGATATATAGACAGGTTACTTGTTATAGTTATTTTTTCATCTCGGATCCGCTTTAAAAGACACTGGGCATAAAAAAAAAAAAACATGCCAAGTGAAGTGAGGTTCATAAACTGTGTGTGCTTTTCGGGGTGTAGCAAATATTAACGTACCTACAAGGGGCTGCACCATAGCCCCCCGCCTATATAGAGGCATCCATCTTCTCTTGTTTGGTACTGCAGAACCAGAGTTTAAAAACAATATATCAGATCAATGGAAACTACATCTCCCTGCATGTATTGCATGTCCCTGCCATGTATTGTGGCCATTGGGAACACACGATGCATGCTGGGAGATTTATTTCCCATCAATGTGATTACACACGGCATGCATTGTGCATCCTTGCTATGTATTGTGGCCACTGGGTCCATGCAATGCATGCTGGGTGATGTAATTCCTATTGATGTTATTACATCTCCTGGCCGATAGATGTAGCTCCTTGCCCTAAGCTGTCAGTCTCTCAGTACGGGGCCCCACTCTACAGGCATGCATTGCCTACTGCGGCCATCCCCCATCCTTCTATCTGTATTGAAGCCTCTTCTCTCACTGAGTGCCGCAGGTTGAAATTGATGCAACAATATCTGCATCCCCGTTCGTCGCAATGACGGCTGAGAACACGGACATCAAAGGGGGGATTAGATGGGGAAGTGGGGGTTGGGGGGTTACAGAGCCTTGACATTATTAGGTCATAAGGAATACACCAGTTGATACAGCACTCTACATGGAAAGTAGATTGTATTATAAGAGACGTAGCATGTTCCAAATTCCAATGCCAGAATTTTTGTATATAAATGTGTGCAACACTTGGTGTAAATTTGGATTTTTATGGAATGGAGGGAGTTAGTCTGCTACTTTTGCACTTTTTTTGAAGAGTACCTGAAGAGAAAAAAGTGCCCCAAATCTTTATAGAGGGTGTCCTCTGGATAATCCAGAAGTGTCCCCTGTCCTCCTCCACCTGGCTGTTCCAGCGCTGAGCCCTCCACAAAACTTTTAGCAAGGGCTTGTTGACAGCTCGGCCATGCGCAGTATGAAGGACCCGATCAGGCTCGGCTTTATTCACCGGTCCATGCTACTGTGAAGAGCAGCCATGCTTTGGGAGTCTGGGATGGAGGGGTGGACGGAGATGGCGGAAGCCTCTGGAGGATCCTGAGGCTTCCTTCTCCTGAGGTGTGTATCTAACCTTTTAATTTTATAATCTCACAGGTTTACTTAAAACCATTTCCATGTCTATTTTCCTCAAGACTTATTTAAATTGCAAAACTTTATTATTCCATCACAGTTATAACACATTGGGGACTTTTAAAAAGGTAGCATAAGAATATATAAAACAACAGTTGGGTTATCCAAACTCTCAGCTTACCATATATACTGATACAGAAGTATAAGCTGGCTGAATAAGTATAGTGGCTGAATAGAGTACTGGTTAAGGGCTCTGCTTTTGACATGGGAGACCAGGGTTCGAATCCTGGCTAGGTCAAGTACTCAAAATTCAGTAGGGAGTTCAAGGCAAGACTCCCTAACACTGCAGGGTGGCCTCCTGGGCGCGTCCCAGTGGCTGCAGCTCTTGAGTGCTTTGAGTCTGACAGGAGAAAAGCACTATACACATGTTCAGATTATTATTGTAAGCTGAATTTTTTTGGTCTAAAAAGTGGGGGTGTCGGCTTATACCATAGCTCCCAATTGTCCATCCCTTTTTTGCAACCAAATCCCCCTGCCCCTCTTTCTTCCCCATTTGTCCCTCTTTCAAGACTGATGTACAGATCTGTGTTAATATATGTATTTTCTACTGAAAAATGTGTTTATCTGACTCTAAAATGTGTTCCCATCAATGACATTGATATATTTCTTATTTTCAAATGTTAAAGTGAAGAAAACTGCTGCTGATTGAGAGGACCAGCATAGTCTGAATGATAAAACTACATTTTGTGATTCTGAATTCTTTGTGATATGCATGGCAAGGGGTGTGGTGGGGGGTGTGGTTAGAGGTGTGGCAGGGGTGTGTCTTAAAGTGTCCCTCTTTCTTATCTCTAAAAGTTGGGAGGAATGTTAGTGCCAGTTTCCACGTGAGTCGCAGGTGTCTGCGAGACACGCAGTGGCACTTCTGGCTCTGCGGCTACGCAGCAGAATCCCATCAGCCGTGCTATGCACGGCTATAGGATTCACAGCCTCCCGCACGCCGCACCATTTCAGATGGCAATGTCGGCTGAATCGCTAGAGCAAGTATTTTGGCTGGCAGCACCATTGTACCCTATGGCAGAGTTTCCCCGCACGATTTGCCTGCGGGGAAACTCTGTGGATTCGGTGGAAAACGGCCCTTATACTCAAGTCACCTTTCACAAGTATCCCTCTGGGGTTCTGGAGGGGTAAGGGGGGATTTGAAAATAAAAACGGACACTTACCTGGGGCTTCTACTGGCCCCCTGCAGCTGTAATGTTCCGCGCCGTCCTCCAACGATCCGCCATTCCCTGCCGCTCGTCCCAGTCTAATTCCGCTTCTAATCCAACTGTGGCTGTGTGGCCATGGCCGCGCACATGCTTGATCCCTAAGGCCTCTTTCACACCAAGACGTTGCGTTTTAGGGGACGTTGAGGTCGCATAACGTGCCCCTAACGCAACGCATGGTGGTGTTGAAGGAGCCACGTTATGCAGCTCTTGGTGCACAGTATAGACTGCGGAGACCGTGTGATCGGAACACTCCGCATCACATAGTCCTGCCAGCCAATAAGCGGCCGCTCCAGGAAGAAAACACTGCAGTGCAGTGAATATTAATTAGCCATGTGGCTGCCGACAATAGCGGACTCTCCCCTCCTCCTCTCCTGCACAAAAATATATAAAAAAAAAATTACTGAGCGTGAGCAAACAGTCTAATGCAGCTAAAGCCGCATATAACGCACAGCATGCAGCACTTTCATTCAACGTTACAATGTAACGCAACGTGGGCACTGTGAACAGCCCATTGACTTTTCATTGCTGTGCGGTGGGCTGCGTTACAGGCTGCTCTAACGTGCGCCTGTAACGTCTCACTGTGAAAGCAGCCTTAAACCTGGAAAAAATCATGCTGCCAGGGAGAGCTGCAGCAGTTTTTCCATCACTCACCTCCCTGGCTCCAGCGCTGCAGTTTTGCCTCCATCCTCCGGGTGGTGCTGCAACTCTAAAGTGAGATTGCGATCTCACCAGCAGGAAGCAGAGCCCCGTAGGAGAGGAAGAAGAATGACGGCTGATGTCGGGATCCCCCGGGAGGTATGTACAAACGCCCGCTGCGCACTATACTCTGCAGTATCCTCCCGGCAGCTACCCTGAGCAGAGGTCGGGATTACTGCTCTTAGCTGCGGTTTTCCGCCCTGACCCTAGCTCGGGATTACCGCCTAGGAGGTTAACGCAGGCACATTGCAACTTTAACGTTGCATTAAAACGCAACATCCCACTGCGAATACAGCCTTAGGTTCAGATAGTTTATGTTAAGTATTCTCTTGGTACGAGTTCCATATCATGTTTTCCTTTCAAAGTCAGAGGTTTTAAAAAAGAAAATAATTGCAAAACGTTTATGATTGTATCCGTGATCAATCTATTATTATCTGACGCAAGTGAATGTGTTATGCCTAGAAGTGAGTAGCTGTCCCAGAGATGATGTATAAAATGGGACTGCCATCTAGCGGACTTTCTTAAGATGGCAGGATTACGTTGCTACTGTTGAATTACAGTATATGAGTATTATTTTCTGTTTTGGTAAACAAAACTTTAACCTAGTTTATGACAGTGTGGTGACCATTATCGCTACAATTGTTCAGGGGATCGATTCTTCGATTTGAACGTAAAACTGATTGCGTTGATCTGTTTTTCAGATCAATTCCATTAATCTGATGCGCTTTGAGTCCTATAGGAGAAAAGCTAAAATATCTAATCTCAAACAGATATGGCATTTTCTGATAATACATCATCCATGGGATATGATGAGATATACAATTTCCAAAGCAACACTGCTGTCAAACACAATTAAATAAAGTAGTTTGGTGGTGTGCTCCTCTTTTAAGAATGTCAAACCAATTTACAATCTATAAGTGCGCTACACAGTCCTTATTGAAGCAGGAATCCTTAACCTCCTTGCCGGTCTAAAAAATCCGGCAAGGAGGCAGCGCCGCACTTTTTTTTAATTTTTTTTTTTAAATCATGTAGCGAGCCCAGGGCTCGCTACATGATAGCCGCTGAGCCGCGGCATCCCCCCACCCACTCCAATCGCCTTCGGCGATCAGAGTATGCAGGAAATCCCGTTGAGAACGGGATTTCCTGCAGGGCTTCCCCGGTCGCCATGGTTACCGGGCGGGATGACGTCACCGACGTCATGGACGTCGTGACGTCAGAGGGAATCCCGATCCGCCCCTTAGCGCTGCCTGGCACTGATTGACCAGGCTGCGCAGGGGTCTGGGGCGGCTCGGCGCGGCGGGTAGCGGCGGCGAGCGGCAGCAATCGCGTACTACACGCAGCTAGCAAAGTGCTAGCTGCGTGTAGGAAAAAAAATTATGCAAATCGGACCAGCGTGGCCTGATAAATCCTCCTGCGCAGGTTACCCCGAACTGTGTTCGGGGTAATCGGCAAGGAGGTTAATGATATATGCACTACACGTCCTCCAAGTCTCTGTGCAATTAAGTCACCGCAGTGTCTCATACAACAAATATGGGACGTGTGTGGGGTTCCTCCAATTAATCAGTGAGTGCCTCCACCACACCCCTTCAGAGAGCAACTCACCATTTGTAGTGACCCCTAAAGCACCACGTAATGGAGGGTCTGGTGACAACGGAGGCAGTGTTGCTGGGGGTTGGAAGCGAGCCTCTACCCTGGCCTTGCGTGTTTGACCACAGAGTGCTATGTTTGGCTACAATGTGGAGGCGCATGCTGGTGGTGGAGAGGTTGTTGACATTTTCCCCCCTGCTCAGTCGGGTCCTGCACACCTTGCAAATCACCATGGTAACATCCACCCTGCAGTCTTCAAAGAAAGCCCAGACTTTTGAGCTCCTGCTTTGCTGGCGAGTTTGCTTCGTGCCTCTTTGGCGTCTCACTTCTACGGCTACGCCTGTTGTGTCCGAAATACCCCGCCTACTTTGTGGCACACGGCAAACTCTTGCAGCAGTGGGTTCTGCAGCAGACTCATCTGTACTGCTGCTATCCCGACGGCGAGGTTCTACTTGATAATCCGGGTCTGTGTCCACATCGTCCAAAAACCTCCTCTTCCATCTCCTCATCTGTGACTGTGACTGTGTGTGTGTGCAGTGGATTAGAGCTCCCCAGAACACCCTCTGCGCACCTCACTCCCATGTCTTCAAGATGTTCTTGGCGGACCTCCTGCAATTCCAATTCCTGCGCACATTGCTCGGGGATTTGGGTGTCTTCGTCCTCGCCTTGCATTTCAATGAGTGGTGCAGTTTCCTCGCACAATGGTTGTGAATCCGGGCACAACATTTCTGGCTGTTCCATTGTTTGTGGGGGTAGGAGTGGGAATAGCTCCTCCGAAGAGCCCATTGTGTCCGGAAATAATTGTTCGGACTGGTTATTTGGCCATTGTGTGCATGGTGTAGCTGCTGGTTGTGTCACCTTTGTGCCCACTGGCTCCTTGTAACTGGCAGAGGACCTCGTGCGTGACAAGGATGTGCTGGTGCTGCTGCTGCTTAACCCACTGCTGGACGCTTGAGAGGTCAACCAATTCACTATCCGGTCCTGCTCTTGTGGATTAGTGAGGGTTGTTTGTCTGGCACACATGGGTGGTATTGAGTGGGTTTTCTTAGGTGCTCCACTGCGGCCTCTACGTGAACCGTCAGGGGAAACACCTCTTCCCTTGCCCCTCCCTCTTTCACTGGATTTCTTCATTATGGTTGTACTGATCCCAGCAGTACACGCACACTGACTGGCAGTACAGTGGCAATAAGACAATGCTATATAGTATGCTATACACTGGTGACGGACGGAAGTACTACTGATCCCAGCAGTACACGCTGACTGTGGCAATACAGTGGCAATAAGACAATGCTATATAGCAGTAGTGACGGCGGAAGTACTACTGATCCCAGCAGTACACGCTGACTGTGGCAGTACAGTGACAATAAGACAATGCTATATAGTGTATACTGGTGACGGACGGAAGTACTACTGATCCCAGCAGTACATGCTGACTGTGGCAATACAGTGGCAATAAGACAATGCTATATAGTATATACTGGTGACGGACGGAAGTACTACTGATCCCAGCAGTACACGCTGACTGTGGCAGTACAGTGGCAATAAGACAATGCTATATAGTTTGCTATATACTGGTGACAGACGGTAGTACTACTGATCCCAGCAGTACACGCTGACTGTGGCAGTACAGTGGCAATAAGACAATGCTATATAGTATGCTATATACTGGTGATGGACGGATGTACTACTGATCCCAGCAGTACACACTGACTGTGGCAGTACAGTGGCAATAAGACAATGCTATATAGTATGCTATATACTGGTGACGGACGGAAGTACTACTGATCCCAGCAGTACACGCTGACTGTGGCAGTACAGTGGCAATAAGACAATGCTATATAGTATATACTGGTGACGGACGGAAGTACTACTGATCCCAGCAGTACACGCTGACTGGCAGTACAGTGGCAATAAGACAATGCTATATAGTATGCTATATACTGGTGACGGACGGAAGTACTACTGATCCCAGCAGTACACGCTGACTGTGGCAGTACAGTGGCAATAAGACAATGCTATATGATATGCTATATACTGGTGACGGACGGAAGTACTACTGATCCCAGCAGTATACGCTGACTGTGGCAGTACAGTGGCAATAAGACAATGCTATATAGTATGCTATATACCGGTGACGGACGGAAGTACTACTGATCCCAGCAGTACACGCTGACTGTGGCAGTACAGTGGCAATAAGACAATGCTATATAGTATGCTATATACTGGTGACGGACGGAAGTACTACTGATCCCAGCAGTACACGCTGACTGTGGCAGTACAGTGGCAATAAGACAATGCTATATAGTATGCTATATACTGGTGACGGACGGAAGTACTACTGATCCCAGCAGTACACGCTGACTGTGGCAATACAGTGGCAATAAGACAATGCTATATAGTATATACTGGTGACGGACGGAAGTACTACTGATCCCAGCAGTACACGCTGACTGTGGCAATACAGTGGCAATAAGACAATGCTATATAGTATATACTGGTGACGGACGGAAGTACTACTGATTCCAGCAGTACACGCTGACTATGGCAGTACAGTGGCAATAAGACAATGCTATATAGTATGCTATATAGTATGCTATACACTGGTGACGGACGGAAGTACTACTGATCCCAGCAGTACACGCACACTGACTGGCAGTACAGTGGCAATAAGACCATGCTATATAGTATGCTATATACTGGTGACGGACGGAAGTACTACTGATCCCAGCAGTACACGCTGACTGTGGCAGTACAGTGGCAATAAGACAATGCTATATAGTATGCTATATACTGGTGACGGACGGAAGTACTACTGATCCCAGCAGTACACGCTGACTATGGCAGTACAGTGGCAATAAGACAATGCTATATAGTATATACTGGTGACGGACGGAAGTACTACTGATCCCAGCAGTACACGCTGATTGTGGCAGTACAGTGGCAATAAGACAATGCTATATAGTATATACTGGTGACGGACGGAAGTACTACTGATCCCAGCAGTACACGCTGACTGTGGCAATACAGTGGCAATAAGACAATGCTATATAGTATATACTGGTGACGGACGGAAGTACTACTGATCCCAGCAGTACACGCTGACTGTGGCAATACAGTGGCAATAAGACAATGCTATATAGTATGCTATATACTGGTGACGGACGGAAGTACTACTGATCCCAGCAGTACACACTGACTGTGGCAGTACAGTGGCAATAAGACAATGCTATATAGTATGCTATATACTGGTGACGGACGGAAGTACTACTGATCCCAGCAGTACACGCTGACTGTGGCAATACAGTGGCAATAAGACAATGCTATATAGTATGCTATATACTGGTGACGGACGGAAGTACTACTGATCCCAGCAGTACACGCTGACTGTGGCAGTACAGTGGCAATAAGACAATGCTATATAGTATGCTATATACTGGTGACGGACGGAAGTACTACTGATCCCAGCAGTACACGCTGACTGGCAGTACAGTGGCAATAAGACAATGCTATAGTATGCTATATACTGGTGACGGACGGAAGTACTACTGATCCCAGCAGTACACGCTGACTGTGGCAATACAGTGGCAATAAGACAATGCTATATAGTATATACTGGTGACGGACGGAAGTACTACTGATCCCAGCAGTACACGCTGACTGTGGCAATACAGTGGCAATAAGACAATGCTATATAGTATATACTGGTGACGGACGGAAGTACTACTGATTCCAGCAGTACACGCTGACTATGGCAGTACAGTGGCAATAAGACAATGCTATATAGTATGCTATATAGTATGCTATACACTGGTGACGGACGGAAGTACTACTGATCCCAGCAGTACACGCACACTGACTGGCAGTACAGTGGCAATAAGACCATGCTATATAGTATGCTATATACTGGTGACGGACGGAAGTACTACTGATCCCAGCAGTACACGCTGACTGTGGCAGTACAGTGGCAATAAGACAATGCTATATAGTATGCTATATACTGGTGACGGACGGAAGTACTACTGATCCCAGCAGTACACGCTGACTATGGCAGTACAGTGGCAATAAGACAATGCTATATAGTATATACTGGTGACGGACGGAAGTACTACTGATCCCAGCAGTACACGCTGATTGTGGCAGTACAGTGGCAATAAGACAATGCTATATAGTATATACTGGTGACGGACGGAAGTACTACTGATCCCAGCAGTACACGCTGACTGTGGCAATACAGTGGCAATAAGACAATGCTATATAGTATATACTGGTGACGGACGGAAGTACTACTGATCCCAGCAGTACACGCTGACTGTGGCAATACAGTGGCAATAAGACAATGCTATATAGTATGCTATATACTGGTGACGGACGGAAGTACTACTGATCCCAGCAGTACACACTGACTGTGGCAGTACAGTGGCAATAAGACAATGCTATATAGTATGCTATATACTGGTGACGGACGGAAGTACTACTGATCCCAGCAGTACACGCTGACTGTGGCAATACAGTGGCAATAAGACAATGCTATATAGTATGCTATATACTGGTGACGGACGGAAGTACTACTGATCCCAGCAGTACACGCTGACTGTGGCAGTACAGTGGCAATAAGACAATGCTATATAGTATGCTATATACTGGTGACGGACGGAAGTACTACTGATCCCAGCAGTACACGCTGACTGGCAGTACAGTGGCAATAAGACAATGCTATAGTATGCTATATACTGGTGACGGACGGAAGTACTACTGATCCCAGCAGTACACGCTGACTGTGGCAATACAGTGGCAATAAGACAATGCTATATAGTATATACTGGTGACGGACGGAAGTACTACTGATCCCAGCAGTACACGCTGACTGTGGCAATACAGTGGCAATAAGACAATGCTATATAGTATATACTGGTGACGGACGGAAGTACTACTGATTCCAGCAGTACACGCTGACTATGGCAGTACAGTGGCAATAAGACAATGCTATATAGTATGCTATATAGTATGCTATACACTGGTGACGGACGGAAGTACTACTGATCCCAGCAGTACACGCACACTGACTGGCAGTACAGTGGCAATAAGACCATGCTATATAGTATGCTATATACTGGTGACGGACGGAAGTACTACTGATCCCAGCAGTACACGCTGACTGTGGCAGTACAGTGGCAATAAGACAATGCTATATAGTATGCTATATACTGGTGACGGACGGAAGTACTACTGATCCCAGCAGTACACGCTGACTATGGCAGTACAGTGGCAATAAGACAATGCTATATAGTATATACTGGTGACGGACGGAAGTACTACTGATCCCAGCAGTACACGCTGATTGTGGCAGTACAGTGGCAATAAGACAATGCTATATAGTATATACTGGTGACGGACGGAAGTACTACTGATCCCAGCAGTACACGCTGACTGTGGCAATACAGTGGCAATAAGACAATGCTATATAGTATATACTGGTGACGGACGGAAGTACTACTGATCCCAGCAGTACACGCTGACTGTGGCAATACAGTGGCAATAAGACAATGCTATATAGTATGCTATATACTGGTGACGGACGGAAGTACTACTGATCCCAGCAGTACACACTGACTGTGGCAGTACAGTGGCAATAAGACAATGCTATATAGTATGCTATATACTGGTGACGGACGGAAGTACTACTGATCCCAGCAGTACACGCTGACTGTGGCAATACAGTGGCAATAAGACAATGCTATATAGTATGCTATATACTGGTGACGGACGGAAGTACTACTGATCCCAGCAGTACACGCTGACTGTGGCAGTACAGTGGCAATAAGACAATGCTATATAGTATGCTATATACTGGTGACGGACGGAAGTACTACTGATCCCAGCAGTACACGCTGACTGGCAGTACAGTGGCAATAAGACAATGCTATATAGTATGCTATATACTGGTGACGGACGGAAGTACTACTGATCCCAGCAGTACACGCTAACTGTGGCAGTACAGTGGCAATAAGACAATGCTATATAGTATGCTATATACTGGTGACGGACGGAAGTACTACTGATCCCAGCAGTACACGCTGACTGTGGCAGTACAGTGGCAATAAGACAATGCTATATAGTATGTTCTACACTGGTGACGGACGGAAGTACTACTGATCCCAGCATTACACGCTGACTGTGGCAGTACAGTGGCAATAGACAATGCTATATACTGGTGGCGGAAGTACTACTGATCCCAGAAGTACACGCTGACTGGCAGTACAGTGGCAAATAGACAATGCTATATACTGGTGGCGGAAGTACTACTGATCCCAGCAGTACAAGCACGCTGACTGGCACTACAGTAGTATGACTAGGAGGCTGGGGGGGCCCTGGCTAGCCTAGCTGGTGAGAGAGTCTAACCTGCCTGCCTACCCAAAGCTAAACCCAACTTCAAGTGGCGGAGAAATGACGCGGTTCGGGTATTTATTTACCCGAACCACGTGACCCGCTCGGCCAATCGCAGTGCGAGCCGCGTGTTCGAGCCCAAACCACGTGACCCGCTTGACCAATCACAGCGCGAACCAAACGTTCGGGAAACGTTCGGCCATGCACTGTCAGGCCGAACATAAGTTCGGCCACATGGCCGCATGGTCGAACACCACGAGGTGTCCGGCGGAGCCCGAACCGAACTCGAACAGCCCAAAATCCGGGCGAACCCGAACAGTGGCGAACACTGTTCGCCCATCACTAATGTACACTAACGTTTTTAAACCTTTTAAAAACAGCATGAGTTCTTATGGGCTCTCCCCCATTCATGGCCACTGGGCTGGTCTTCCGTGAGCGCTGCTAATGTATTCTCCTTAAAATCATCTCACCTCCTCTCCATTAAAAGTACTCACAATGGGGAATTGCCGCTATTGATATGCCACCACCTTCAAAACACGCCAAACCGCGTCCTGTGTAAAAAATACCGGGCTGCACACATATCAATCTGTGATACAAACCGCTCACCTCAGGGTGAACGGAGCTGTGAGCGTGAGACAGCTGCAAGGGTCTGGAGGAAGCCCCAGGTAAGTAAGTCGGCTGTAATTTAATTTGCCTGATGACTCCTTTTATACAGGGACATGGTGCCCCCAAGGACAAATGGCACTCCAGGCAATGCTCCCCAGCGGTGCATCCACCTTAGAAGTGATTACCGAGGGTATTGTTTTCTCCTTGTAATCCATGCAATCCCTCCCCCATTGTGTGGCACTCCATTGGGCTATAGTTTGTCTACCATCTTCCACCCGCCATAACCACAGAACTTGTCACTAACCTTGTGGCTAGCAATGCATCTGTACAGTCACATCCCCACCCTGTCACTCAAAGGGATTGAGTCAAAATCTCACAGGGGACAGTCTTACATGAGTACGGGCATTAAAGAGGCTCTGGAGTGGGCAGATGGCATGCCTTATTTTATTATACATTTTTTTAAAACGTCTACAAAAATAAAAAAAAAATGTATATAAAATAACAATATTTAAAAACAAATAAGAAAAAAGTCAAATACTGCGATAATCAGTGAAGCATAGTGCTTGAGACACCTCAGCAAAAGCAATGGAAATCACTCATTTAAGTGGATCCGAGATAAACTTTTACACATTGGATAATTGTGTTCCTTTCATATAGTTTATACGGCATTCCTTAAGCCAAATACTTTTTTTGTTTTGTTTTAATACTCGAATTCACTATAAACTAAACAAGCCTTGCCCAAAGCTTTTTCAGAGAGCCTTGGCACTGTAGCAAGGGCTTGTGGGAGATTAGTCTGGGCAGGAGGAGGAGGAGGTTACTAGCCAGAGATTTCAGAGGCAGAGGGGAGGAGGAGAGCATAGTGAATCTGTCACAGGCAGAGAGCTGGAGATGCTATCAGCTTTTCCTGTGTGTAATGTTTACAAACAACATGGCTGCTGTCATTGTATCACTGGAAGAAATAATCATATTCTGTTGAAGCTGTTTGCAGCTAGATTTGCTGTGTAAACTATCTAAACTTTAGATAAGATATATAGACAAGTTACTTGTTATAGGTATTTTTTTTTTTATCTTGGATCCGCTTTAACATGCCTTTAGGCACCTTTCCTTGCATTTGAGAATTAGTTTAATTCAGCAGAGGAGTTAAAAATTGGACAGATATCAAGAGCTGTAGCATTGTAATTGAATTGGCTGGTAAACTGTGTGCAGTGAAGGGTGATATGAGGCTCGCCTGCAGCAAGTCTTTCATCTGTGTTGTGCCAATAATGTCCTCCGGTCATTCACAGTACCTCGTTATCACTTTTCACACCCACATCCAAAAATACTCACATCCCTCTCTGCTCCTCTTGTTCCCCCTCCCTAAATCCACTCTATACCCTCAATCTTTGGTAAAGTTCAAACATAAGCTAAAAGCAAGCAAGCGAGTTTATAATCTGTCCTAAGCCATTCTAGCTTTTTATTGAACTGTTTCCAACTCAAGTTTGTAGAACGTGCTGAAATCTAACAAAAGTCAACAATTCCAGCAACAGTCACCAAAAGCCAAGAAGGCGTGAAAATATTTCCTAGGAGAAAGTCAGGAGAAAAAGTTAATCGCATACAATCACAGGCCTGTTTGCAATTCACTTTTTTTGCCTATTTTGGGCGTTTAAAGGGATACTGTAGGGGGGTCAGGGAAAAATGAGGTGAAGTTACCCGGGGCTTCTAATGGTCCCCCGCAGACATCCTGTGCCCGCACAGGCACTCCCCAATGCTCTGGCCCCGCCTCCGGTTCACTTCTGGAATTTCAGACTTTAAAGTCTGTAAACCACTGCGCCTGCGTTGCCGTGTCCTCACTCCCACTGATGGCACCAGGAGCGTACTGCGCAGGCCCAGTATGGCCTGTGCCTGCGCCGTGCGCTCCTGGTGACATCAGGGGAAGCGATGCATGCATTGACGCATGCAAATCCCTGCAATCCCCGCCCACTGCTTTTGATGCCTTTCTGCGTTACACAATCCTGGGGCCACCACCTTCCTGATGCCTATCAGCGTAGGTGGTTGGGAAGAGGTTAATTCATTTATCAAGTATAGAGTTGACACTATTGGGTGCTGACTGGTTTTAGGGTTTGAATATTGGTTACTGGATTAAAGGGTGTTTAGCTTTAACAAATAACGGATGCCATATCTGGGAACACACATGGTACTCAAAGCAACGATTATAGAATTACACAAATGATCACTCCTAGGGGTCACTTTGCTCCCTGTGAGAATAATAACTGGAATGAGATGATTATTTTTAATTAAGATAAACAGAATATTTCTTTATAAAAGAGTACTGATGTCTCCAACACTGAGATATACAGCAATGTGGATATTACTAGACCCTCCATAATCCATTTCTGTCTCTTCTCCATAACTCCTTCAATCTTATATACTACTAGTCTAATTTTGGCACTGCATTAAATTGTACATTTCCACGGAACTAGGAGGAAACAGTGACTTTGCGTACAAGTTACTTACTGTATTAGCAAACATTTTCAGAAAGGCATGTTTTATTTGATTGTTTCTAATCTAATCTTAAAGAGAGACTGAAGTGAAGAAAAATTGCTATTTTTACCTGCTAGTTTGCTTCAGTCCTCTCATTAGATCTAAACCGCTGCATCCTTGCCGCAAAACGAGGGCTCTAGACCCCGCCAAATCCCCGGGGGGAAATCCGTCCAGCACTTCCTGAAAGAGGCAGAGCTTTCAGCTGCAGCTCTGCCTCTCCTGAAGTCAATTGCCGCGGATCGCCGCCTCTCCCCGCCCCTCTCACTCTTCCTTCACTGAGAGGGGCGGGGAGAGGCGGAACTCCGCGTGGAGATTGACGTCAGGTGAGGCAGAGCTGCAGCTGAAAGCTCTGCCTCTCAAAGCAGCAGAATCCACAACCAAGTTGGTCGTGGATGTTTGCCCCGGGATTTGAGGGGTCTAAAGCGCTTGTTTTGCAGTGGGCATGCAGCGGTTTACACCTAATGAGACTTCTGAAGTGATCGAGTAAGTAAAAATAGCAAATTTGTTTTGCTTCAGAGTCTCTTTAACTCTGTATTTGGATTGCTTATGAAATGCTAACAGCATTTCTCAACTCTGACATGTTACTTAACCTTCTTCAATTTGGTGTCAACTCACTCAAAGGTTTCTAGTGGCCTCCAGCTTCTTATTAATTTGGCTGGGTAGTTAAAGGGAATCTGAAGTGAAACTAAACTTATGATATAATGATTTGTATGTGTAGTACTGCTAAAAAATGAAACATTATTAGCACAGATATGAGTCTCATATTGTTTCCAGTACAGGAAGAGTTAAGAAACTTCAGTTGTTATCTATTCAAAAGAGCTTCTGTGAGCTCTGCGACTTTATAAAGTTGTGGACAGCACTGTCATTTGAAGCACGTATCTCAACTGTCTCTCATTGTTTCTTCTTTATTTATGGTTTTTATGCAGAGAAAAGTTCAAAGGGTCATAGCCTGCTTCGTGAAATCATTTAAAATGCTGAGTGTAGTGTGGAAACTGCAATTATTAGAGAATGGTACAATGTTATAAAAAAAAATCTATATAATTGAAAATAAAAATATGACACTATTTTCTTTACTACTAATGTTCTGTTAATTATTCATATTACACAACCAATTCATTATATCACGAGGTTTTTTTGCTTCAGTGTCACTTTAACCATTTTATCCTTTTGGATGTGACTGTCAAGTCCAAAAGGCTGCTGCTGCGTGCTCCCGCGTGCTCCCGTGCCACCCCCATTAGCCCAGAGATCAATGAATGGGAACATAGTACCCATTCATTGATCTATGTCCCTGGTAGAAAGACCGACAGCTTCTTATGAGAATCTGTGGTCTTTCTGAACAAAAGAAGTAAAAAAAGTCACGTCCTCCTTATACTTCCTGTAAGTGAGAGTGCTCACTTATAGGATGGAATTAAAAAAATGACTGTGGTCACTCATCTTGTGGCCAAATCATAAAACTACATGTACATACATTTTTTTCACACAAAACGCAATAAATTACATTTAAAATTAACTGTTTACCTCCCACACCAAAAAAATACCCCAATATTTTTTTTAACTAAAAAACATTTTACAATTTAAAATAAATAAATAAGTAGTTACCTAAGGATCTGAACTTTTTTAATATGCATATCAAGAGGGTATATTACTAATATTTTTTAAATTATAAGCTTGTAAATAGTAATGGACGCAAAACTGAAAAAAATTACCTTTATTTACAAATAAAATATTGGCACCATGCATTGTGATATTGACATATTTTAAATGGTGTAATAACCAGGACAAATGGGCAAATAAAATGTGTGGGTTTTAATTATGGTAGCATGCATTATTTTAAAGCTATAAAGGCTGGAAACTGAGAAATGATTTTTTTTTTTTTCATTGCTTTCTTAATATTCCTGTTAAAATGCATTAAGAAAAAAATAAAATAAATTATTAGCAAAATGTATCACCCAAAGAAAGCCTAATTGGTGTCGGAAAAAAATAAGAAATGGATCAATTCATTGTGATAATTAGTGATAAAGTTATTGGCGAATGAATGGGAGGTGAAAATTGCTCGGATGCAAAAGGTGAAAAACGACTGAAGGCTGAAGAGGTTAAGATGTGTCTATGCAAAAATAGTGATATATGAATATTGGTTACTTTAATTATATTTTATTATTTGTAGTAGTAGAATTTTGATAAAATTAGTGATATTCTACTACTCCCAACAGGAGAATATCAGTAATAATGTCAATATTCTACTATCACCCTCTGTGCCCTAATTCTTTCACAAACCCTCCCCTATCTATGCCTAACACTAACCTCTTCCCACCTATGCCTAACACTAACCAGGAACTTAGCTACACTGTAGTCAAACTCTGGTGAACTACTGCTCCCAGCATGCCCCTCTCATCGTTCCTGCAGAATTCCACTGCATAGTGCCTTTGCTATATTTATTGGACATGGACACCCTTCCCTGCCCAAATTTCTGGCTATAGTCTGTTATTACCTGATATTAATGTGGACACCTGTAGTAGCTACCAAATGTTCTGTCCATTTCCGTTTTGGGTTGGACTCTATCTATCCACAGTATACTGACTGCTAGGTAGAGTAAAAGGTAAACTGGTCTAAGTTTCTGTTTATGGTTTTATACAGTAGAGAGAATACAAGGAACAACAAATAGAGTGGGGCCGAACCTCCGATTTTAGGTTCGCGAACCGGGTTCGCGAACTTCCGCGTAAGGTTCGGTCTGCGTAAAAGAACCGCAATAGACTTCAATGGGGATGCGAACTTTGAAAAAAAATAAAAATTATGCTGGCCACAAAAGTGATGGAAAAGATGTTTCAAGGGGTCTAACACCTGGAGGGGGGCATGGCGGAGTGGGATACACGCCAAAAGTCCCCGGGAAAAATCTGGATTTGACGCAAAGCAGCGTTTTAAGGGCAGAAATCACATTGAATGCTAAATGACAGGCCTAAAGTGTTTTAAAACATCTTGCATGTGTATACATCAATCAGGTAGTGTAATTAAGGTACTGCTTCACACTGACACACCAAACTGACCGTGTAATGCACTGCAAACAGCTGTTTGTGTAGTGACGGCCGTGCTGGACTGGTGCGCACCATGGCTAGAGTGCAGTGGCGGGTTCACTGAACAGGAATACAGTGGCGGGTTCACTGAACAGAACAGGTATGCAGTGGCGGGTTAACTGAACAGGTATACAGTGGCGGGTTCACTGAACAGAACAGGTATGCAGTGGCGGGTTAACTGAACAGGTATACAGTGGTGGGTTCACTGAACAGAACAGGTATGCAGTGGCGGGTTCACTGAACAGAACAGGTATACAGTGGTGGGTTCACAGAACAGGTATGCAGTGGCAGGTTCACTGAACAGGTATACAGTGGCGGGTTCAATGAACACAACAGGTATGCAGTGGTGGGTTCACAGAACAGGTATGCAGTGGCAGGTTCACTGAACAGGTATGCAGTGGTGGGTTCACTGAACAGGTATGCAGTGTTGAGTTCACAGTGCAGGTATGCAGTGGTGGGTTCACAGAACAGGTATGCAGTGGTGGGTTCACAGAACAGGTATGCAGTGGCAGGTTCACTGAACAGGTATGCAGTGGTGGGTTCACTGAACAGGTATGCAGTGGTGGGTTCACAGTACAGGTATGCAGTGGTGGGTTCACAGAACAGGTATGCAGTGGCAGGTTCACTGAACAGGTATGCAGGTAGTGGGCTCACTGAACAGAACAGGTATGGTGGGCTCACTGAACAGAACAGGTATGCAGCCAGGAACAAGCTAAGCCTAACTAATCTTTCCCTATGAGAGACAGTCTGCAGCAGCTCGCCCTACTCTCACTAACGCAGGCACACGAGTGGGCGTAGAGATGAGCGTAATGACCTAATTACGATTTCGCGAAATTTCGCGTAATTAGTGTAATTACGATTATGGCCGTAAGTACATAATCGTAATGAAGAAGGATTTCGCGAAATTTCGCGTAAGCGTAATTTTCGCGTAATTTTCGCATTACAGTGGGTTCATGCCATAATTTCGCATTAAACGCTACCGTAATTTCGCGTTAAACCGTAACGCTCCGTATAATATAAAAAAGCCGCCGACTTTAAGGGTTAATAGCAAAGTCCCCTTAAATGCTAAGAGCCTCAAATTTGGAGAATATATTAAGGAGATCAGGAGGAATAAGAGGAAATTTTTTTTTTTCAAAAAGACCTTATAGTTTTTGAGAAAATCGATGTTAAAGTTTCAAAGTAAAAATGTATACATTTAAAAACCCGCCGACTTTAAGTTTAAAGTTTAGGAACTGCTTAAAGTGCTTAAAGTTTAGGAACACCAAATTCCTAGGGTATATTAGGGGATCAGTGGGAATAAGAGGAAAAATTTTTTTTTCAAAAAGACCTTATAGTTTTTGAGAAAATCGATTTTTAAGTTTCAAGGGCGAAAATGTCTTTTAAATTCGGAAAATGTCAGTTTTTTTTGCACAGGTAACAATAGTGTATTATTTTCATAGATTCCCCCAAGTGGGAAGAGTTTTACTTACTTCGTTCTGAGTGTGGGAAATATAAAAAAAAAACGACGTGGGGTCCCCCCTCCCAGACCTCTTTAACCCCTTGTCCCCCATGCAGGCTGGGATAGCCAGAATGCGGAGCACCGGCCGCGTGGGGCTCCGCACCCTGACTATACCAGCCCGCATGGTCCATGGATTGGGGGGGTCTCGGAAGGGGAGGGGCAGCCAAGCTTTCCCCTCCCCCTCCGAGCCCTTGTCCAATCCAAGGACAAGGGGCTCTTCTCCACCTCCGATGGGCGGTGGAGGTGGAGGCCGCGATTTCCTGGGGGGGAGGTTCATGGTGGAATCTGGGAGTCCCCTTTAAAAAGGGGTCCCGCAGATGCCCACCCCCCCTCCCAGGAGAAATGAGTATAGAGGTACTTGTACCCCTTACCCATTTCCTTTAAGAGTTAAAAGTAAATAAACACACAGATACTTAGAAAAAGTATTTTAATTGAACAAAAAACATAACCACGAAAAAAGTCCTTTAATATTCTTAATTAACCATTAATACTTACCTGTCCCTTTAAAAGCCAGTTCCCACGCAATATCCTCGGAAATATACTAAACAGTTACAATATAACAAAGTTATTACAATGTAACAACTTTGTTACATTGTAACTACGCCGCACCCGACGCCACTCGCCGCTCAGCCGCCGCACCCGCACGCACCCGACAGAGCTCTGAGCTATATAGCTCAGAGCTCCCTAAGCATCTTTGTATTTGGGCTCCAAGGAGCCCCATTGGTCCTTAGCAGACCAATGGGGTTCCTTTAAATCAGAAGGAACCCCATTGGTCTGCTAAGGACCAATGGGGCTCCTTGGAGCCCAAATACAAAGATGCTTACAGAGCTCTGAGCTATATAGCTCAGAGCTCTGTCGGGTGCGTGCGGGACGCTAAGTCCCCGCCGGCTCCCGCTGTCCACCCCGCCCACATCTGTCACCCACATGTCACCCACATGTGGGTGACATGTGGGAGAGGCGGGGAAGGCAGCGGGAGCCGGCGGGGACTTAGCGTCCCGCACGCACCCGACAGAGCTCTGAGCTATATAGCTCAGAGCTCTGTAAGCATCTTTGTATTTGGGCTCCAAGGAGCCCCATTGGTCCTTAGCAGACCAATGGGGTTCCTTCTGATTTAAAGGAACCCCATTGGTCTGCTAAGGACCAATGGGGCTCCTTGGAGCCCAAATACAAAGATGCTTAGGGAGCTCTGAGCTATATAGTTTAGAGCTCTGTCGGGTGCGTGCGGGTGCGGCGGCTGAGCGGCGAGTGGCGTCGGGTGCGGCGTAGTTACAATGTAACAAAGTTGTTACATTGTAATAACTTTGTTATATTGTAACTGTTTAGTATATTTCCGAGGATATTGCGTGGGAACTGGCTTTTAAAGGGACAGGTAAGTATTAATGGTTAATTAAGAATATTAAAGGACTTTTTTCGTGGTTATGTTTTTTGTTCAATTAAAATACTTTTTCTAAGTGTCTGTGTGTTTATTTACTTTTAACTCTTAAAGGAAATGGGTAAGGGGTACAAGTACCTCTATACTCATTTCTCCTGGGAGGGGGGGTGGGCATCTGCGGGACCCCTTTTTAAAGGGGACTCCCAGATTCCACCATGAACCTCCCCCCCAGGAAATCGCGGCCTCCACCTCCACCGCCCATCGGAGGTGGAGAAGAGCCCCTTGTCCTTGGATTGGACAAGGGCTCGGAGGGGGAGGGGAAAGCTTGGCTGCCCCTCCCCTTCCGAGACCCCCCCAATCCATGGACCATGCGGGCTGGTATAGTCAGGGTGCGGAGCCCCACGCGGCCGGTGCTCCGCATTCTGGCTATCCCAGCCTGCATGGGGGACAAGGGGTTAAAGAGGTCTGGGAGGGGGGACCCCACGTCGTTTTTTTTTTATATTTCCCACACTCAGAACGAAGTAAGTAAAACTCTTCCCACTTGGGGGAATCTATGAAAATAATACACTATTGTTACCTGTGCAAAAAAAACTGACATTTTCCGAATTTAAAAGACATTTTCGCCCTTGAAACTTAAAAATCGATTTTCTCAAAAACTATAAGGTCTTTTTGAAAAAAAAATTTTTCCTCTTATTCCCACTGATCCCCTTAATATACCCTGGGAATTTGGTGTTCCTAAACTTTAAGCAGGCTTTGCTATTAACCGTTAAAGTCGGCGGGTTTTTAAATGTTTACATTTTTCCTTTGAAACTTTAACATCGATTTTCTCAAAAACTATAAGGTCTTTTTGAAAAAAAAAAATTTCCTCTTATTCCTCCTGATCTCCTTAATATATTCTCCAAATTTGAGGCTCTTAGCATTTAAGGGGGCTTTGCTATTAACCCTTAAAGTCGGCGGCTTTTTTAGATTATACGGAGCGTTACGGTTTAACGCGAAATTACGGTAGCGTTTAATGCGAAATTACGGCATGAACGAAACGCGAAATTTCGCATTGAAAATTACGCTTACGGTATTTTCAATTACGATTTTAATGGCAATTACGCTACCGCAATTTTGCATCGTAATCGCGAATTTCGCATGCGTAATTATAGTAATGCGAAATTTCGAAAATTTCAGCTCAACTCTAAGTGGGCGTAATGGCCGCCGCTGCCTGCCTTTTATTAGGGGGGGAGTGGCTCCAGGGGCTAGTGTAGCCTAATTGGCTACACTGGGCCTGCTGACTGTGATGTAGAGGGTCAAAGTTGACCCTCATGGTGCATTATGGGGCAAACTGAACTTTCGCAAAAGTTCGCCTGCGGGACCCGAAGGCGAACCACTGAAGTTCGCATGGAACCGTTCGCAGGCGAACCGTTCGGCCCAACTCTAACAACAAACACCCAATGCTGCTCATCCAGATACAAAAGAGAGAAAACAACATTTTTGCATCCATCTGTTCAGGAAATGAATCTGTAATTTGCTGGACATAGATAAGAGAGACTGCTAACTTGGACTCTTGCATTGATGTTGTGCCTTGGTACTGTCGTTGATATTTAATTAATAATATTGTTTCAAATCTAGAGTCTACATACCATTGCAAATAACTATGTCAGACACACTTCAGATTATTCTTCACATCTCACTTTCCTGCCAACACCTGCAGAAGACATTCTGGCTCTCATGATACTTATTCAATTTTCTTTTTCTCATAAGATATACATTTTCATCTTCTTTTTAAAAAAATTTTTTTTTAGAACATTACAATTGAAAAAGTACCAAAAAAAGTAGGTGAACAATAATATCAAAATTATTTTAAATATATTTTATGCTTCCTGGTGACTTAACCACTTGACGACCATAGGCTTACACCCCTCTAAAGACCAGGTTGTTTATCACAATACAGGGCTGTGCAGCAAAATACAGGGCTGTGCAGCTTGGTCGGGTTGCTGCACAGCCCTGCAACTTGGCACTGATCGCTGCTGCAATTTTTTTTTTAATAAGAAACAAAGGGCTTTTCCCTCCCTCCTTCCTCCCTCTCCCTTCCCCCTGTGTCGTCCTAATTGCCATAGGGAGGCGATCGGCAATCATCTCTGCCTCTCATAGGCATCTGCCTATGAGAGGACTCCATCCGCCAGCCAATCCGGGGACAGCCGAGTGTCAACCGTACAGCGCTGCATAAGATCGCGGTGCTGTACAAAGGTAAACAAAGGGGAATTACTTCCCCTTTCGGCAGAAAATGGTGATCGCGGCTAGCAGGCTGATCACTGTCAAGGAATGATCGTGCATGCATTCCCTGCTAAACTGCAGCTCCAGGACTTCATGCCAATCGGCATTAGGTGGTCCTGGGGCTGCCACCGCGGTCACACCCATTGGCGTGACGCGGTCGTTAGGTAGTTAAAAGACACTATCTGCATTTTACTGTAATACAATAAAGATTGGAACCTTTATAGCCGTTGAAATCCAAATGGAGGTTGTTTTCTGTAATTTTGCATACGTTCTTTTGCACCTTCTCTGGGCCCAGGTGCGGACTAGTTGACTCCCTGGTGTTATTCATTTTATGCAGCGGCACTATCACCTTAGAGAAAACTCTAGAGAATAGTTAACTGAGAATGTCTTTTCTGTGGGTGCCACCATATTGGGAGAATTAGACAGGTTGTTCGCTATAAACACATGCAGGGTGGACACAGGGTGGGTTTCTCTGTGGTTTCTTTCTCTCCTGTGCAAAAGTTCAGATCCACTCTAAACACAAATAATTGATTCTCCTAGAAATGTATTATTTCAATCCAATATTATGTCCACCACGACTCACCTACAATAAATTATCAGTCCAATGTAAAATAGAAAAGAAGTAAAATTTAAGAGTACCTCTTTTTTGTTACAGGGTATGAAATTGATGTTGAAAGAGAAAAATCCTCACAGAAACTTTTAGTTTAGAAAAATTAACAAAGGTGATGAACGTTATTTAAGAGCACTATCACTAATGTCTATTCCAAACCCTCAAATCCTGCTATTTTCAAGTCCTGAAGGATCTGCCCTTTCATGAGAGGAACTATGAAGAACAACACAGAAGTATCTGAATTTTTCCTCCATGGGTTTAGTACATCACCATACTTACAGATTTTAATTTTTGTTTTTCTGCTTGTGATTCATATCTTGACTTTGATGGGAAACCTTCTAATCATAAACATAGTACTAAGCACTCACCACGTCCACTCCCCCATGTACTTCTTCTTGGTCCAGCTGTCCATCTCAGACTTGCTGCTGGCTCTAAGTATTGGGCCAAGGATGCTTCATTTAACTCTGGGTAATGGGGCCTCAATATCTTTTGAGGAATGCATCAGTCAATTATATTTCACCTCATTACCAACAGTATTTGAATGTTTTTTCCTCTCGTCTATGTCCTATGATAGGTATTTGGCAATATGTAACCCTCTGCGCTATCAATCCATGATGAACATTAGGGTTCAAATCCACCTCATACTGTGGCCTTGGTTTCTAGGGCTCATCTTCCCAATGCCAATAGCTTTTTCTGTAAGCAATCTTGACTTTTGTGGGCAACATGTCATTGACCACTTCTTCTGTAATCTGGTTCCGCTTTTGAGGTTGACTTGCTCAGACACATCAGCAGTTGGGCTTCAAATGCTCATCATGTCGATGCCAGTTCTGCTAATTCCTCTTCTTCTAATTCTTGTCACGTATGGTTGTATCTCTGTCACCATCTTCAAAATCTCATCATCCACTGGAAGACAGAAGGCCTTCTCCACCTGCAGCTCCCATCTTATCGTTGTATGCATGTACTATGGCTCATTGTTGACTCTTTACTTAGTTCCCTCTGGGGAACATTTAAGAAACATCAATAAGACTTTGTCTCTGCTCTACACTGTTATTACGCCCATGTGCAATCCACTGATTTACACATTAAGAAATCATGATATTATGGACAGCTTAGTTAAATTCTTTTCTAAAATGATCTCATTAAAAGTTGCTTAAATGTCTACAGATCTAACCATGTATGAGGTAAAAATTATACATATGTGGAAGGTATTTACTTTGGTCTAAAGTTAAAACGCAAAAGGAATAGCATACTATAGTTAGTATATGAGGTGACAACTTGTAAACAAAAACACTAATGCTACAAATATTAAAAATAATACTTATTATAATAATAGTAGTAATAATGATAATAGCAATGACAAAAATACTCAGAATACTGTTCACCATAGTATCTATTAGTATTATGATTGCTGTTGTTAATAATATCAATATCATATGTGACTTAGGCTTGTTTTTGTATAATAATAATAATAATAATAATAACAATAACAACAACAACAACAATAATATGCTGTCAAATTTGTTTTTGTTTATACATATTTTTGTATGTATGAGGATAAATATATGGTACCACTGCCAACAGGGAGGCCTATATTATTTTAGAATGATACTGATATTGTTTATGTTGGCCGATGTAGGTAAGAGTTGTAGTTGAAGAACTACTTTCTTAGTGTAGTTGAAGAAAGTGTCACACCACTAAAAACAAAGAGAAAGCCAGGTACTGAGAGGCAATTGTACTGTAGGTACATGAAATGATTGAAAAAGCTATATCAAATTTTCATGTGTTCTCTAATTGCTAAAAAGATGAATCTTTTCAGAATCTTATCAGTTTTCTATAAATGTTAAAAGTATTAGAGTCCTTCCTTATATAACATGTGGGTAAAGTGTTAAAGGAATACTATGGATTCACATATTTTTTTCAATTGACACAGGAATTGTTTGGGAAGTGCTGCTAAGTACTGGTGTATATATTTTAGTAGCAAATTCTTTGTTTACTGTTATCAAAATACTTTAAAACTTTACTGACGCCAAAACTGACGGCTGACTGAGCCATGAGGAGAGGGGGAATTCCCCTCACACTTGATCAGTTAACTCTATGTGTAGCTCTGTGTGTGACAGAGAGAGAGAGCTCCCAACAGCTGCAGATCCTGTGTCCTGTGTTTCTGACTGACTGTCTGAAGAGAGCAGAGGAAATGTAACTAATTGTCACAGCTTTCCATACTGTTTTTGCTTTCAGAGTTTGATATGTTTGATATTTGCTTTCTGTAGTCTGATATGCAACTCTGGCTGTGCATTGAAGCAGACACCCCTTCTGCAATTGATTTGTCCCAATATAGCTAAATCCTACCCTCAATAAATTACAGCTTTTGCCTCTGATATTTAACATGAAAAGTAGGAAAATGTTTACACAGCTACTTAGACATTATTTGCACACTGTCATTTTAAAACACTTGGGTATCAATAGTATTCCTTTAAGTATTATTAAATTATTATAGGAAACAGAGTAAAGTACTTTTGAAAAAAAAGATGGAGTTTACAAAACAATATTTAACCTCCCTGCCGTTATAAAAAATTGCTGCGCACGGCAGGGAGGGTGTTTTTTGGCATTTTTTTTTTAGCATGTAGCTAGCCTAGCGCTAGCTACATGCTTCCCCCCTCCCTGTGGCGTCCCCCTGAATGCGCCGATCGCCGCCGGCGCATATACCCATCCGGAAATCCCGTTCTGAAAGGAGGGCCTGAGGAATCCTCCGCGGCAGGTTACCCCGAGCTGAGCTCGGGATAACCGGCAGGGAGGTTAAACATAGGATTTTTGTTTTAAGTGTAATAATATCTTTTTTTTTTTTTAGCCCATTATGGTAAATAGGTAAGGTTACTTTTTCTCCTAGTAGATACTTTTCCATCTTCTGTTTAAAATAACTTTGTACCTACTTTTTACCTACTTTTCCATTGACAAAGTACCAGAAAGTAGGTGAAAAAGTACTGTTAAAATTATTCTGGGTATTCTCTTGGTTGCTGGTGGTTTAAAAAGCATTTTATTCATAAGATGTGAAAATATCATGGAGGAGAAAATTTGAATTAAATAATGTCCAAGGAGCAATAAATGAGTCTGACTCATTTTACCTTACTTAACTAAGAGAGGAGGACCCTTCTATAGGGAGGAATTGTTAAAATTAGTCAAGTTTTAGGGCCCGTTTCCACTAGCGTTTCCTGCATGCAGATTCGCATAACCAATACAAGTGGATGGGCCTGTTTCCACTTGTCAGAAATCCTGAGCGTTTTTCTGTGCAGCAAATCTGCACGGCAGAGCCATCAGAATCATCATACCACTATGCGATTCACATACAATGTATTTAATAGGAAATTCACATGCGGTTTTAGTATGCAAATTTTCATGCAAATTCGCATATGATTTTGCATAGAAACAATGGAGAAGCACACAGGCACTGCCATGGTTAAATTTGCATACATAGTCATCCGTGCAAAATTGTATGTAAATTTGCATGAAAATTCGCATACAACCGCATGCAAAATTCGCTTCCACATGCAATTTTTTTTCTGCAGTGATTCCCGCCGCACAAGTGGAAGCGGGCCCTTATAGTTATACGAGTGACATAACAATTCTAGGCCCATATGCAATTAACTTTTTCTCCTTAGTTTTCTCCGAGGCGATAATTTCAATAAAATTCTTTTTAAACCCCCAGCAAACAAGATGATATTTAAAATAATGTTGATAGTACTTTTTTCCTACTTATTGGTACTTTTTCAGTTGCAAAGTGCTGAAAAGTAATTTTAAATAGAAGATGATGAATCATCTCCTAGGAGAAAACTCAAGAGAAAAAGTTAATTGCACATGGGCCTCTGTCTTATAACATTTCAGTGCTTCTGGGTTACCATGAACTAGGGATAATCGGAAAGAGCAAATTCCGTTCCACCGGAAATCACGGATTCCGTCAGTGTTAAATTCCGTCGCTATGAAAATACCGCTGGATTTGTACGAAAGTCCGCGGAATTCCGGATTCCGTCAGATAATTGAAAAAATCGCTTAAGTTACCTTGTTTATCCTATATGGTAGCCCATAGACCGTATTAACTGGTCCTTTTCTTCCCTCCTCCCGGAGGGTCTCATCTTCCAGGGAATTGTACTATTTCAAAAGCCAACATACATACCGTGGCTGGGAATTGAACCCAGGTCCCAGTGTGGGGTATGTAACTCTCTTGACCACTATACCACCAACAACACTACATGCTGAAGCCAGCCTAGCATGTACCATTATGATCAATCCAAGAGAAAAAATAGCTTGCTTAAGGATTTGTCCCATGTCAAAAGCCAACTCACATTGGCTGGGAATAGAACCCAGGCCTACCACTCTGTAGGCTGCTATCCTAACCATTATACCACCAACACTCCATGCTGAAACTTCTTGGAGCAGACTTACTTCCTTCCTCCAAAAGACACACATACATACCCATAAAAAAAATTCAACAGCAACTGCGTGCACAGTCTTTGTGGTACACAGTCTGTATGGTACAATTGGTTAGCGTGTTTGGCTGTTAACTGCAAGGTTGGTGGTGCAAGCCCACCCAGGCATGGCCTTGCCTTTTGTGTTCAACAGTTGTCCGAAGAGAACTCCAGATAGCCATGCAGATTCATCTCTCTCTCTCTAGTAGGGATGGTCACCAGTGTTGCCAACTCATCCCTTTAATTACTGACACATATGAATTATACAGGTTCCGGGGCTAGGTAGATGCAGGTAAGGCACCGATTATGTGTAAGTAGCCCCAGAACCTGTATAACTTAGATGCGTCAGTAATTAAAGGGATGAGTTGGCAACACTGATGGTCACCGCTTTCCGTGGAATTGTATTTTCCACAATTTTAGGTGGAAATTGGTCATTCCATTCCGTTTGGTCGGAATGGAATTCCTTTTTTAATCTGGTGGAATTGCAAAATTGCCTGTGAAATTCTGCCGGTATCCGTTGATAATTTTAAGCTGAAAATTCAGTTCAGTGGCATCAAGTCCTAGAGAGAGAGAGAGAGAGAGAGAGAGAGAGAGAGAGAGAGAGAGAGAGAGAGAGAGAGAGAGAGAGAGAGAGAGAGAGAGAGAGCTCATTTTTCTCTTCGGTATATCAAAATGGTACATGCTAGGCTGGCTTCAGCATGTAGCATTGTAGTGTGTTGTGTTGGTGGTATAATGGTTAGGATAGAAGCCTACCGAGCACTAGACCTGGGTTCAATTCCCAGCCCATTTGTGAGTTGGCTTTTGACATGCTACAAATTCTTAAGCAAGCTAATTTTTCTCTTGGATTGATCATAATGGTACATGCTAGGCTGGCTTCAGCATGTAGTGTTGTTGGTGGTATAGTGGTTAAGTGAGTTACCTACGACACACTGAGACCTGGGTTCAATTCCCAGCCACGGTATGTAAGCTGGCTTTTGAAATAGTACAATTCCGTGGTTTAAGCAAGCTAATTTTTCTCTTGGATTGATCATAATGGTACATGTTAGGCTGGCTTCAGCATGTAGTGTTGTTGGTGGTATAGTGGTTAAGTGAGTTACCTACCACACACTGAGACCTGGGTTCAATTGTCAGCCATGGTATTTAAGCTGGCTTTTGAAATAGTACAATTCCCTGGAAGATGAGTCCCTCCGGGAGGAGGGAGGGAGATCAGGTAGAAATCAGTTAGGTAAAGAAATAAATTTGAATTCCGTAAAATGCCACGGAATTTTAAAATTTTCAGCGGAATTCCGTTTTAGAGATATAGCAATTCCGTTCCGACCATCGGAATCGGAATTGACCAAATTTCGCCCGGAATCATGGAATTTACAATTCCGCAGAATCCAGCGACCATCCCTACCATGAACCATCTGGGTAATCTGTGAAAGTGTACCTGAGATGGGCACACTAAAAATGTTATACTTACCCTGGGCTTCCTCCAGCCCCATAAGTACCAATGCATCCCTCGCCGTCCTCCCGGATGGCTCAGTTAACCTGGTATCGGTCCCAGTAATTTGGCGTAATGACGTCAGTTGGCGCCTCTGCGCAGAAGTGCCCCCTCTGCACAAAAGAGCCCGACTGGTGTGGCTGAGCCAGTTACTGGGACCGATACCAGGCGAACAAAGCCACCTGGGATGTAGAGATGGTGGCAAACTGCTCTCGGGCGAACAGCTATGGGCAGCCTGGCCCTGTACTACTTTCAGGTCGCAATGTCCCATAGTATTCACATGCCCTGGCCCAGACGCATTTACTTTAAAGTTTTATAATGTAAGTGGAACTTCCTTTTAGAGCATACATCACAGACCAGCTGCTACTGTAATCATTCAAATCCTTTGGCAGGGATGAGCAATGGATTAAATCCGGATGAATTCCGAATGAGTTTCATTTAGATTTCATCCGGATAATTAAAGCTAATGTAACCCCATATTTAAAAAAAGGCAGATACATCCCTCTCCTCTCCCGGTGCCCTCCGTGCTGCGCTTTCTCCCTCGTTCGCATCCGCAACCGCGGGGACTTCGGATGTCTTCGGGAGCCAAAACCTCGTGAAGACAGGCGGCGCGAGCGTGCGCAGTGTAGAGTGGCCCGTCTTAGGGAGCACTCGAGCATTTCTGAAGCCTCCCTTCGGCCCGGGAAACAGCGGTATTTGACCAAAACGGTCCAATACCACTATGGGGGAGCCAGGACAACAGCGGGCATCAGGAGAGGAGAGGGAATGCTCTATGGGACCCAGAGCCTCCCTCTCCTTAGGTGAGTATCTGACTATAAAAAAAAAAAACGGGTTCCCATTAGCTTTAATGCAGCTGAGTGGGTGGATGAGGGGGGAGGGGGTGGTTAAACTTACCCAGCAGCCTTCTTCTTTGATCTATCCGATGTCACCTCCCACACTGCGTTCAAAGCAGCGTCACGTGACTACAAACACTTCCTCCTTCCGGGGTAAAGGAGGAAGTGTTTGTAGTCACGTGATGCAGCTTGGAACGCAGCGTGGGATGCGCCGTGGGACAGATGAAAGAAGAAGGCTGCTGGGTATGTTTAATCCCCCCCCCCCCCTCTATCACCAACCCACACAGCTGCATTAATTATCCAGATGAAATCCAAATAAATCTCATTTGGATTTCATTTGGATTTAATCCGTTGCACATCACTGTCCTTTGGCCAAGGTTCGGAAAGTACAACAAACATCATTGCACATGCCAGCCACTTATAAAAACCCCATAGAAAAAAAAAGTTATTAAATAAACTTATTTGTTTTAAACCACTTATTCAATATTCAAACTTTTTTTGTGTGCCAAATTCAATAAGAACTGGTATCATATAACAACCTTGAATGCATTTTGTTTCTTTGTTCACTGACATTTTCTAAGAATAAGACATTGCTAAGAAAAAGAGAACAGTCTGATTTTTTAAAAAATAAGTTGTAAATTATAAAACATAAATGAGCTACTTGATAGAGAGCCTGAGCTGAAAGCCTGATGAAAAAGACTGTTTGGCCCGGTTCACATTAGCGTTCCCTGTCCGGATCCGCCTGATCGGATCCGGACCGCATACTGTACAAACGGAACGTACGTTCCACATAGCAATGCAAAGTCTATGCGGACGTTCACATGCGTACGTTCCGTACAGAACGGAGTCGGATCGGATCCGGACTCCGGACACTTTTCCAACATGCGCTATTTTTCGGGTCCGGATCATCCGGCCCCTGCACCCGGACCGGAGCCTGACTGCACCATCCGGAAATAGAAACCTATGGGGAACAGAAAGCACAGAACACACAGGATACAAACACCTGACGTTCTACCCCACTTCCTATGCGTATTCTAGCGGCCATTTCGGATGGGGACACATGGGCAGCAGTGGAGCAGCAGTGACCTTACGTGCTGGAGCTGTTTGGCAGAAAGTCGGAGGTGGAGGTGAGGCCTAAACAGCGGAGGACCTGATTCTACAGGTGCACCAGGTGCACCTTCTGCTGACCCCAACAATTTTTTATTTTATTTTGCTGTTTTTACCACACGGATCCGGATGGCAGCCTGATGCATGCCTGATGCAAACGGACCGGATCCAGGTCGGATCCAGATAGGAACCGTACGGTTCCGATCCGGATCAGGTCCTGATTCGATCCGGATCCGGTCCGTTTGCATGCCAAAACGCAAGTGTGAACAGGGCCTTAGAATGTAGTTCTGGCAAACTTGTGTTCTGGGTCAATATCTTGTTGTAGGAAAAACTCCTGATGAACTAAGAACAAAACAGAGGGTATTATTATTATTATTTATTATATTTATAAGGTGCCAACATATTATGCAGCGTTGGACAATAAACACATACAATGATACAAAGGGTGACAGACGTATCAAGGTTATACAACGTAGGAAAAAGCTATACAAGGGTACAAGATACACAATCGTGTGATATGGGCTGGTTAGGGGGGCCCAGTAGGTAGGAGGCTGCCATAGGAAAGGAGCACATGATCATGTAGAATACATTAGGGTGGTAGAACCCCGCAAAAGGCTTACATCTAAGTGGGGGGGGGGTGTACTAGGTAGGGCTGTGGAATAAATATTCAGTAGAGAGTTAGGGGGTGGGTGGGCAATCTTAAAAAGGTGGGTTTTGAGGGTACTGCACGGTACTCCTTGTGCTGTGGTAGCCATTTTTCATTCAGGGTGCCTCTCGCTCTGTAAAAGTCAATTATCCTGGATTTATAAAAAACAACCCAAGATCATCGAAGTTCCTCTTCTATGCTTGACAGTGGATGTCACCAGGGGCGCCGCCAGGCACCAAGCAGACCAAGCGGCTGCTTGGGGCCTCATGTTTTTAGGGGCCTCGGAGTCTCCGTGACGTCGTTATGACGTCACACCGTCACTGTCCTGCCGCAGCGGCTTCTTGGTACGGGCTCAGGGGGCGGGCAGACTCCGGCGAGGGGAAGGCTCTGTCCCTGCCCACCCACCAATAGAGCGGCTGCTTGGCCGCTTTAGTTCCGCCCCCGCCCACTGCTCTGCCCACCCTCCCTGAAGCCGGGTGTATGCGCCGCATACTTCCGGTTCTGCGTTCCACATGGACTGCAGGAACCGGAAGTACAAATGGTGCATGACTCCCGGCAAAGCCACCAATCTCCTTGCCCGCCTGTCTGCCTTCTACCCCTGCTCCCTGCCCGCTCGCTATCTATGGGGGCACCTACTTATGCCTAGCTATCTACCTATGGGGGCACCTAGCTACCTTTAGGGGTACCTAGCTATGCCTAGCTACCTATGGGGCACCTACCTACACCTAGCTACCTATTGGGCACCTACCTACACCTAGCTACCTATGGGGCACCTACCTACGCCTAGCTACCTATGGGGCACCAACCTACACCTAGCTACCTATAGTGGCACCTAGCTACCTATACTGGGACTCCTACCTACCTATGGAGCACCTACCTACACCTAGCTACCTACAGGGGGCACCTACCTATGCCTAGCTACCTATGGGGCACCTACCTACCTATGGGGGAACCTACCTACGCCTAGCTACCTATGGGGCACCTCCCTACGCCTAGCTACCTACAGGGGGCACCTACCGACGCCTAGCTACCTATGGGGCACCTACCTATACCTAGCTGCCTATGGAGCACCTACCTATGGGGCACCTACCTACCTATGGGGGAACCTACCTATGCCTAGCTACCTATAGGGGCACCTAGCTACACCTAGATACCTATGGGGGCACCTAGCTACACCTAGCTACCTATGGGGGCACCTACCTATGCCTAGCTACCTACAGGGGGCACCTACTGATGCCTAGCTACCTATGGGGCACCTACCTACGCCTAGCTGCCTATGGGGGCACCTACCTACGCCTAGCTACCTATAGGGGCACCTAGCTATGCCTAGCTACCTATGGGGCACCTACCCACGCCTAGCTACCTATGGGGCACCTACCTATGCCTAGCTACCTATGGGGCACCTACCTACGCCTAGCTACCTATAGTGGCACCTAGCTACCTATACTGGGACTCCTACCTACCTATGGAGCACCTACCTACGCCTAGCTACCTACAGGGGGCACCTACCTATGACTAGCTACCTATGGGGCACCTACCTACCTATGGGGGAACCTACCTACACCTAGCTACCTATGGGGCACCTCCCTACGCCTAGCTACCTACAGGGGGCACCTACCGACGCCTAGCTACCTATGGGGCACCTACCTACACCTAGCTGCCTATGGAGCACCTACCTATGGGGCACCTACCTACCTATGGGGGAACCTACCTATGCCTAGCTACCTATAGGGGCACCTAGCTACACCTAGCTACCTATAGGGGCACCTAGCTACCTATGGGGGCACCTACCTATGCCTAGCTACCTACAGGGGGCACCTACCTACGCCTAGCTACCTATGGGGCACCTACCTACGCCTAGCTACCTATAGGGGCACCTACCTACGCCTAGCTACTTACGGGGGTGCCTATTTACGCCTAGCTACCTTTACTGGGACACCTACCTATTACACTCCTCCCCACTTAGTGTCTGTCACCCTCCTCCACACCCCATTAGTATCACCCACCTCCCAACCCAGTCAGTGTCACCCTCTCCCCACCCAGTGTTATCCTCCTCCCCACCTAGTGTCATCCTCCTCCCCAACTAGTGTCATCCTCCTCCCCTTCCAGGCAATGTCACCCTCCTTCCGCCCAGTGTCGCCCTCTCAGCCGCATCCAGTTTCACTATCCCACCCTACTCAGCAGCTCCATCCCGCCAGCACCCAGTGGGCCAGAACATTTAATTAAATTATGTCTAAGGTAACATTTGCTGCATTTTTATATGTGTATTTTTCATGTGTGGGTGGATAATGCTTACTGAATTTTAACGTGTGGGAGGTAATATTTTCCTAATTTCCGATTTGATGCATTTCATATGTCAAAAGTAACGTTTGCTGTATTCCATGTGTTAGGGAAATCATTTGCTGCATTCATTTGTCGGAAGTTGGGGTTGTTGCATATCATGTTTCAGATGTAATGGTTCTTGCATTTCATGCATTGGAGGTAATAGTTGTTGCTTATTATGTGTCGGAAGTAAGGTTTTTGCATACCATGTGTGAGAAGTAGGGGTTGTTGCCAGGGCTATGGAGTCGGAGTCGAGGAGTCGGGGCAATTTTGGGCACCTGGAGTTGGAGTCGTTGATTTCATAAACTGAGGAGTCGGAGTCAGGAGTCGGATGATTTTTGTACAAAATCCACAGCCCTGTTAAGTATTAGACTAAGGAGTCGGAGTCAGAGCCATTTTGGGTACCCGGAGTCGGAGTTGGAGTCGGGAGTCGTGGTTTCATAAACTGAGGAGTCTGAATCGGAAGATTTTTGTACCGACTCCACAGCCCTGGTTGTTGCATATCATGTGTCAGAGGTAATGGTTCTTGCATTTGATGTGTCGGAGGTAACGGTTGTTGCAGTTTATATGTCAGAGGTAATGGTTGCTGCATTTATTACTTGATGGTCATAGTTGGCTACATTTGCTGCTTTGGGATCATTGTTGCAGCATTTGACATTCTTTTGTCATCTCATGATTACTAAATGGTATGCTAATAAATAGCAGTTTCTGCTGATTTATCATCTGCGCATCCATGATGCAAATCTTCTTTCTCACCACATCATGGCAGAAACACTGCTTCCTTATAGTTTGTGGCATGTCTAATTACTCTTAGGCTCCCTGCACACTGCATGTGATTCCGATTTTTAATCGTTACTGCATGCTGTTTTTTCTGCGTTATTCTGTTGCTAGCATTCAGGGAAAATTGGAATCGCAAATCGGATTTGCAGTGTGCAGGGAGCCTTATGCTGGGTACACACTATGAGATTTTCTGGTCGATTTACTGTCAGATGGATTATTTCCAACATGTCCGATTTGCTTTTCGATTGTTTTCCGAGCATTTTCCGATCGATTTCCGTGCACTTTAATATGAAATCGATCGGAAAGCAAATCGAACATGTTGGAAATAATCCATCTGACAGTAAATCGACCAGAAAATCTCAGTGTGTACCCATCATTAGAGTAACTTTGCCTAACTGTTGTGGGAGGAAACTCTGGCCTGCCGCCTCACTGTTATGCGTTACCTATGTTAGCCCCGCTCACATGATGTCATGACCATGCCCATTTTTTTGCAGCGGCGCGCTACGCGCGCCGCACTGACGTACCTTAGCACCTATACTGTTGGCTGCGATCATGCTTGGGGCTGGTGTACCGGGCTGGCTGTGTGCTCTGTTGTGCATGCTTGGCCGTGTTTGCTCCTGCATATCACAGCGTTCTGTGCTAGTGCATTACTACCGCCGTGACCTCTTGTGCAGCAATTTACAAAGTACATAGCCATGTCACTGACTGCTCTCAGAGGAGCTCCCCATTTAATCCCTACCATAGTCTAATGTCCTACTTATGTATTTTTTGTTTATGTATTTTTTTTTCTTTTTTAGGGGGGGGGGGGGGTAAAGTCTACCGCTTTCTACATTGAAATGTTTGTTTTGTTTTTTTGGTCCATATTGACATGTAAGCATCATGCAGTTGGCTCCACTCACATGTCATGGCCACACCCTGGCTCCACCCACATGTCATGTCACGCCCACTTTCCCGCGCAATGAACACACCCCTTTTTTCGGCGCGGCGCGCTTCGCGCGCCGCAGGTTGTGGGCCTCGGCCTGCAGTCCGCTTGGGGCCACAAAAACCTTAGCTGCACCCCTGGATGTCACACACTGAGGAACCATCCCGTTACCTACGCTACTCAATGGTGAACAAGAATGTTTGATGGAGTAAAGACTTTAGATTTTGATCCATGAGCCAATAACACCGTCCAGTCTCCAATGTTTCCAATGGTGGTATTTTGTTACCCAGGCAAGTCTCTTTTCCATATTCGGGAATTTCAGCAATGGTTTTCCTGTATCTCTACGTCTTCTTTTTACAGTTGAACCAAGGAATTGCTTACTACAAAAATCAATAAGCTGTCCTTGAATCTGACCTGTGAACCACTTATCACCCTATCAGCCGGTTGACTCTCAGCAACTTGTCTTCTGATGGTATTGTGGCTTTAGGTCTGCTAGATCTCTTGCTGCTAAAGGTTCTCCTAGTTTCCTTGTGTTCCTTTCATGGTGAAGGATACTGAAACCAATGATATCTTGACTATCTTTGCAATCTCTCTGTAGAAAAAAAAAGTATACCTTTAAAGGAAAACAAGTGAGAGGGATATGGAGGCTGCCATATTTATTTTATTTTTAACAATACCAGTTGCCTGGAAGCCATGCTGATCTATTTGCCTGCAGTAATGTTGGAATAACACCAGAAACAAGCATGCAGCTAATCTTGTCAGATTTGACCGTAATGTCAGAAACACCTGATCTGCTGCATGCTTGTTCAGGGTCTATGGCTAAAAGTATTATGCTGGATACACACCATGCGTTTCCGCGTTCGATGCGTCAGTCGATTCGATTATTTCCGAGCATTTCCGAACGCATTTCGATGATTTTTAGGTCGATTGCCATGTAAAGTATGGCAAATCGACCTAACGATCCATCGAAGCTTGAATCGGACATGTCGGAAATAATCGAATCGATGCGTATCGCGGACGCATCGAACGCGGAAACGCATGGTGTGTATCCAGCATTAGAGGCAGAGGATCAGCTGTATGATACAAGAGAACCGGCACCATCCATTGTATATAGCTCTTTTATTCGCTTGTCAAAAGCATAACAGCAGTCAATGCGACGTTTCAGGGCAGCCGCCCCTTTGTCAAGCTATGCTGTGCAGAAAAACAGTCTACAAATGCATCACAGCAAACATATATACCCCAGCAGCATCCCAAAGCAACCTATCACATACTCCCACATCTATCTAACCAATCATAGGGTCTCACTATGTGCGGACCTGATGGGAGACCTGTGCTCCGGTTATGCAATTGGAGGATTCAAACGGAGCTCTACACCTCCCCTCCTACCTCTCCAACGGATGCCCACGTTCCGGCGCACCCCTTGCGCTGAAGCCACTCCCTCCAGGCCGCCGATCCGGCGGACCTGATGGGAAACTGGACAAACGTGACGCGCAGTGCGGATAAAACTCCGCCCATCTCGTCACCCAGCGACGACAGACGCAGGCGGCGTTGCTAACGCCGCTCAGCGCTGTTGATGTAACTAAGGGGGGCGTCGGCCAAGGCAGTCAATGGGAGGAAATCACCACATTCCTTAACTCTCATACCGTGGCACATCCGCTCTGGAAACTGAGGAGTGCTCCACAACCACTTTGCAAAAGGCAGAGGATCAGCAGGATAGCAAGGCAACTGGTATTGCTTAAAATTAAATAAATACGGCAGCCTCCATAGTACTCTTGTTACACAGCAAAAAAAGAGGGAGAGATGGGCAAATCTCTCTCCCTCTCTTTTTTTTTTTGCTGTGATACGTTGATGTGGACTGGGAGCATGCTGCAGGTAAGGTAAGCCCAGGTGTGGTTTTATCCATCCCTGCTGCATTCTGGTGCCGGTATAATGTATTTCTACTGTTTTATGAACTCTTGCAACAGTTGTCCTTCAAGTAAAGAAACAGGCAATAAAAGACCAATGCTTAGAGACAATAAAGTCTGAAGTCGAAGAAGATTATCCTCAAATTCCAGTTCTGTACGTCTATGCACACAAATAGTTTGCCTTAATTTCTCTTGAAATACATAGAACTAAAATCTCAAGTTTGTTATGCCACATAACAATTACAGTTACCTAAATATAAAATCAATGCCATAATCACCACAATAATGAGAGAAACAGTGCTGCTGGGGTACCCCCTTTCAAAATCCGAATTTAATTCGGATCCAGATACCCAGATATCCGGATCCAAATTGGATATACGAATCCAAACTTTTTGGTCTCTGAGTAAAATCGGATACCCGAACCCAATATCCTGGATATCCGGTCGGATTCGGATATCTGGATATTAAACCGAAAGTGGCCTGAAAATGGCTTAGGCCCCGTTCACACTGCACGCGTTTCCAGACGCATTTCGGAAACGCGTACGGGAGGCCAACACGCACGACATCAGACAGTGCATAGAGTGCACTGTCTGATGTTCACACTGCATGCGTTCCGGACCTGTGCGGTCCGGGAACGCATGCTGCACACTTTTTTTCAAAAACGCGTGGCTGTCCCATTCACTTTTCAGTGATGGGATCAGCCACGCAACGCACACAAATGCGGATGGCGTGCGTTCTCTCTCTCTCTCTCTCTCTCTCTCTCTCTCTCTCTCCGGAATCCAATTCAAAGTTCGGATAGTGGAAACAGTTCGGATACCCGAATATTGGATGAGCGGCACTGGAGAGAAAAGATAAGTGTCCGTCTTTCCCCTCCAGGAGAGAAGAGTTGACAGCTACTGCTGGCTTCAGGACTTACTTTGAGATCTTGTGGTGACAAGCTCTAGGAGGGCTCTGTGTGATCTTCTATCTCTTCTCTTCAACAGTTCACACTGGTGTTGGCTAGAAGCTTTGGACAGGGTTATAGTAAGGGCTGAACCACATGGGCTTCTGCTGAGCTTCTGCTTAGTGTCAAACACTGTCTTTATTTTTTTCAAGAATGACAGCATTTAAAAGCTAAGCTTTTAATGTCTTTTGAAGGCTTTTAATGGCATTCAGTGTGTAGTGTTTGAGAGTGTTGAGTTTTCTGGGCTTTTGGTGGCTTTTGCAGGAAAAGGCTGGGATTTGTGTCTACAGGAAGCGGAAATACAAGCTTTTGTTGGCTTTTGTTGGCTTTTGCTGGCATTCAAACTCAATGCCGGAAACAGCAAATAACATCTAGAAGCTGCATGTTGCATTTGAGATGTGACGCCGGGATCTACTGACAGGCTTTCATGAACGCCTGCAAAAGCTCATACTAAACGCTCCCATTCACTTGTATGGGACAGTGCTGGATCCCTAAAAAGTCACTTTCGCCTATTGCCCAAAACGCAGCATTTAACGCCCGCAAAGCATCCGTGTGAAACAGCTCAAACATGTGCAGACTGCTCCTGTGTTGAGAAACTGTCACTTTATTTTTCCTACTTACAAGACTGACACTAAAAAAATAAATGGACATGAGGAGAAACATTTTCACATAGACTAATGTTTTGTGTAATTACGTGTTACATTTAAATTAGGTTTTTAATTACAAACAAAAACATTTGTGGTATGATTCTGCACCTTAATTGCAAATCTCACTACAAAATGACATTAAGGCCTCTTTCACAGTGTCACGTTAAAGTCGCACGTTAGAAAATGTTCCAACGCAGACTAACGCACAGCAATGCAAAGTCTGTGCGACATTCACAGTGCACACGTTGCGTTGTGTGTAACGTGCAGCAATATTTAGAAAGTGCTGCATGCTGTGTGTTTAGCAATACGTTTGCTGCGTTATGTGTGTTACACATGCTCGGTAATGTTTTTTTTTTTAAATGTAACGCATGCGCTGTTTTCGTTCTATCACTGTGTGACGAAAAGGCGCACCAAACGCAGGGCTAAAGAATGTACTATAACGTCCAAGTTATAGTCTTTAAGGCTTCTTGCACACCAAGACGTTGCATTAGGTGGCACGTTAAGGTCGCATAACGTGCACCTAACACAACGTATGGTGCTGCAAGAGCCGACGGTAGAGTGAGCCGCGTTAGGCGGCTCGAGTCCTATAATGTCTCCCAGAGTGGCGCTGATTGGCCAGTGGGACCACGTGATGCGGAGCGAGACACTCCGCATCACGTGGTCCCGCCGGCCAATCAGCGCCCGCCAGTGCAGTGAATATTAAGTAGCCATGTGCGCGGCTACTGTAGCTGGCTCTCCCCGCCTCCTCCGCCCCCCACTGCGCATGTGCAAACAGTCTAACGCGGCTATAGCCGCTCCAACGCCGTAGCATGCTGCACTTTGCACAGAACGTGCAGCGTTACATGTAACGCAACGTGGGCTGTGTGAACAGCCCACTTGTGTTACATTGCTGTGCATTGGGGGAGCGTTACAGGCGCACGTAACGTCTTGGTGTGCAAGCAGCCTAAATGCATTAGGGGCACGTTATGTGACCTTAACGTCGCATCAAACGCAATGTCCCACTGTGAAAGAGGCCTAAGGGAAAATTCTAGCTCATCATTATTCTGAGTTTGGTGCTGAAATGGCTCCCCTTGTAGGAATCTGCTATGGGAAAGAAATTTAAAAAAAGCATGGGCGTGATTTTCAGATGCGGGAAATGTAAAATTTTAAAATTTAAAATGTAAAAAAAATATAATATATGTCACTCTTTAACCTCCTTGCCGGTTATCCTGAGCTCAGCTCGGGGTAACCTGCGCAGGAGGATTTCTCAGGCCCCGCTGGGCCAATTTGCATAAATTTTTTTTTATTGCACGCAGCTAGCACTTTGCTAGCTGTGTGCATATTTTGATTGCCGCCGCTCGCCGCCGATTCACCGCTACCCGCCGCGCGCCCACCCCCCTCCAGACCCCTTGCGCAGCCTGGCCAATCAGTGCCAGGCAGCGCTGAGGGGTGGATCGGGATTCCCTGTGATGTCCCGACGTCCATGGCGACGGGGGAAGCCCAGCAGGAAATCCCGGCGGCGATCGAAGTAGGTAGGGGGATGCCGCTTGTCAGCGGCTATCATGTAGCGAGCCCTGGGCTCGCTACATGATTTTAAAAAATAAATAAATAAAAAAGTGCTGCGCCGCCCCCTTGCCGTCCGAATTGGAACGGCAAGGGGGTTAAAGGGACTCCGAGCAGTGCAGAAACTATGGAAAGATGCATACCATTTTGAAGGTCTCTTTCTCCTCTTTCCAGCGACACATAAACCGCCGCCCTACGCCTTTTAGTTTTTGCTATTTTCGCAATCAAAATCGCGGCAAACGCTATTTCGATCGCAAAAATTTCAAAAACTAAAAGGCGTAGGGCAGCGGTTTATGTGTCGTTGGAAAGAGGAGAAAGAGAGCTTCAAAATGGTATGCATCTTTCCATAGTTTCTGCACTGCTCGGAGTCCCTTTAAGTGATATATAATAGAATGCAGTAAATGATTTAGGATAACCACTTTTACCGTAATTTTCTTGGTTTCAGCATCAGAAATACTGCCTATAGCTATATATTGTTGTATAGTGGTGTGTAGGGATGATCACAGATATGTAAATTCTTCTGAGTTGATGCAAATTTATGCAAATTGTTATGCAAATGTCTGCAGCTTGAAAAGGAATCAATCAATTTAAACCTGGGTCCATGTTCAAGCTGCCTACATTTGCATAAAAATGTGCATGCTTTCGAGGGCGCATGCGCGGCGCTTCCGGAATGGCCGCTTGATCTCGGAGCTCCAGCCCGCACCACCGTCCGCTTAGCCGCACCTAGCCTCACAAAGCCTCCAGAGCGCGGCTCTTACCGGGATCGATAGCGGAGACCTCCCTGCAGCAGATGCCCCCGAAACCGCAACCCAAAACAGCGGCACAGAAGGGCACGATGGATCGGTTTGTCCGCCCCCCAGGTAACCAAGATGGCGCCGACCAGGCAGAGCACGCTGATCCGTCAGGCACACAGGCCCACACGAACCCTGACACAGCTCCAGTCACAAATGCAGCCTTAGAAGCTGCGCTGAACAGACACTATCATTCCTTACAGGAATCTTTCCAGCAGCTCATGCTCTCAGCAGTGAAGGAGCTCAAGGCGGACATGTTAGGCCTGGGGAACAGAGTCCACACTTTGGAAGAAAAATACGATGCTTTGGCACAAAAGCAAGCAGATTTAGAAGAAGAGCAACAGCTCTCCCAATCTGACTGCAAATCCCTGCGTACTGCTCATGAGGATCTGGAAAACAGAGAGAGGAGACAAAATCTTAGAATAAAGGGGATCTCTAAATTTGTAACCCCAGACCAAATTAAAGCCCATCTCACGGATTTCTTCAAAACATTAGCCCCAGACATACCAGATGAACTTTGGCGAATGGATAGGGCTCATAGATCCCTAAGTGATAAACAAGCCACTTCAAGGGGGCCAAAGGACATTATCATAAGACTGCACTACTATGAGGCTAAAGAGGCCATCTTGGGTGCTCTACGCAAATCACCCTCAACCTCTTTCAAAGGAGATGACATACAAGTTTTCAATGATCTCTCACTTATAACGTTAGCTAAACGCAGGGCTCTTAAACCCATCACCCAGCTTTTGAGGGATTCTAACATCCCCTACAAATGGGGCTTCCCCTTCCGTCTCATTGTTACTAGAAACGGCATAACTTTCTCACTCACAGATCCAGATGATGCTCCTCTCTTCCTCAAACAGATGGGCCTGAGACCCCCACCACCGAATCCCTCCCAGCATCTTCACTCTCCTCTGGCGCTCTCCCCTCCTAGGAAGGTTCGCCACATATCAGAATGGACCAAGGCCCCGATCCGCAGCCTCACCTACACTCAGGACTCGGACTCTATGGAAACACGCCCTAGCTAATTCCCTGAAATCTCTTGCTTTAACTGGGGCACTAACTGTTTTCAAAAGCTATACTCTATAACACAAAACCTTGAGTGTAAAGAGAACACTCACTCAACTTTCAGTTTACCTATGGGGTACACCTATTGAGGTGCCTTTTGTTTACTACCATATTTGTAATATTCCCGCTATCACCGGTACTAAATTGTTTTACTTTACACGGGCTAAGGATCTCTGGACAACGGTCTCGGTGCTCCAGCATCCGCCCTCGGAGGTCTACTCCCGGACCTACCTGGCCCCTTGAGGTCCCAGGTATTCCCGGGGTTCCCTCATCTAGACAACCATTTTGGGTTGTCTCTACCTGCGGCCACATGATGTGCAGTGGCTGTTTAAGGTTATGGATGATAATGTTTATGTTTCTGTTAACTACTTGTTTCTTTTCTAGGTTTAATGGTTCTCTCCCACTTGAGTCACGGTGTTCAGAGTCAGTCTTATCCACCACTAGTCTTTATATACTGGATAATGGTTAAACTCATTACCCTAAATACAAAGGGTCTCAACTCCCCCCAGAAAAGGTTTTCCCTGCTGAAGGACCTTAAAAGACTGGATATAGACATTGCCATGTTACAGGAGACTCATTTCCGCTTGTCTGATACAATCAGATTAAGAGACAAGCTCTACTCGAAAACTTACTTGGCTTCAAGCACTACCAAACGAGCGGGTGTGGCTATCCTGTGCAAGAGCAATCTCGCCTTCCAGGTGAATAAAACAATCTATGACCCTAAAGGCCATTATATTATATTAATAGGAACTCTAGCGGGAAAACCCATCACTCTGGCAAATGTATATGTACCCAACACACAACAAATATCCTTTTTGTCCTCCTTCTTTATCAAATTACACAAAACATTAATCGGCACCCTCCTTATAGGAGGTGATTTTAACCTAGCATTCTCCTCTACTATGGACAGGAGTGTCTCCCACAATGCTACTATAAACTCCACACATGACCGTAATTCCCGTAATTTCAGGGCGCTGATGAGAAAATACAGGCTAATAGATCTTTGGAGGGTTTGTAACCCTACACAAAAAGAATACACTTTCTTTTCTCCACCACATGCCTCACACTCCCGCCTAGATTATTTTTTTTCCAACTCTAATTTACTCCCCTCTCTTCTGAAATCAGAGATCACACCAACAGCTTGGTCTGACCACCAGAACGTCACTCTAAATCTAAATTGGTTGTACACACCACATAAACCCATGAACTGGAGACTAAATGAAACATTACTGAGAGACAAAAATCTAGTACCTGAAATTACTGAGGAACTGCGGTCATTTTTTCTGCAAAATGAAGATTCGGTCTCATCATATGGTATCTTATGGGAAGCTCATAAAGCTTTTATCAGGGGACAGTTCATAGCTGAAAGCTCTAGGCGTAAAAAGTCCTCATCCCAAAAATTACTATCTCTTCAAGCAGCCTTATCTCAAGCTCAAGCAAAATATAAAAGTAACCCTACACAAGAGCATTACCATGCTATGCAACAGCTCAAACAAGACATACGCTCCCTTCAGACTATCCATCTTGAAAAACGTCTCAGATGGACTAGGCAGCTTTTTTTTGAAAGGGGCAACAAACCCCATACCATCTTAGCTCGGAAACTAAACCCTAAAAGTTCGCAACGAATAATCTACTCAATGAAAGATAGGGATGGCACCACGCATTATGACCCACAAAAAATATCCAAAATTTTTACCACTTATTATGAAGAATTATACAATCTCCCCGACCAATCTAAAAACCCTGCATACTCAAATAAAGTAGATGCTTTCCTATCACCCCTTAATCTACCAAAACTCACAGAAGCCCAACGTACATTACTCAACTCCCCTATCACCATAGAAGAACTTGCAGAAGTGCTTAAAAAATTACCATCCTCTAAATCTCCCGGACCAGATGGGCTCCCATATTCATACTAAAAAACATTTAAAAATATTCTATTACCTCACCTATGTACCTTAGCTAATAAGATCATGGAGGGAGAGGCCCCCCCTCTTCTATGCTAAACTCCCTTCTAACTGTAATCCCTAAAGAGGGCAAAGATCCCCAACTCCCCCATAGTTATAGACCTATCTCCCTCCTAAACTCAGATCTTAAAATTATCACAAAAACCCTTTCCAACCGCCTAAATCCCATTTTACCACAATTAATTAACAATGATCAAGTAGGGTTCATTTTAGGAAGACAAGCCGGTGATAACACTAGGAGAGCAATAGACCTCATTTCCATCATGAATAAGAGTCAGAGGCCTTCTCTGCTCCTAAGTTTGGACGCAGAGAAGGCCTTTGATAGACTATCCTGGCCATTCCTATTCCAGGTCCTTAAACACCAAGGCTTTGAAGGCCCATTCATCACAATGCTCCGATTCTTATATTCCTTCCCTTCCTCGACTGTAAAACTACCTTTAAATTCCCCACAACCATTCAAAATACAAAATGGCACCAGGCAAGGGTGCCCTTTATCTCCCCTCCTTTTTGCCATCAGCATAGAACCCTTAGCATCAGCTATAAGGTCTAATCCAGACAATAACGGAGTACCCCAAGGTACGTCTGAATACAAAATATTGCTCTTTGCGGATGACATATTGCTCTCCATAATGAACCCTCTTCTCTCACTTCCCGCTCTCCACAATACAATCAATGAATATGAACTCCTCTCCGGTTTTAAACTTAATAAAGACAAAACGGAAGCCCTCCCGATAAACTTACCGCCCCTTCTCCTTGAATCATTAAAATCAGCTTTTCCCTACAAATGGAAGACTCAAACTTTAAAATACTTAGGAATCAACCTCACCCCATCCTACTCTACAATCTATAAACATAATTTCCCATCTCTCATTCAAAAAATCCTCCAAGATCTCCACAAATGGACCGCATATAAAATATCTTGGATAGGTAGGATATATGCATTAAAAATGAATGTATTGCCTCGCTTACTTTACCTTTTCGAGACCCTTCCGGTTCAAGTTCCCTCATCTCAACTGTCTAAGCTACAGTCTGAATTCTCAAAATTTGTTTGGAATCATAAAAAACCCAGAGTTTCTAAAGCTGTCCTCACTTCTCTGAGAGAACAAGGAGGCCTAGGTCTTCCAAATCTAAAGGCATACTATCAGGCTTCTCACCTTAGACAGTTGACAGAATGGTCCTCTTTTAGGGTCTTTTCTAAATGGGGCCTAATTGAAGCTACTAGTGTTCTACCATTATCCCTGGCCTCTTTTATATGGTCAGATTCCCCCCCGAAACTTCCCCAGGCCAACCTCCTTCCAACTATATCATTCACTATCCGAATATGGAAATCGGTTATGCCCTTAGCCAATCTGCGATCTTCGCCATCTCCATTGTTCCCTATATTAGGCAACCCTTCCTTTCCCCCGGGACTCTCAAAATCCTTTATGTCTAGATGGTTTAACCATGGATACTTCAACCTGAATAATTGGACTGATTTTGTTAGCGGGAAATTAATCTCTAGGTCTAAAATAGAAGAAAAAACCCCCCTAACCCCTCAGACCATTATGGATTTTAATCAAATAACGCATTTCCTACAACAATATACAAAAAAAGCCCCTTTACTCTCTCCCTCTACACCTTTCGAACGAATATGCCTCCACATGGGATATCAGAGAGGCCTCATCTCCCAAATATATCCTCCTCCAGACCAAATCTGGAAACTTCTCCCCATCTAACTCATATATGGAAAAATGGGAGACAGCTTTTTCTAGGAATATCGATATTGAAGATTGGACTGATATATGGGAGAACGCCCGCCACACTTCTATGTGTACCCAGATAAAAGAAAATATTTATAAGATCTTATTTCACTGGTACCTAACCCCAGAGGTATTATCTCGAATATACCCCAATACCCCGGATTGCTGTTGGAGGGGATGTGGTTATAAGGGTTCTTTAGAACACATTCTTTGGTCCTGCCCTTCAATTACATCTTTGTGGATAGAGGTACAGAACTTGATCTTGCGGGTAACAGGGGTCTCAGTTCCTTTGGATCCACTCCATATGCTTCTGGGTAAATCTATATTGAAAGTACCAAAATCCACTATGCGCTTAATTACTCATATTTTAACTGCTACCAGGCTTTCAATTACATCCGCTTGGAAAAAAATAGCCCCACCCACCATCCCAGATCTTAAACTTAAAATAAATTGGACTAAATCCATGGAGCAACTAACTGCCTCTCTAAGGAACACAGAAACTAATTTCCATAGAATATGGGACCCCTGGGAGCACTTCTCCCCAGACAACTTGCCCCCTTGACTCGTAAATGCTATTTAAAAATAGGGAGTATCCAGAGGAACTAGACCAACTTATATCTGTAAAGGGGTAAAACGGTTTCAACTGCCTTCTGGTCCTAATAAAAAGGAAACTGACTGTATGAGACCCTTTCACATTTACTACACTTTAACTGACATAAATATAAGCAAACTACCTGAACACCGTGACCCATCACCAATTTCCCTTCTTTATGAATATATGTTTTTTACCTTTTATGTTCTTCGCTCACTGATATACTCACCTGATATATGTGGCTATGTCTCATGACTGGAATCTCTCCTCCCTCTCCTCCTGAAGGACTCACCCTGAGTACGAATTCCATCTCTACAATCTGAGGACGCTGTCTACACCTTTTCTAAGATACTTTTATCAATTCGGGGCGTGACCCTTGTATGCCAGAAGATAAACTAACAAAAGCTATTATCAGCTTCTAGATGTATTTAAGGGAAAGCAAAAGCAAAAACAAAAGGGAGACGCATATATCAGTATCTGCTTATTTGTTCATTTCTATATGTTTATACTGCCTTGTAACTCTCTTGTTGAATGAAGCAATAAAAAACAGTGTTACAAAAAAAAAAATGTGCATACTTTCTGAAAAAATTGCATCTCATTGATCATCCCTAGTGGTGTGTAGCTCCTCCCCCCCCGTGATGCTTAGTCTAAGCAATATTCTCATTGGTTTTGAAATTCTAAGTAAACAAACAATCCACAGAGCTGCACCTGACAGCAGCAAGGCCTAGTTCACACTACAAAACACAGTCACAGGCGCTAGGCATTTAAAGGAATCCCGAATTGACATGTGACATGATGAGATAGACATGGGTATGTACAGTGCCTAGCACACAAATAACTAGGCTGTGTTCCTTTTTTTCTTTCTCTGTCTAAAAGAGTTAAATATCAGGTATGTAAGTGGCTGACTCAGTCCTAACTCAGACAGGAAGTGACTATAGTGTGACCCACACTGATAAATCAGGGTTAGGGAAAGATTTTACAAAAGGGTAAACACTGACTTAAAGCGGACCTGAACTCAGAACTTCCTCTCTGCTCTAAAAGATAAGCAACAGCCTAATAACCTTTACAGAAAAACATTTCTTTGTTACGCCTGATACAGATCCCGCAATAAATCTGCAGTGTGTCTACGTCCTGCTTTCATGTAAGCAGACATAGGGTTAGCATCCTGTGTTTATAAATTAGCTGCCCTGCCGAGCCAGCCAACATAGCTGAGAGATCAAATTACAGTTGTGATTAGTCACAGAGGAGGAGGAATTAGACAGGCTAAACTCTCTATAGACATACAGGGTGCATTTCTCTGTGCTTTCCTTCTGCCCTGTGCAAGAGTTCAGGTCCACTTTAATAATTTAGAAATTAGTTTTGTAAAAAAAAAAAAAAAAAATTATGCAATTTTATGTTATTTTTACTACAGTTCCTCTTTAAAGCGGCATAAAACCCTGACATAATATTCAATTCAAACATGTTTTCCTACATTTTATATCATATTTGCTATTGTGCATAAGCATTAATTTTTTTCATTTAGAAATTACAAGTTCCCAAAGTACACTTTTTTCTCTGAGAGCGGACTTTGCATTTTATTCATAACTGTTTTTTTTTTTATTTTTTATCTTGAAATATAAGCAGAGATGCCTTCTGACTGTCTGTCTGTGTTCAGGAGAGTCTGCAGTGTCAGAGAAGTGTTTGTTTACATTCCTCACTTGAAACAATTAAATACAAGATAACATTATCTCCAGTTCGGATGCATCCAGCTTTCCCGGCATTGAGCTGTTCTGTACTGTGTTTAACCCTTTGAATGTTGTTCTAGTAAGAAAAAAAAAAAAAGGCTGGTAGTATATGTTATGCTGTAAATAATGTTTTGGAGCAAAGAAGAATTGCTGGGTTTCATTCCGCTTTAACTAAATGTTTTCTTTAAACAGCAGTGGCAGCCTCTATTTCCTTGAAGCAGGACTTGCTATCTGTGTATTCGGGGATGCTGCCAAGTACCAGGCACTATAAGACATTCCTGCCTGAGCTGGGATTACACATCGCACCGGCAATCATGGCCCTCTCCACACTGGTGAAGCTTTTGCTGTTGCTGAACCCTAACGCATCTCAGGATCCTTCTGGTAAGTCTATATTCCCTAACAGCATTGCCACTTCACATAAAACTGAAGTTAGATAAGAAAGAAAAAGCCAGATACTTACCTATAGAGAGAGAGGGCTCTGCTGTCCCCCCTCGGTTCCCTTATTTCAGCGATGTCACCAATAGACCAACTGAGCCCTTGGAAGGCTTTCAGGAGCACTCGGGTCCTCAAATATCCCGAAGTCAGGAGGCCATGCACGAGTGCTCTCCAGTGCACACTTGCAGAGCTGGGACAAGGTCCTCTCTCCGGCACCCAAGGCTGAGACACCAAAGTGCGCCTCTCCATCCCTCCCACCCCAGCCATCACACACTGATTGCTATTAGACTAAGAGGCGCCTCAGGGCCCCCAACCCCTAACCTCTAGTTATCTGGCTTGCAGTCACTGCCATGTATCATCTTTTTTTTCTTTTTTCTTTTTTAGGAAAAAGTGTTTTTAAAATATAAACAGCCCAAAATTAATATCAGATCAAGATTAAAATCCATTTGGTATTTTGCTCCTATGAAGAGATCTGAGACTGTTTTATTTACTGTTGTCTACTAACCCTTCCCTATAACCAGTAGGCTGCATCCTTTATACACCTTTCTCCTCTATCCTCCAAACTCCCCACTGCTGAGTTACTTAAGGTGGCCACCAACAGTCAAATTTCTAGCACAAAATCGTTTGAGTGATGAGAAATTCTCATTGATGGGCAGAATTGATTACGAATGATTATAAAAATAGCTGTACGATTGAATTTTCATCAAACCAAAATTTGGATTTTCTTGTTGGTTGTGATTGATAGGAAGCAAAGATTGGTTTGTTGATCATGTAGTGAACAATTTCCCTAACGATCAGAATTTCTGATCGCTTGAACGATTTTTAATTCGAAATTGCATTGCTAGTGTCCACCTTAAAAAAATTAATCTCTGGTATCTGCATTCTGTATCTGGGATCAGGGCCATTTCTGGACATTGGGTTCCCTAGGCAAAACACTCCTTGTGTCCTTTACAATTCATTCCTCATCTTGTCAAAGGAAGATCATAGCCTAAATTTATTTTTTTTAGGCATGAATGACACTTAGATAGGTTATAAACATACATAACACTGTTTATTTAAACAAGTCTGCATAGGATACTGTTACGCTCGGTGGTATATTCTCCACAGTCAGCATGTAATGCATAACCTGACGTGAAGGAGACACACACACAAGCACAAGGAACCAGGATATCCCCAGTGTAGTGGAGGAGATGTGGCGCACAGAGCAGGCGTAGATCCGAGCAACCACAAACAATACTTAATATACAATGGATATGATATTCCTAGCGTATTATAATTACAGCTATCAATAAAACTACAAAACGACTGACTAACATATGTATATATCGGCGAGGAACCGATATATAACATAAGCAAGGAACACTGGCTAGGAACTGGAGCAATACAAGGAACAGGACTCAGAAGGATTCGCTACTTCTACGCAGAAGTGAGCGCAATCCACGCAAGGTAACAGGAACAGGACTGAACTAACTAAGCACGGGTGATCACGATAAGCGCAACCTACTGAAACGTGCAGGAAACTGACTGACTGAACACAGGATATAAACAGTTCGAGTACATATATATCAGCGACACTGATGTATTAACGTAACACGAATACAAGGAAAATAACAAACACGCTAGTATGCGTATATATTGGCGATGAACCAATATATGATGCAAGACTAGCAAAGTAACAAATACTGATAAACAAGAACAGGACTAGAAGGACTCACTGACTCCTACGTAGGAGATCAGTACAGTCCACATGAATTAACACTGGAACTAGGAACACGGTCTGGGGCCAGAGTAACAGCAAGACAGGCTGATGCTGGAACTATGATAGCCCCTGGAGCACTGCAGGAAGCAGTCCTTTATACTGAGGTCATCCAATGGGAGCAGACAGGCAGATTCCCACACAGGTGAATGATAATCAGTCACAAGCTGGCAGCAGAGAAAGGCAGACAAAGCTATGCAGCCTGCATGAAAGGGCATTGCAGCTCCACTGCAACAGACAATGTTTGACTTCACAAGAGCATCTTAAACTGCCATTAACTTCAGAGCGACTGCAGATGGAATCAACACTCAGTGTGAGCGCAAGCAAAACTATGCGAGCAAATGCACGTAAAGAAATCAAAAACTGCTTGTCTACAGTAAAACTGCAGCCAGCAGTACATGCTACAGAAGTGATCATCACAGATACACAAATTGTTATGGGGCTAGGTATACAGACATGGCTGATATTGTTGGCTCCCCAGAAATGTTTTCCCATAAAATTAAGTATTTCTCCACAGAGAAATATTGCAGTAACACATTGTTTTGCTATACACATGCTTATTCACTTTGTGTGTATTGGAACAAAACAAAAAAAGGGAGAAAAAAAAGCTAACTGGACATAAAACACCTGTGGAGAGATCTTAAAATTGCTGATAGCACTATCCGAGCAAACTCGGAAATCTATCTGAAATAGGGGCAGATAGTAATTTCGGATATCCGAATGGAGGCCATCAATGTCAAAAATTCCTTTTGAACGCATTCAGTCCTAGAGAGAGAGAGAGAGAGAGAGAGAGAGAGAGAGAGAGAGAGAGAGAGAGAGAGAGAGAGGGGGGGGAGAGAGAGAGAGAGAGAGAGAGAGAGGGGAGAGAGAGGGAGAGAGAGAGAGGGGGGGGGAGAGAGAGAGAGAGAGAGAGAGAGAGAGAGGGAGAGAGACGAGAGAGAGATGAGAGAGAGAGAGAGGGGGGTGGGGAGAGAGAGGGGAGAGAGGGAGAGAGAGAGAGAGAGAGGATAGAGAGAGAGAGAGAGAGAGAAGAGAGAGAGAGAGAGAGAGGAGGAGAGAGAGAGGAGAGAGAGGAGAGAGAGAGAGAGAGAGAGAGGAGAGGGGGGAGAGAGAGAGAGAGGGAGAGAGAGAGAGGGAGAGAGAGAGGAGAGAGAGAGAGGGGGGGGGGAGAGAGGGAGGGAGAGAGAGAGTGGAGAGAGAGAGAGAGAGAGAGAGAGAGGAGGGGGAGAGAGAGAGAGAGAGAGGGAGAGAGAGGGGGAGAGAGATGAGAGATAGAGAGAGAGAGAGAGAGGAGAGAGAGAGGGAGAGTTTTGGAAGCAATTTAAGCCTTTTTCAGGCCACTTCCAGTTTTCTATCCTAATATCCAAATCAATTCGGATTTCCCGGATAATGGGTTCGGATATCCGATTCTATTCAGATTCCGAAAGTTCGGACTTGGATATCCGATTCGGATCCGGATATCTGGGTATCCGGATCCGAATAATTTCGGGTATCCGAGCATCCCTGTAAGAGAGACCTGGAGCGGTTTGCAAAGGAAGAAGTGGTCAAAAATTCTAGGTGTAAGAAGCTTATTGATGGTTATAGGAAGCAACTGATTTCAGTTCAGAGCCAGAGGTGCTGTAGTTAAAAATATTACAATGCATAATTTTTTGGGGGGTACTTACGTATTATACTGTCTGAAGAGTTTGGCAGTTCCTTGTTTAAGTTTTGTTTGTCCCATTACCCAAGATTAAACTTGTAAGGATCCTTCCTGTAGCGTATTCCTGTCTGTTACAGTGGAGCTGCAAATGGACAGTTCTGGCTTATCTGCTTGCATTCGGTTTGCGCATTCGCAATGGGTCTCATTGTCATTTGCAATCGCTCTGCAGTTCTGGGCAGCTCAGGATGCTATCATCATTCCATCAATTGCTTTTTGCAGCTGAGCTGCGGCCAGATAGGCCTGGATTTCCTGCATGCATGTTGTTACATAATACTGCATGCATTTCTTATGGGGGTCCTTTGCATTCACAGCCAGCTAGCAAATGGTAATCAAGCCAGCTCAGGATTGAGTGATTACCATTCAGCTGTGTAGAGATTTGCATACCTGCATCCCATTGGATGATGCCAGCATAAAAGTCTGCCTCCCATTTCATACCCCGCCCGTCATAGCGATCACTATGCTGGGTCTGCTGGGTACTGTGCTACTCTGTTTACTTCTGTTATTGTAGTTCAATGCGACCATCACCTTATTACTTGTGCTTTAGCTAGTTCTTGATAAATATATATGCAGACTTGCTAATATATATTTATCCATTAATTGAGCCGTTTGTTATTTTTCTGTATTATTGTTTATTGCCTAGTTTCCATGCCTGATGGACGTTCACTGCATTCGCGGAGGGGTCAGTGGAGTCCATTATCCTGATAGCTTGGAATCTGCCATCACCACGTTGGTGACTGGTAGTATTCCTGCTACTCTACTCTAGTTCTGGGAACGTAACTATAGGCTGCGGTTTCTACTAGTTACGCTCCAATCTAGTCCTGTCTTGTAGCTGTCTGAATGCTTGCTGTGGCAAAGGCAGCGCAACATCGCACTGCGCTGCCATTGTATCTTACTTGTCTAGTTACACTCCAATCTATAGTCCTGTCCTGTACCTGTCTGAGTGCTTGCTATCGCTAAGGCAGCGCAGCAACACACTGCGCTACCATTGTGTCTTACTCGTCTAGTTACACTCCAATCTATAGTCCTGTCTGCATGCTTGCTATCGCAAAGGCAGCGCAACATTGCACTGCACTGCCATTGTGTCTTACTTGTCTAGTTACACTCCATCCTATAGTCCTGTCTTGTACCTGTCTGCATGCTTGCTATCACAAAGGCAGCGCAACATCGCACTGCGCTACCATTGTGTCTTATTTGTAGCGATATCGGAAGCCCAGAGCTGCAGTTGCTCTGGGCAGCCTGTGTAGCCTCTTCCATTAATCAGCTACCAATCTTGTTGCTCTGGGTGGTCAAAGTTTAACCCCCAAGCATTACACTTCTGATTTGTAAACAGACAGTATTGCTTATGCATACAAGCATTACAAAACTTTATTTTTTGAAAAGTCCTGGCTTTCCATTACACCAAGTCCCGTGTCAGTGTTAAGCTCCATTGCCAAGTTAAAGGGTTATGAAGGGGGAGTGTCCCCTGCATCTTAGCTGCACAAAGCGTGATTGCAGAAGTACCAGACAAACCTGACATTGCTGATTAGCAGCACCCCCAGAGGAGGTTTTCCTCTGTCGCAGGGGTCTCATTACAGAAGACGAAGGAGCAAACAAGCTATACACCCTCCTGACCTCTCTCTGCGTGTTACTGGCCGGGGCTGGAGACTCTATTAAAGAGACTCTGAAGCGACTTTTAAAATAGCTTTTTACCTTATATTCTACATGGGCATGTTTGCCCCTGCTAAAACGCTGCTCTCCCGTGGCAGAACGAGGGGTCTTTACCCCCCAACGCCCCTCCGTAGTGCCCGGGGATCGCTTCCTGCTTGAGGCAGGGCTAACGGCCGCAGCCTTGCCTCTCAGCGCGTCTAACAGCGCTGATCGCCGCCTCTCCCCGCCCCTCTCAGTCTTCCTTCAGTAAGAGGGGCGGGGGAGAGGCGGAGATCCGCCGCTGATAGATGCGCATGGAGGCAGGGCTACAGCCGAAAGCTCTGCCTCCAGGAGCAGCAAAGTTGGTTGTGGATTTTGCAGGAGGGATTTGGGGGGTAAAGACCCCTCGTTCAGCCGCGGGATAGCGGCGTTTTAGCAGGGGCAAACATGCCCATGAAGCGTATAGGGTAAAAAGCTGTTTTAAAAGTTGCTTCAGAGTCTCTTTAAGACAAAGGAGCAGCCCAGCTATACACCCTCTTCACCTCTCAAGATGCAGGGGATACCCTCCTTCACAACCCTTTAACTTGGCAACGGAGCATTACACTGACATGGGACCTGGTGTAATGGAAAGCCAGGACTTTCAGCTTTTCAAAAAGGGTTAAATCTTGGTAGTGGAGCAAACAGAACTTAAACAAGGAACTGCCGAACTCTTTAGATGGTAAGTACTTTGTTTGTTTTTTTAATAATAATAATTTGCAAACTATTTAGTCAGTTTTTGACCATTGTGAAATATTTCCTCTCCCTGAATTACATTCTGAAATGTATATGGCAATATGTAAATATAGGAAGCATTTCTAATGCTGAAGCCAGGAAAATTACCGTAAAAGAAGGTATTCTGAATAATTTACTGCATTCTACTGTATGTCACTACAGTGCCTCTTTAAAGGGGAACTGAAGAGAGAGGTATATGGAGGCTGTCATGTTTGTTTCCTTTTAAACAATATCAGTTCCCTGGCAGCCCTGCTGATCCTCTGCCTCTAATTCTATTAGCCATAGCCCCTGAACAAGCATGCAGCAGATCAGGTGTTTCAGACTTTAACGTCAGATCTGACAAGACTAGCTGCATGCTTGTTTCTGGTGTTATTCAGATACTACTGCAGAAAAATAGACTAGCAGGGCTGCCAGGCAACTGGTATTGATTAAAAGGAAATAACTATGGCAGCCTCCGTATACCTCTTACTTCAGTTCCCCTTTAAAGTAAACCCGAGGAGTGAAAAGTGTTAAAACATACTTACCTCGATGATCTCTAGGCTCTTCAGATGCCTCCAGCCTCCTTATTGCGTCTGACCTCCCCTCCATCTTGCCGCTGTATACCGCGTTTGGATCACCAGTGGGATCTCGAGGGCACATGCAAAGCCCATCTGTGTGCCATCAGAGTACTCTCTCCCGCATGACTGTGTGTAGCAACCATTGCCGGGAGTGTCCTGGGAAAGCGCAGTTCAGATTCTTTCCTAACTGTGCATGGCCAGAACATTCTCGGCTACGGCGGCTGTGCACAGGTAAGTATCAAGGTAAGTATTTAATGTAACTTATTTACCTCTTTCGTACACTTAAATTATTGTCCACGAGAGTATGTGTAAATATTGCTCTTCAGTCCCAAATCCTGCATGAATACCCTCTGAATGGTGTAAAGGAACACTCTGCCAGGGATGCTCAAATTCGGCTTCGGGAGATATCCGGATTTTTGCTATCCGGATATCTCCCAGTAATGCTGTGCGGGCTGGGCGGTGGGGTCGAGCTTACCTCTCTGACGTCTTCTTCGGTCGTCCCTCGGTGCCTCCCACGATGCGCTCCAAGCGGCGGTCACCTGATTACAAACACTTCCTCCTTCCGGGTTGAAGGAGGAAGTGTTTGTAATCACGTGACGCGCATGGAGCGCATCGTGGGAGGCGCCGAGGGATGACCGAAGAAGACGTAAGCTTGACCCCACCGCCCAGCCCGCACAGCATTACTGGGAGATATCCGGATAGCAAAAATCCGGATATCTCCCGAAGCCGAATTTGAGCATCCCTACACTCTGCTAGCTTCAATGAGAGGGTGATACAATGCCAGGGATGCCAGGAAGAGAATGCAACAGGTAAAAGATAGAGGACAAGATTTATCAAAGCATTACCAACAGTTGTTTCTACTTAAACAATTCTAACCAGCATGGGGAACAGTTCTGCATGATAATAAGAACATTCTTAAATCAGTTTAGTGTGAATTTAGTGTGAATTTCTAGAACTTCACTACAGTTAAGAAATCCATTCTTAAACTACTGCAAATTAAGAAGTGCTTAATATCACTTCTACACCGTTTGTACAGTGTAGCTTAGGACTGGTGCACATCAAGAGCACTTCTGAGCTCTTTTAAAATCACTAGCGCTTAAAAAAGGAGAGCAAGAGACAAGTAAGAGACAGGTAAGACAAAGAGACAGACAGAGAGGAGAGCAAGAGACAGGAAGTGACAGTCAGAGACAGTCATAGAGGAGAGCAAGAGACATGTAAGTGACAAAGGCCTCGATTCATCATTGTCTTTGAGATAACTTTTTCCAGTTTGTTAAATTACCGAATTCGAAGTTTAGCGATTTCTAGTTGTATTCATCAAAGTTTTTCCTCATTCGGTGTGAATTCGATAACAATTCGGTAAACATTCGGTAACGTGTCGATATTTCCATTTTACAGCGGTAATTTAACACAAGGCCATAAGATTCCCATGGAATTGTGGGTAAAAGGCAGTCCTTTGAACACTACGTAGCAACATTCCGAATAGGGCTTAACATCTGGACCAGGATTCTGGAAGTGGTTTGGGACAATCCCACAATTTGATAGGAGCCTTTTCTAAAAAATTATAGTGCAGCTAGCAAATTAGTTAACCCTGACACTGCCTGTGTTCTCTTGCAAGATGATTCAAGAGAAATGCAGATGTCGTGTTATAGCAAATAAATCTATTCTCTTACAAATTGATCTGGTTCTAGACTTTATTCTTGCCCTTCTGCGCCTTTGAATCACTCTCAGCTGATACATAACCACTTCAAATGGCTCCATCTTCTCTGTCAGCAATGATCTGACAGGAATAACGACAGAGCAGTGAAGGAGATAACTAATCCTAAATGTAATGCTAAACCACGCCCACTTTCTTTTTCATGAATTGCACTTTATTCCGTTTTAGCGAATCGTTACCGAATCGTTACCGAATGTTCGCTAACAGCTGTAGATAACTTTGATGAATCCTGAAATGAAGTTAACAAATTCGGTATTTTACCAAACTGTTGTCAACAAATTTGCTAAGTGTTGATGAATCGAGGCCAAAGACAGCCATGGGAGAGGGTAAGAGACAGGTAAGAGGCAAAGACAACCATAGAGGAGAGCAAGAGGCAGGTAAGAGGCAGAGACAGCCAGAGAGGACAACAAGAGACAGGAAGTGACAGGCAGAGACAGTCATAGAGGAGAGCAAGAGACATGTAAGTGACAAAGACAGCCATGGGAGAGAGAGAGACAGGTAAGGCAAAAAGCAAACAAACAAAAGAAGCTTCCATAACTGAATGTTTCAAATATGAAGTGACCAAATAATAAATCTATACAATATAATGAACAAACTAGAGAACATTTCTATCTAAGAACTGGTCACTAAGGAGTGTTCAATTAATCTTTATTAATGGGCTCGTATAAGCCAAATGAAGTAAAAAAAAAAAAAAAAAAAACACGCACTAATAAATAACCTAACTGGTGTAAGTAATATATAGGCAATAAAGTGACGCACAGCAAGGGATGATGGGTGAAGGGGCGGACGGGCCGGCAGGTGGGAGTGAGTGGGTGGGCGAGTGCGTTGCGCATGCACAACAGCCGCGCGCGGTGGAAATGTGAGTGCGCGGCGGGCGCATGCTCAGTGACAGACCTAGCCCGTTTTTAAATGGGCTTAGGTCCCCTAGTATATTATAATACAGTAAAATCTGGTTATAGCAAATGCTGACAAAGTAAACCTCGGCATACATTAAACTCAGTCCTCAGGTCCCAGCAAATGCATCTGTATGAATATACAATGTATGACCAATTCTGATATAGTAAACTTCTGATATAGTAAACTATTTTCCTGGTCCCTTGGAGGTTACTATAAAGGGATTCTACTGTTATAAGATCAGCCAATGAATGGGAATAAGAGTCTATGGATTTGGCCTCCTACACAGGTACTGTAGGTGACAGGTCAGATAAGTCATTGAGTCATAGACAAACAAGACAGTGGGGAACAGACAAAGGAGTATGTGGCAATGTTCAGAATAGCTTTATTTAGAATTCAGCTCTCATGTAACAAAGCACAGTAAAAATAAGAGTTTACCACAATCCAAGGCACAGTTCCACCCGCAGGTAGAATTAGGAACTACTAGTTAAATAGTCAACCCAAAACTGTACTAGCCTAGAATTATATGCTACAACAAACATTTGAAATTCTTTCATAGAATCATACTGTTTTAAATGTGGTTTCCTACCTTTGGTACTCTTCTGCCTCTTTCCTCTTAAAGATAACCTGTAACTTCAAAAAGTGCCCCTGGGGGATACTTACCTTGGGAGCAGTAAGCCTCTGGATCCTATTAAGACTTCTCTGTCCTCCTCAGTCCCACGGTTGCAGCTCTAGAGGTCCATGAACGGCAGGCATGTAAATATGTACCTTCCTGGCTCCACGCAGGCGCAGTAGCGGCTCTCGGCTCGGGATCAGGTGGAAATCAGGTCCGCTCTACTGCACAGGCACAAGTCGCCTATGCAGCAGAGCGAACCCAATAATGCTTGTCTATTTCCACCTTAGCCCATCAGGGAGGCACTACTGCGTCTGCGCTGGAGCTGGGGAAGGTAAATATTGCAGGCGAATGCGCCTGCGCCACAGCATGACAACTTGTCGGCCCTGGTATCGGGGGGTACGGCGCTGCCACCATTGGACAGAGGAAGATGGTAGAAGTCTTGATAGGATCCAGAGGTGTACTCCTCCCGAGGAAAGTACCCCGGCCCTCAGGGGCACTTTTTTATGTTACAGAGTCTCTTTAAGCCTAAGCTATATTTTACCAGTCCCCATATGTCATTTCTCAACTCTTACATTTTAACTCTGTTCCTTTTTGTTACATAGGGTTGCAAAATCCACCATGTGTTAATGAGCAGTGCCAATGGTCTCCCTGGATCGATGTCTCACGCCTTCTAGCAGAGGAGGCAAATGGAGATTTCACGGTATATGAGATAGCCAACTCCAAAATGCAAAGTGCCTGTTATCATCCTCGTGACGTTAAGTGCCGAACTGTTACTCTACTTTCTATAATCAAGAATGAGGTCCCGTGTGATGGATCAGTTGGGCAAAGTTGCTTGAACGTTGGGCCTCTGCCAATTATTTGTAACAGCTTTGAGGTCACCCTGAAATGTTGTGGCTCCTCATCATGTGGCATTGCAAGGACACCATCAACAGCTGGTAGTGCTGTTGTCACAAGCTCAAAATCGTCTGGAACGTTTACTCCTTCTAAAGAAATTGCAACATCTCCCGGGCTGATTGCAAGTTTTGTTGCCAGTCCTGCTGCTGTCTCAACCTCACAACCCACCACAAGCCTCATGAAGCCTTCTACTGCCAAAGACATGACCATTTCAGAACCGACAGCAAAAGAGGCTACTGCCAATAGCAACAACACCAGACCACCAGAATCCACCACATCCATGGGGACACCCACAAAAAATACAGCAGAACTGAAAAACAGTAGTGATGCTACCTCAGCTCAAGAATCCCCTGCAACAAAATCTACAACTGCTAACAAAATGACTACAACAGGATCTGCAAGCTCAGGCTCAAAAGACAATACATCCACACCAGCTGCACATGCTAATGAAGTTACAATGCTTCCAAACTCTGGAGATAACGGAGTTTCTAGTACAACATTAAAAACCACCACAACCCCTGTCACACCTACTACTGCGAAAGAAAGCACAACAGTTCCAGGATCGGCAGTTACTGATTCCAAAGCCAGCCACACTGCTATGACAAACACCGAGCCCACTAAGAGCACTAGCAAAGAAACAGCAATAACTCCAAAAACTGCAGAATCTACAGGCGGTAGCACAGCTATCAAGAATACAGAGTCCACCAAAACCACTATGACACCACCAACAACTCTAGAACAGACAAAATCAGCATCTGCATCTAACAGCACTGCTGTCACAAATGCAGAATCCATGACAACTACGGTGGCACCTGCTACTGGCAGAGAAACTAAAACAGCTCCAGAACTTAAAATGGCAGAATCTCCAGCTAGCACCACTGCTGTCACAAACTCAGAATCTATGACAACCACTGTAACACCTACTACTGCCAGAAAAACTACATCAACACCAGAACTGGCAATAGAAGAATCTGCAACTAACACTGCTGCTGTCACAAACTCAGAATCCATGACAACCACTGTGACACTTACTACTGGCAGAGAAACTACAACAGCTCTGGAAATGGCGATGGCAACACCTGCAGCAAGCAGCATGGCTGTCACAAATTCAGAATCCATAACAACCAATGTAACACCTACCACTCCTAAAATAATCACAACAACTCCACAACCAATACCAGCAGAATTTAAAGGTAGCAACACTGCTGTCTCAAACTCAAACGCCATGACAACCCTTGTGACACCTACTACTGCCAGAGAAACTCCCACAACTCCAGAATCATCAATGGCAGAATCTACAGCTAGCACCACTGCTGTCACAAACTTAGAAGAATCCATGGCAACCACTGTAACACCTACTACTGCCATAGCAACTACAGCAGCCCCAGAACTGGCAATAGAAGAATCTGCAGCTAGCATAACTGTGATCACAAACTCAGACACCATGACAACCACCGTGACACCTACCACTACCAAACACAGCACAATGACACCCGAACCAACGACAGAATCGACAGCCCATAACACTATCATCAATGCAGAATCCACCACAACCACTACAACACCCCCAAATTCTCAAGAAGTTACAATGACTCCAGGACCCACAACAACAGAATCTACAGCCAAGAACACTGAAACTACATCTGCAGCATCCACCACTTCCTCCATCATATCGGCTACAACTTCAGAAACTGCAGTAACTCCGGAACCAACAACGAGATCTACAGCCAACAACACTGTAACTGCATCTCCAGGATCCACCACTACCGCGATGATATCTACAACAACTACGGAAAATGCAATAACTCCAGAACTAACAACAGGATCTCCAACCGGTGGGGCTCCTAACTCGGCTTCAAACTTCACTACGACTATTTATAATACAACTGGCACCTTGGTGTGCAACAACCATACTAACACGTGTTTTAACATAACAAATAATGTTTTGGTGACCTCACAAGTGGTTATGGAACCAGTTTGATTATTGTTATTCCATGTGTGTATGTGTTCCTCCATGTGTTCCATGTGTGAGTCCCTCCCCGTCCTCCCGCAGTCTGCCGTTCAGCCACAATCAGCCCGGGAGGCGCGCACATGCATAGAAGACCACGACTGACACAATTGAGGCAGTTACTGGGGCTGATTGTGGCTGAACGGCAGTCCGCGAAAGGATGGCAATGATCTCACACATGCTTATGGGGCTGGAGGAAGCCCCAGGTTATTATTAATTCTTTCTTCTTATCCAGCTGGTTTCCATTAAAGAAAATCTGAAGCCTCCCCCCAAAAAATCTGTTTTTTACTTTAAAAACTTTTTTAACATAATTGCCCCACCTAAAACGCCGTATCCCAGCTACTGAAAACGTATTTAATCACCCCTAACTCCCTGGGCAAAAATCCACAACTTTCCTGGTCGTGGATTTTGCTGCCCGGGGAGGCAGAGCTTTGGGCTGTAGCTCTGCCTTCATTGGCATCAATCTGCACTGATCGCCGCCTCTTCCCCGCCCCGCTCAGTGAAGGAAGACTGAGAGGGGCGGGCAGAGGCGGCGATCCGCACTGATGGAGGCGTGTAGAGGCAGAGGTACAGCCTAAACCTCTGCTTCTATACGGAATCGCTCCCCGCAATGTGCCCCGGGGAGTTTGGGGTCATTAATTGAGTTTTCAGCTGCGGGGATGCAGCATTTTAGGTGGGGCAATTATGTTAAAGAGGTTTTTAAAGTAAAAATCTGATTTTTTGGAGACTTCAGTCTCTTTAAGTTCCTCTGGATCAACAGAGATATGTAAAGGTGCAGGCTAGTGTTAGTGTTATGATAGTGCCATACTTCTGGTTGAACTGAATGGATGAATATCTTTTTGTCAATGTAACAATGTAACTATGTCTTTGCCCAATTTAATGTCAGTATTTAAAAAATGGCTTTAAGTTCAATTTACCTACTTTGTCTAATTTGGTTTAGATATTTTCCTTATTATTCTATGTGGCTGACTTGCAAGATTGTTAATCATGTATTACTTATAAAATAAATTAATTAAATACATACATAATTCGGTAGCTGTATATTCGTGCCTTTTGTCTACTTGCTTAACTATGAGAATTAAAAATGTAAAGTGAACCTGAGACAAAGACAAAAATTACTACTTACCTTGGGCTTCTTCCAGCCCCTAAAGTCCTCATTTCACATCTTATCCCTTCCATGCTCCCACAATCAGCCTCAGGGAATTCTTAAACTGAGCCAGTTGGGGAGTACTGCGCATGTGCAGTCCAAGTTGCGTGCTTCCCACCCGGTTGAACTGTTGTGGCCATCTGCAGTTATCTAACACTGAACCTGTGCTTGTGCAAAACACCCCCATCCATGGGAGCATTAATAGGGAGTGCATGCACTTGGGACGGGAAAGGGACATGTACAGTGGCCTAAAGCCCAGCTTAACCCTCCTGGCGGTTTGCTAAAAATCCGCCAGGGGGCAGCAAATGCGATTTAAAAAAAATATATATATTTTTCATGTAGCGAGACAAAGTCTCGCTACATGATAGCCGCTGCTCAGCGGCATCCCCCCAGCCCCTCCGATCGCCGGAGACGATCGGAGATCAGGAGATCCCGTTCAAAGAACGGGATCTCCTGGAGGACTTCCCCCGTTGCCATGGCGATGGGGCGGGATGACATCACCGACGTCATCGACGTCGTGACGTCAAGGGGTACTCCGATCCACCCCACAGCGCTGCCTGGCACTGATTGGCCAGGCAGCGCACGGGGTTTGGGGGGGGGGGGGCGGCTGCGGCGCGAAGGATAGCGGCAGATCGGCGGGTAGCGGCGGCGATCGGGCACTGCACGCAGCTAGCAAAGTGCTAGCTGCGCGCAGCAAAAAAAAAATATGCAAATCGGCCCAGCGGGGCCTGAGCGGTGCCTCCCGGCGGCATAGCCCGTGCTCAGCACGGGCTTACCACCAGGGAGGTTAATCACAGACACCATTGGAGAATGGAAAGAACCAGACCAACAGGGAGGAAGCTCATGGACTACAGGGAGCTAGAGGAATCCCAGGTAAGTATAAAACCTAGTACTTTAAAGAGTGTGTAAAGTAGAGAGCAGGTGAGAGTGCTGGCACTGCAGTAAATATAGTTAGTGGGGAGAGGGAGAGGGCGATATAGATACAGGTGCCCGATGATCAGGCAACATCAGAAAGCATGCTCAGGCTGTGAGATGATCTAAGATTGAAGAAGGAATAAAAGAGCCGGCACTGCGGTCAGTTGCTTTTATTCTGTGTATTAAATATAACAATATGCTGCGACAAGTGCATACATCAATATAAATATCAGGCACATACTGGAGGTAACTGCAGATAGGTGCGGTGGGTGCAGGGGAAGGAAAGCCTTATAGCCGTTTCGTGCTGGTGCGCTTCTACGGAGGCAGTGCCGGTGCTTTTCTTCCTCCTTCAATCTCAGTACTTTAACCACTTCCCGACCGCCGTATATACAATTGGCGGCCGGGAAGTGGACGCCGCAAGGACCGCCGTATTGACAATTGGCGGCGGTCCTTGTATGGGCATGGGCGGAGCGATCGCGTCATCCGTGACGCGATCCTCCGCCTCCGCCTGGCGCCGCTCACCCGCCGCAACATCCCGCCGGCCATACGGAAGCGCCGGCGGGATGTTAACCCGACGATCGCCGCATACAAAGTGTATAATACACTTTGTAATGTTTACAAAGTGTATTATACAGGCTGCCTCCTGCCCTGGTGGTCCCAATGTCCGAGGGACCACCAGGGCAGGCTGCAGCCACCCTAGTCTGCACCAAGCACACTGATTTCCCCCCCCCCTGCCCCAGATCGCCCACAGCACCCATCAGACCCCCCCCTGCCCACCCCCCAGACCCCTGTTTGCACCCAATCACCCCCCTAATCACCCATCAATCACTCCCTGTCACTATTTGTCAACGCTATTTTTTTTATCCCCCCCTGCCCCCCGCTCCCTCCTGATCACCTCCCACCCCTCAGATTCTCCCCAGACCCCCCCCCATGTACTGTATGCATCTATCCCCCCTGATCACCTGTCAATCACCTGTCCATCACCTGTCAATCACCCCCTGTCACTGCAACCCATCAATCAGCCCCTAACCTGCCCCTTGCGGGCAATCTGATCACCCCCCCCACACCAATAGATCGCCCGCAGATCCGACATCAGATCACCTCCCAAATCCATTGTTTACATCTATTCTCTCCTCTAAACACCCACTAATTACCCATCAATCACCCATCAATCACCCCCTATCACCACCTGTCACTTTTACCTATCAGATCAGACCCTAATCTGCCCCTTGCGGGCACCCAATCACCCGCCCACACGCTCAGATTGCCCTCTGACCCCCCCTTATCAATTCACCAGTGCATTAATTACATCTGTTCTTCCCTGTAATAACCCACTGATCACCTGTCAATCACCTGCCAATCACCTATCACCCATCAATCACCCCCTGTCACCCCCTGTCACTGCCACCCATCAATCAGCCCCTAACCTGCCCCTTGCGGGCAATCTGATCACCCACCCACACCATTAAATCGCCCGCAGGTCCGACATCAGATCACCTCCCAAGTGCAGTGTTTACATCTGTTATCTTCTCTAAACACCCACTAATTACCCATCAATCACCCCCTATCACCAACCGTCACTGTTACCTATCAGATCAGACCCTAATCTGCCCCTTGCGGGCACCCAATCACCCGCCCACACGCTCAGATTGCCCTCAAACCCCCCCCCCCCCTTATAAATTCGCCAGTGCATTAATTACATCTGGCCTTCCCTGTAATAACCCACTGATCACCTGTCAATCACCTGCCAATCACCTATCACCCATCAATCACCCCCTGTCACTGCCACCCAACAATCAGCCCCTAACCTGCCCCTTGCGGGCAAACTGATCACCCACCCACACCAATAGATCGCCCGCAGATCCGACATCAGATCACCACCCAAGCGCAGTGTTTCCATCTATTCTCTCCTCTAAACACCCACTAATTACCCATCAATCACCGATCAATCACCCCCTATCACCACCTGTCACTGTTACCCATCAGATCAGACCCTAATCTGCCCCTTGCGGGCACCCAGTCGCCCGCCTACACGCTCAGATTGCCCTCAGACCCCCCCTTATCAATTCGCCAGTGCAATATTTACATCTGTTCTCCCCTGTAATAACCCACTGATTACCTGTCAATCACCTATCAATCACCCATCAATCACCCCCTGTCACTGCCACCCATCAATCACCCCCTGTCACTGCCGCCCATCAATCACCCGCTGTCACTGCCACCCATCAATCAGCCCCTAACCTGCCCCTTGCGGGCAATCTGATCACCCACCCACACCAATAGATCGCCCGCAGATCCGACGTCCAATCACCTCCCAAGTGCAGTGTTTACATCTGTTCTCTACCCTAAACACCCACTAATTACCCATCAATCACCCCCTGTCACTGCTACCTATCAGATTAGACCCCTATCTGCCCCTAGGGCACTCAATCACCCGCCCACACCCTCAGAATGCCCTCAGACCCCAGCCCTGATCACCTCGCCAGTGCATTGCTTGCATCTATTCCCCCCTCTAATCACACCTTGAGACACCCATCAATCACCTCCTGTCACCCCCTAGCACACCTACCCATCAGATCAGGCCCCAATTTGCCCCGTGTGGGCTCCTGATCACTCGGCCAAACCCTCAGATCCCCCTCAGACCCCCTTCCGATCACCTCCCCAGTGCATTGATTGCATCTATTTTCCCCTCTAACCACCCCCTGAGACACCCATCAATCACCTCCTGTCACCCCCCTAGCACTCCTATCCATCAGATCAGGCCCAATACAACCTGTCATCTAAAAGGCCACCCTGCTTATGACCGGTTCCACAAAATTCGCCCCCTCATAGACCACCTGTCATCAAAATTTGCAGATGCTTATACCCCTGAACAGTCATTTTGAGACATTTGGTTTCCAGACTACTCACGGTTTTGGGCCCGTAAAATGCCAGGGCGGTATAGGAACCCCACAAGTGACCCCATTTTAGAAAAAAAGACACCCCAAGGTATTCTGTTAGGTGTATGACGAGTTCATAGAAGATTTTTTTTTTTGTCAAAAGTTAGCGGAAATTGATTTTTATTGGTTTTTTTTCACAAAGTGTCATTTTTCACTAACTTGTGACAAAAATAAAATCTTCTATGAACTCGCCATACACCTAACGGAATACCTTGGGGTGTCTTCTTTCTAAAATGGGGTCACTTGTGGGGTTCCTATACTGCCCTTGCATTTTAGGGGCCCTAAACCGCGAGGAGTAGTCTAGAAAACAAATGCCTCAAAATGACCTGTGAATAGGACGTTGGGCCCCTTAGCGCACCTAGGCTGCAAAAAAGTGTCACACATGTGGTACCGCCGTACTCAGGAAAAGTAGTATAATGTGTTTTGGGGTGTATTTTTACACATACCCATGCTGGGTGGGAGAAATTTCTATGTAAATGGACAATTGTGTGTAAAAAAATCAAACAATTGTCATTTACAGAGATATTTCTCCCACTTAGCATGGGTATGTGTAAAAATACACCCCAAAACGCATTATACTACTTCTCCTGAGTACGGCGGTACCACATGTGTGGCACTTTTTTTTACACCCTAAGTACGCTAAGGGGCCCAAAGTCCAATAAGTACCTTTAGGATTTCGCAGGTCATTTTGCGACATTTGGTTTCAAGACTACTCCTCACGGTTTAGGGCCCCTAAAATGCCAGGGCAGTATAGGAACCCCACAAATGACCCCATTCTAGAAAGAAGACACCCAAAGGTATTCCGTACGGAGTATGGTGAGTTCATAGAAGATTTTATTTTTTGTCACAAGTTAGCGGAAAATGACACTTTGTGAAAAAAAACAATTAAAATCAATTTCCGCTAACTTGTGACAAAAAAATAAAAACTTCTATGAACTCACCATACTCCTAACGGAATACCTTGGGGTGTCTTCTTTCTAAAATGGGGTCATTAGTGGGGTTCCTATACTGCCCTGGCATTTTAGGGGCCCTAAACCGTGAGGAGTAGTCTTGAAACAAAAATGACCTGTGAAATCCTAAAGGTACTCATTGGACTTTGGGCCCCTTAGTGCAGTTAGGGTGCAAAAAAGTGCCACACATGTGGTATCACCGTACTCGGGAGAAGTAGTATAATGTGTTTTGGGGTGTATTTTTACACATACCCATGCTGGGTGGGAGAAATACTACTGTAAATGACAATCTTTTGATTTTTTTACACACAATTGTCCATTTACAGAGGTATTTCTCCCCCCCAGCATGGGTATGTGTAAAAATACACCCCAAACACATTGTACTACTTCTCCCGAGTATGGCGATACCACATGTGTGGCACTTTTTTGCACCCTAACTGCGCTAAAGGGCCCAAAGTCCAATGAGTACCTTAAGGATTTCACAGGTCATTTTGAGAAATTTCGTTTCAAGACTACTCCTCACGGTTTAGGGCCCCTAAAATGCCAGGGCAGTATAGGAACCCCACAAATGACCCCATTTTAGAAAGAAGACACCCCAAGGTATTCCGTTAGTAGTATGGCGAGTTCATAGAAGATTTTATTTTTTGGCACAAGTTAGCGGAAATTGATTTTAATTGTGTTTTTTCACAAAGTGTCATTTTCCGCTAACTTTTGACAAAAAATAAAATCTTCTATGAACTCACCATACTCCTAACGGAATACCTTGGGGTGTCTTCTTTCTAAAATGGGGTCATTTGTGGGGTTCCTATACTGCCCTGGCATTTTAGGGGCCCTAAACCGTGAGGAGTAGTCTTGAAACGAAATTTCTCAAAATGACCTGTGAAATCCTAAAGGTACTCATTGGACTTTGGGCCCTTTAGCGCAGTTAGGGTGCAAAAAAGTGCCACACATGTGGTATCGCCGTACTCAGGAGAAGTAGTATAATGTGTTTTGTGGTGTATTTTTACACATACCCATGCTGAGTGGGAGAAAGATCTCTGTAAATGGACAATTGTGTGTAAAAAAAATTAACAAATTGTCATTTACAGAGATATTTCTCCCACCCACCATGGGTATGTGTAAAAATACACCCCAAAACACATTATACTACTTCTCCTGAGTACAGCAATACCACATGTGTGGCACTTTTTTGCAGCCTAACTGCGCTAAGGGGTCCAAAGTCCAATGAGCACCTTTAGGCTTTACAGGGGTGCTTACAATTTAGCACCCCCCAAAATGTCAGGACAGTAAACACACCCCACAAATGACCCCATTTTGGAAAGTAGACCCTTCAAGGTATTCAGAGAGGGGCATGGTGAGTCCGTGGCAGATTTCATTTTTTTTTTGTCGCAAGTTAGAAGAAATGGAAACTTTTTTTTTTTTTTCTCCTCACAAAGTGTCATTTTCCGCTTACTTGTGACAAAAAATAATATCTTCTATGAACTCACTATGCCTCTCAGTGAATACTTTGGGATGTCTTCTTTCCAAAATGGGGTCATTTGGGGGGTATTTATACTATCCTGGAATTCTAGCCCCTCATGAAACATGACAGGGGTTCAGAAAAGTCATAGATGCTTGAAAATGGGAAAATTCACTTTTTGCACCATAGTTTGTAAACGCTATAACTTTTACCCAAACCAATAAATATACACTGAATGGGTTTTTTTTTTATCAAAAACATGTTTGTCCACATTTTTCGCGCTGCATGTATACAGAAATTTTACTTTATTTGAAAAATGTCAGCACAGAAAGTTAAAAAAATCATTTTTTTGCCAAAATTCATGTCTTTTTTGATGAATATAATAAAAAGTAAAAATCGCAGGAGCAATCAAATAGCACCAAAAGAAAGCTTTATTAGTGACAAGAAAAGGAGCCAAAATTCATTTAGGTGGTAGGTTGTATGAGCGAGCAATAAACCGTGAAAGCTGCAGTGGTCTGAATGGAAAAAAAGTGGCCGGTCCTTAAGGGGTACAAAGCCCTAGGTCCTCAAGTGGTTAAAGAGTATCTGCAGCCAATATATTTTAGTTAATTTGGACACAGAGGCATGTTCCTTCCTTATGCCATGCCTCTGTGTCACCTCTGCGCCGATTTCTATGCCCCCCCCCCCCCCCCCCCCGCGCGCTCTGCTTCAGGAGTGGTGGTAGGGGTCTCTACCTGATCTGGCCAGCATTTTGGACCAAGTAGTACATTTTTTTTTTCTTTTAGTTTTTAAATTGGCTAAGGTTTGCTTTAATTAAGTAAAGTGAAATTAAACATACACAAAGATTATTACTTGACTTTTCAGGACTTAAAGTTTATTTGTATGAGGTACACCCCCTACGTCATAATTTCAAATTCTAAACACTAACTAAACTGAGAAAAAGGAAAAGTCCCCATCCTATTCAAACAAATAACAAACACAGAACATTTATATCGCGCTTTTCTCCTGGCGGACTCAAAGCGCCAGAGCTGCAGCCACTGGTACACGCTCTATAGGCATTAGCAGTGTTAGGGAGTCTCACCCAAGGTCTCCTACTGAATAGGTGCTGGCTTACTGAACAGGCAGAGCCGAGATTTGAACCCTGGTCTCCTGTGTCAGAGCCCTTAACCATTACACTACCCAACCTATTGCCACTTGCAGACTTGCTCAACAACTAAGGACTCTTTCACAATCACCGTGTTCCACAAAACGCATACGTAGTGATAGTCCTAAGAGGCTATCACATTGAATGTGGTATGGCAGGTCCCTTCGTGGCAAGTAAAGAGTAACTGTACATTGTGTGCGTTTCACCTGGAAGCAGGGGCGTAGCAATAGGGGGTGCAGAGGTTGCGACCGCATCGGGGCTCTTGGGCCAGAGGGGCCCCTAAGGGGCCCTCCCTCAAATGCAGTATTAGCTTTCTATTGGTCCTGTGCTCATAATAATCACTTCTACAGATACTTTGAATAGTAGTAATCACTAACAAACTGTTCCCCATCCCTTCCTTGCACCTCTGACACTGTAGTTGCCATTGGCAGCTTTTGGTGTGCCGTAGCAATTGTTATGTATAAAGTGCTTTGGGGGCCCCCTGTAAAACTTGCATCGGGGCCCACAGCTCCTTAGCTACGCCACTGCCTGGAAGTGAAGCATATGTACTTTCATTGGAAAGTATGCCTCACTGTATGGTTGCAGCGGTAACGTTAAATTAAATATACCAGAATTCTGCATTTTACATTAGTCAATACTGCCAGATTCTGTGGGTAGTTGCAACATCCCCATACATTCTTATAGTCACCAAATTTGCTGGGTTTGTTAGTGGAAATGGGGACAATTAAAAAAAATGTTTTTTTTTTTTTTTTTTAAAACATTGGGCCTGTTATAATCCATTTTTTTCTCCTAGGATATATTTTTCCATTACAAATAAAATGCATTTGAAGCCAAAAGCAAGCAAGGAAATAATACTTATTTTACCTATTTATTTTAGACTTTTTCAATTCCAGAGTGCAAAAGTTTAAAGAGAAGATGAAAAATGATCACCTAGCAGAAAACGCAGGAGGAACAATAAAATGTAATTTTAAAAAGTTCAAAGGAAAAAAAAATGAGAGTGGTACACCTTATTAAATACTAGTTCCAAGTACCGTACTAAAATTTTAAGAAACGGAAAGTGTAGGGACCCCCCAAGCTCTTCAAGCCCCGCAAACCCCTCATCACCCAGGCAGGCTGGTATAGTCAGAATGCAGAGGATGGACCAGATTGGGTTCCCCACCCTGGCCTATACCACCCCACATGATCCATGACATAATGGAGCTCTGTGATAGTTTCTGGAAAGTGTCTGCAACACCTCAACCAAATAATTGTGTGTGCTAGGGCTCAAAACAAGAGCAATTATATGGTAGAGGAAGAAAGCCCTTAAAAAATAGCACCTTCCGCAGCAAAATTGAAAAAGTATAACATAGTTACATAGTTATTTTGGTTGAAAAAAGACATACGTCCATCGAGTTCAACCAGTACAAAGTACAACTGCAGCCTGCTCCCTCACATATCCCTGCTGATCCAGAGGAAGGCGAAAAAAACCCTTACAAGGCATGGACCAATTAGCCCCTAAAGGGAAAAATTCCTTCCCGACTACAGATGGCAATCAGATAAAATCCCTGGATCAACATCATTAGGCATTACCTAGTAATTGTAGCCATGGATGTCTTTCAACGCAAGGAAAGCATCCAAGCCCCCTTTAAATGCAGGTATAGAGTTTGCCATAACGACTTCCTCTGGCAATGCATTCCACATCTTAATCACTCTTACTGTAAAGAACCCTTTTCTAAATAAATGGCTAAAACGTTTTTCCTCCATGCGCAGATCATGTCCTCTAGTCCTTTGAGAAGGCCTAGGGACAAAAAGCTCATCCGCCAAGCTATTATATTGCCCTCTGATGTATTTATACATGTTAATTAGATCCCCTCTAAGGCGTCTTTTCTCTAGACTAAATAAACCCAGTTTATCTAACCTTTCTTGGTAAGTGAGACCTTCCATCCCTCGTATCAATTTTGTTGCTCGTCTCTGCACCTGCTCTAAAACTGCAATATCTTTTTTGTAATGTGCTGCCCAGAACTGAATTCCATATTCCAGATGTTACAAAAATCCAGATGTTACAAAAATCTTTATTCAACATTAGGTATAATAATAAGCACAATACTGATGATTCAATAAGTAATAAAACCATTTAAAAAACAAGCAAATATTCCAACATGATCCCTGCTGCATATGAAACAATCACTCTAAATGCAATATATTGTATAATGACACAATGCTGCTGTCAGATATAAAACCCCACAGTAGACTCAATATTGAGCCCAACAGGGGGAGAACCCGGGTTCAGTATACAACCTAGTGTGATGCAAGACCAATAAACAACACCTGTGCAATGAAACCTAAACAAATAAACCCATGAATAAATATCGCATAAATAAAAGTATACAATAAAGTGCACAATTGCTATCCAGATATACAGTATTACTAGTGATAAGATGCCTAGTAGAAAATTGAGGCAAAGGAGCCGCCCATAGGAAAAAGAGCATAAAGTGGAGTAGTGCAAAAAATAGGAGATACTTAGCCCAGAAATGATGAGGTCAATCTCAGCAGCACAGCAGGGAACAAGGAATCCCCTCAGAGTCCCACTAGTTCCACGGGCGTCACCCCACTTTATCAAGGAGACAGGATGCCTGTAAGAAATGAGGTATGAGGGAGCTCTGTAAGAAAGGGGCAGGAAGCCACTACAACCATCTGCACCACCCGGGGTTGCAAGACACTCATCAGTAAACAAGACTTTTTGAAAATTAGTTTTCATGTAGAGATGGTCTGAGATGGCCTGAACTGTTCGCCGGAAGAGAGTTCCTGGTGAATTTCCACTGTTCGCAAATTGCAAACATTTGGCGTTTTTGACCCGCCCCCTACATCATGATGGAGCCAAACTTTAACCCCTTACCTCACAGTCAGATACATGGCAGCCAATCAGCTAGAACCCCCTCCTGGACCCCCCACCCCCTATTAAAAAGTTGCGGTGGCCATATTGGAGTCATTCTCTGCTGACTGCTGTTAGTGAGAGCAGGGTCAGACTTGCTGCAGATAGGTACAGAAAGCATTAGCTAGGACTGTGTTCTTGTTCCTCACTGACTACTTGCTGAAACCACCCCAAATAGCCCTTTTGAGGGCTAGTACATCGGTCTCCTGTGTTTTATTTTGTGTGTGACACTCCACAACCCACTGACACCCATAGCTGTGCACCCTTCTGCTATGGTGGCCACATTAAGTTGCAGGCACAGTACCACTCCAGTGCTTTTTTCTTTCACTGTGTTCCAATAGAACTATTTCATTTATCTGTGTGAGACACTCCACAGCCCACTGACACCCAGAGCTGTGCACACTACTGCTATGGTGGCCACATTAATTTGCAGGCACAGAACCACTCCAGTGCATTATTTGTAGGAATGTACTGTGATTTCTGCCCTTTAGGGATTAAAACCCAACTGCATCAACTCCGTAATTTTTGGTGGGACGTTTGGCATGGATCCCCCTCCGGCATGTCACAGTCCAGGTGTTAGACCCCTTGAAACAACTTTTCTATCACTTTTGTGGCCAGAAACAGTCCCTGGAGTTTTTAAAATTCGCCTGTCCATTGAAGTCTATGGTGGTTTGCCTGTTCGTGAACATTTGCGGAAGTACGCTGTTCACAAACCCAAAATTTAATGTTCGAGACATCTCTATGTTCATGTAGTTCAGGGCTCCTTGAAGCCATTTCTGCTTGTGAGCATTGGGTAGGGGTGGCTGAATACAAGGTTTATGCATTGCTGCATACCTCTAGAGCAGGGATGACAAACTCCACAGTCCTCAAGGGCCCAGGTCCTCACACATTTTTTTGCACAGCTCAAATTCATTGATGGGCCTGAATCAGGAAAGGTGTGGTCCATCAGGTAGAACACATTCCTCCATCAGGGATGAACAAAGTGATGCAAATTCTTCCGAGTTTATGCAGATTTAAATGCAAATATATGCAGCTTCAAAATGGTCTAATCAATTTAAACCTGGGTATAAATTGGATGGTCCATTTTCAAACTGCATAAAAATGTGCATAAATGTGCATAAATCTGGAAATATTTGCATCTGATTAATCATCCCTATTCTCCGTCCATCCTAAACATTGGCATGGATATGTCCCTCAAGGACTGGATTTTGACACCTGTGCTTGGGGGTGGAGGGGGGGGGGGGGGTGCAGTTTTTGTTTGTTTAATTGTTGTTGTTTTTTTTTTTTACACAATGTAGTAATAACAAATTCTTTGTTTTAATAAAAACATACATAAAATCAGTTGCCTTTCCCTGCACATAGTGTTTCCAGAGGCAAAGAGTGCTTCCAGCTCAGCACCCGGTCTGACAGCTTCCTACAGCCCGGAGCTAAATCTCTGATAGCTTGTTAAGTCACAGCTGTGTTTGCTTAACGCATTATACAGTGTAATAAAATGTCCAACATTTATTTGCCTCTGCCGCGCTTCAAGACGTTATAGCCGGATCCTGGGCAGAAATCCAAATTCTTATGCCAAGAGTGACAACAGAGATAAAGTCGATGAAAAGAAGTGGCTGAAAATAAAGGTTTTGTGTGATAGCGATATTGTGGATTTTCTTTGCTTTTAAAAGCATTTCCTAAGTCTAACTGGCAAACTACTGTACAAGTAAGTATGGAGGCTGGACGGTATATTACTATGCTGCCAGGTAAACTGCTGTTCAGGAAATTCTTTTGAAAACTAAAAAAATCCTGAGAATCCCCCATGAGGAGATGGACTGGTCCAAAACCTGTTGGTTCGGTCAGATTTTAAGTGCTTAATTCTTTTGCTGGTCCTTTAAGTTGATATTTTCACACCTTATCAATCAAATGCCCTTTAACCACTTAAAGAGGAACTGTCACGAAAATGTTAAAATGTAAAACACATACAAATAAGAAGTACATTTCTCCCAGAGTAAAATGAGCCATAAATTACTTCTCTCCTATGTAGCTGGCATTTACAGTAAGTATTAGAAATCTGACATTACCAACAGGTTTTGGGCAAGTCCATTTCTCTATAGGGGATTCTCAGCAAGGCTTTTATTCTTTATAAAGACACTCCTTGAAAAGAATTTATATAAAGATGCTTTGCCAGCCTATCTGATTGCTGCACACTTTTTTGGCAGTTGGAAGGAGCAACTGCCATTCACTAAGTGCATTTTGAAAATAAAGAAATCCCTGTAAACCCCCCATGAGGAGATGGGCTAGTCCAAAACCTGTCGGTTCTGTCAGATTTCTACTACCTGCTGTAAGTGACAGCAACATAGGAGAAAAGTAATTTATGGCTCATTTTACTCTGAAAGAAACGTACTTCTTAATTGTATATGCTTACATATATATTACATTTTAAGATTTTTGCGACAGAGGTCCTTTAAGGACCACAGGCTTACACCCCCCTAGAGTATGGGCCATGAGTCACGACTGAGTCAGCCACTTACATACCTGATATTTAACTCTTTCAGGCAGAGAAAGAAAAAAAGGAACACAGAATAGTTATTAGTGTGTGTGGCACTGTACATACCCATGTCTATCTCATTATGTCACACGTCCCTTTGGGTATCCTTTAAAGCTATGTTCACACTAGCACATTATGTTGCATTGTGTCGGGCAATATAATTGCATTGCTAACAGAATGCAATTATATTGTAATGGTACGATCACACCGACATGCTAGCAGTATGGTGGAATTTCTCAGAATAACGCTATGCATGCAGTGTAGTGCTGCATAACGTGCATGGTAACAGTTGCAATGAAGCATACATGCTATGTACTGTATGCTTCACCGTGTGCGTGGCACCACTCGCATAATGTGGTATGCAACTTTTCTCCTCTATTGCATTCCTATTTTTACATGCCACTGTGAATGTAACCTAAAGGCCGTGGGAACGGAAATGTGTCATTTACAAATACATTTGCAGCTTTTTAGATGTTGAAAACAAAAACAAAACAAAAAAAAAAGTTAAACACTACTGCTAATGGCACAGTCCTATTTTCACCTTGAGGGGTTTTCGCCAAAGAAAATCTGACCAAAAGATCTTAAGCCTTGTACACATGTACAAAGCATGTTAAGTCCCGGGCCGCCCATGACGCCAGGTGACGCCACTTCATCAGGCGACATCAACGTCAGGGCGCCATCCCGCCCCCCTCCCTCATCTAGGGTCCCCTTCCAGCGCCAGAAGAACAGCACCGGCAATGTAAAGCCACTTATGTCCAGCTGCCAGGTCTCCCCTATGATGTCCAGCTGCAGGGTCTCCCCTTTGATGTGCAGCTGCCGGGTCTCCCCTTTGATGTGGAGCTGCCGGGTCTCCCCTATGATGTCCAGCTGCCGGGTCTCCCCTTTGATGTCCAGCTGCCGGGTCTCCCCTTTGATGTGCAGCCGCCGGGTCTCCCCTTTGATGTGCAGCCGCCGGGTCTCCCCTTTGATGTCCAGCTGCCGGGTCTCCCCTTTGATGTGCAGCCGCCGGGTCTCCCCTTTGATGTGCAGCCGCCGGGTCTCCCCTTTGATGTGCAGCCGCCGGGTCTCCCCTTTGATGTGCAGCCGCCGGGTCTCCCCTTTGATGTGCAGCCGCCGGGTCTCCCCTTTGATGTGCAGCCGCCGGGTCTCCCCTTTGATGTGCAGCCGCCGGGTCTCCCCTTTGATGTGCAGCCGCCGGGTCTCCCCTTTGATGTGCAGCCGCCGGGTCTCCCCTTTGATGTGCAGCCGCCGGGTCTCCCCTTTGATGTGCAGCCGCCGGGTCTCCCCTTTGATGTGCAGCCGCCGGGTCTCCCCTTTGATGTGCAGCTGCCGGGTCACCCCTTTGATGTGCAGCTGCCGGGTCTCCCCTATGATGTGCAGCCGCCGGGTCTCCCCTATGATGTGCAGCCACTGGGTCTCCCCTTTGATGTGCAGCTGACGGGTCTTCCCTTTGATGTGCAGCCGCCGGGTCTCCCCTTTGATGTGCAGCCGCCGGGTCTCCCCTTTGATGTGCAGCCGCCGGGTCTCCCCTTTGATGTGCAGCTGCCGGGTCACCCCTTTGATGTGCAGCTGCCGGGTCTCCCCTATGATGTGCAGCCGCCGGGTCTCCCCTATGATGTGCAGCCACTGGGTCTCCCCTTTGATGTGCAGCTGACGGGTCTTCCCTATGATGTGCAGCCACTGGGTCTCCCCTTTGATGTGCAGCTGACGGGTCTTCCCTTTGTTTTGCAGCTGACAGGTCTCCCCTGTGGTCTGCCCTCTGTAGCTGCAGCTCATCTACTTCCTGTTTCTGCTGCAGGAAGTAGGCGAGCATTGGCTACAGAGGGCAGATCACAGAGGAGACCTGTCAGCTGCACATCAAAGGGGAGACCCGTCAGCTGCACATCAAAGGGGAGACCCGGGCGGCTGGACATAGGTGCATTTATGCTGTTGTTCTTCTTCATGGAGGAAAAAGAGAGCAGGGAGGAGAGAAATTAGGCCCCCCTCTGGAGAACATCTGCCGCCCTTCCTTTGGTGGCTGCTGTGTGATCCTTCCAGATGAGGGGGGAGGGGCATCATCACAAAAGCACTGAGCATGTTGCCAGAGAGGTATTGGGACTCGATCCTTGGGGCACATTGCAGGAACGAGGCTGTACAGATGTGTCACTAGCATGCAGGAGTGGTGCAGGAGTGACACCATGCAGTGGGTGTTCTGAGTGGGGAGAACAATGCTCTCAGCCAGTGTCCCACCAAATAGATCTGCTGGGCTTATTGCTGAGCGAGACATGGGGGGCAATGGGAGATGCTGTGCATAAGCAGGATTCAAGACAAAGGTGGTCCTCATTAGTAGGGATGATCAATGAGACACAAACATTTCCATGCAAGATTATGTAAATATTTATGCAAATAGATGCAGCTTGAAAATAGACCAATCAAGTCCCACCAAGGTTTACATTGATTGGTCCATTTTCAAGCTGCATGAACTCTGAAATATTAATATAATAATATGTTTTACCGGCCCCCCACACAGAAAATGTATTACTTATAGATGCGGTCAGCTACATCCTTAACCACTTTGTCCTCCCGGACATGCGCACTCCCGCGTGCTCCCGCGGCCGATTGGGCGCGTGCACGCGCACTCCCGACCGCAGATTCGATGGTGCCGATCACTGATTCCTCTCCCCCACTGAAAAAGCGACACCTTCTCTCGGAAGCTACGCTTTTTCTGAAGCTATGTCCCTCTAAGCGTACAATGTGGCGTCATGTAAACAAACTCAAGATTGCCATCTTGTGGCCAAAAAGTAAAACTACATCTAAAAGTAAAAAAAAAACATTACAATACACAAATATTTCCCAAAATAAAACACTATTTATATCCCACCCTCCCAAAAATACCCACATAAAATGTTTAATAAAAAAAAAAACATTACTATAAAAAAACCATAAATATTTACCTAAGGGTCTAAACTTTCACTATGTAAAGATGAAATATTTCTCTCTATTTTTTTTTTTATAAGCTTGTAAATAGTGATGGATGCAAAACGGAAAAAATGCTCTTTTATTTCCAAATAAAATATTGTCGCGATACATTGTGATAGGGACATAATTTAAACGGTGAAATAACCATGACAAATGGGCAAATACAATACGTGGGTTTTAATTATGGAGGCATGTATTATTTTAAAACTATAATGGCCGAAAACTGACAAACAATGAATTTTTTCATTTTTTTTCATATTTTTACTGTTAAAATGCATTTACAGTAAGGTAGCTCTTAGCAAAATTTTTACCCAAAGAAAGCCTAATTGGTGGCGGAAAAAACAAGATATAGATCAGTTCATTGTGAAAAGTAGTGATAAAGTTATAGGCTAATGAATGGGAGGTGAACATTGCTTGGATGCATAAAGTGAAAACGACTGAGAGCTTAAGTGGTTAAAAATCGCTTAACGACCAGCCGCCGCTGATAGGCAGCTGCTGGTCTTTTCTGTATTTCCATGGAAACGGCTTGTTCCATGGAAACGGCCTGTCAGTTCACGGTGGGGGGCTCCGTGAACAGCCTGCGAGCCTCTGATCGCAGCTCGCAAGTGAAATGTAAACACGCGTGGAAGAAATCCCCTGTGTTTAAATCTTATGGCGCTGCCACAGCAGTGCTGTAAAGGAGATCGGCAATCCCCGGCCTCTGATTGGCCGGGGATCGCCGGCATCTGATAGGCTGAAGCCTATCAGAGGCGGTACAGGACGGATCGCCGTCCTGTACCGCCCATAGAGGGAAGGAGAGGGAGGGGGGAATAGCACTGCGGAAGGGGGCTTTGAGGAGCCCCCCCCCCCCCCGCTAGCCCACACAGCGTGGTGACGATCAGACCCCCCAGCAGGACATCCCCCTAGTGGGGAAAAAAGGGGGGAAGTCTGATCGCCCTGCCTGAAACCAGATCTGTGCTGGGCGCAGCACAGATCTTACAATATTCAGCCGGTCCTTAAGTGCTTAAATATTGGTGGTCCGCATATGGAATAACAGTGCTGGCACCACCCATCCACATGGAAGCCAGAAAGCAGTAATTTGGCTGGTTTCCAATCAAATTCCACATCAGCTGACACTGCTTTGAAATTGCTTCACTGTCTGGCCCACAAAGACTTCTTCATCATCTTATGTATACTCCGGCCCCCCAGCAGTCTGAAGTATGTTGACCCGGCCCTCAACCCAAAACTTTTAAGGACCCCTGCTTTAAAGATTAAAGGCAAATGGTTTACAAATGTAATTCATGATACCTGAGTGATAGATTTTGTTTTTCAGGATCTTTGTGATTTGCAGTCGCATACAGGCATTGGCGGGAAGGGGGAGGGAGATATAGCACACCTATCGATTTTATCAGCATCAGCATGGGTTCACTAAGGACAGGTCTGTTTGACTAACATGCTCAGCTTTTATGAGGTAGTGAACGCTAATGTGGATATTGGGAATGCTGTAGATGTGATATACTTGGACTTTGCAAAGGCATTTGATACGGTTCCCCACAACAGTCTGGTGTAAGGGAAAATCCATGTGCATGGATAGGGAACTGGCTAATGGACAGAAAAGAGTCATGGTCAATTGATCATATTCAAAGTTAATGACTGTTAGCAGACTCAGTGAGGTCCCGGCCACAGGGTTCGGTTCTATGTCTACTAATCTTCAATTCGCTTATTAATGACCTAGTAGAGGGCTGGCTAGCTGCAGTCCTCTAGGGCCATATCCATCCCATCATTTAGGGGGGACATAGAAATGGAGAAATGTGTTGTACTTGTTGAACAACATCTTTCCGGACTCAGTCCCATCGACTAGTTTGAGCTGTGCCAAAAATGTGTAAGAACTAGTGATGATCGACGTGCTTATTTTGCGTTTGCAATATTTTGTGTGACTTTTGCAACTACGATTGGACATAATAACAATTTCAAAATTAAATTTACTCAATCCTTGATGTAAGTGTTTGGAAGAGATGACAGCTAGGTTGAATGATATCTGGATTATTCAATGATATCTGGAGGCCCTGGGATTTATGGAGGATCAAACAAGATTATCGGCCAATCACATAATTAATCTGAATTATTTGGATAATCAGACCTTTTTACATTCCTTGTCTTTTTTTTCTTTTTCTTCCTTTTGATCTGGTGATAATTGTTCTTGATGCTACGTGAACTCTCTCCTGGCGGACTGATTTATGTTCTCACTATGAAGGCTCGTTCATATTAAATGTGTTTTCGCCCTTCTTTCAAAATCGCCCTACAATGCTTGCACAATTATTCTCTATGAGATAGTTCACATCTGAGCGGTCCATTTCCGATCCGCTCAGCAAAGCGCTGCATGTGCCATTTATTAGGCAATTTTGCCTAAATGGAAGGTATAGGGAAAATGCAAAATGCTCACAAAATCGCTCTGTGCAGCAATTGCATTTGCATTTTTAAGAATAAATTGTATTTATTCTTTTCTGGATCAAAGAGTTCACTTCCTGACTTGTGTCAGGGAGTGAAACAATGCAATCACTCTGCAAAAGTGCTTATTAAAGTGCTTTTCAAAAACCGCAGCACCCACCCGAGCGCCGGTAGGAGAAAAAAAAAAACTTGTCAAAAAACTCTTCACGCGAACACTAACACGAACAGAATACGATGTGAACGAGGCCTCAGAGTAATATTTGTATAGGCTCTTTTTTTGCGTTTTCTGTAATTTGATTCTCATGCTACTGTATGACTTTGATCATTTTGAAACATTTCAATAAAAAGATAATATATTAAAAAAATTGAATTTATTTCATGCAATTCATTTGAAAATTTCACAATTACAAACATGGCCATTGCAAATATGTTTTTGCAAACCAGAAACAATTGGGACAAGCCAGTTTTTTTATTTTTTTATTTTAAAAAAGATCTTGTAGTTTTATAGAAAATCAATAAAAAAAATTGAAGAAAATGTGTTTTTTAACCCCTTAAGTAATAGCGTCCACTGCCCCTTTAAGGACCAGAGATTGCTGGTACCAGAAACCGCCACAAAACAACAAATCCCCGCAGATACACACCACTACAGTCAACCACACAGCACAACCAAAGCCTCAGGCCCAGGGATGAGCAGAAACGACACCAGTGCGAATTTACGCATCGTAGTTCGCATCTACACATCGTAGTTCGTAGGTGAAGTTTCAAAACTACGCTTACAAATTTACGCGTAGCGAAGTACCTGCAAGAGGAATTAATGCGTAAAATTTTCTGCATGTGGGCATAAGCATCCACATGCACTACGATTCGCACTACGTGTAATTGCGTATTTTAACGCATAGTCTACGAAATGCATACGAAGCGAATATTTGATTTCGAAGCCGTAGTTTTGCGTAAAACTATGCGTAGTTCCAACGTAGCGAAGTTGACTGACTACGACCATCCCTGCTCAGGCCACCCACTCTGCCGTCTCTATGCCGGCAGATCTCTGTGAGCTGGTCAGGAGCTGTTTTTATTGGCTCCTGACTGTGTGTGCAATGTAAGCCAATGGGTGTTGCTTAAAGAGGAAGTGTTGCGAAAATCTTAACATTTAAAACACATACAAATAAGAAGTACATTTATCCCAGAGTAAAATGAGCCATACATTACTCTGCTCTGTTTATAAAGCCACGTTTGCGGCTTTATAGACAGAGCGGCACTTTATTTGGCCTGAGGAAGTGGGCTAGATCCCACGAAACGCGTTGCCTGTGCTTAATTGTCATTAAACTTCTTTATCCAAAGTGATTTGTCGTCTATGAGGTAAGCCACCTCTTCCTTTCAAATTTTATTGCTTTTAAAGTGTTTTATACACCGACTTGGCGCCTCTTTACCTCCCGCTGTTAAAAAGAGAGGTGACACACTACCTCAGTAGAGAAAAGCCTCTTGATCTTCCAGAACAGCCATAATTGGGTTGAATTTAAAGGTGACCCAAATTTGAACACTAACGATCTTGCTTGTAACATTGTTCAGCATGACCGGTTGTGTGGTGACTCAGTAATAATAGAGAGATACATCAATTAAGGATTGATACAGGATAGACAATGGCACCTTGACTGTCATTAGGTATCAGGATGAAAGCCTTGGACCCACTGTTAGACCCTAAACTGTTGCATCTGGAAGAGGCATCAGACAGTTGGCTTAAGTGAGTCATGCTATGAATTCTATAGAGCAGGGGTCCCCATCCTTTTTAAGCCCGGGGCCCACTATCCCGACCAAACTTTTCTCGGGGGGGGGGGGGGGGGCGTGGTTAGTGGCGGTGGCAGCCACCCTCTTTTCCCTGATTTTGAGTGTAGTATATAGGTAAGTAGGTATTGCCCCCAGTATAGGTAGCTAACACAGTTGCCCCTGTATAAGGACTATAGTTGCCTCAGTATAGTTAGTTAGGTAGTATAGTTACCCCAATATAGTTAGTATAGTTACCCCAGTATAGCAAGTACAGTTACCACAGTATAGCATGTACAGTTAGCCCAGTATAGAAAGTACAGTTAGCCCAGTATAGCAAGTACAGTTAGCCCAGTATAGCAAGTACAGTTAGCCCAGTATAGCAAGTACAGTTAGCCCAATATAGCAAGTACAGTTAGCCCACTATAGCAAGTACAGTTAGCCCAGTATAGCAAGTACAGTTAGCGCAGTATAGCAAGTACAGTTAGCGCAGTATAGCAAGTACAGTTAGTCCAGTATAGCAAGTACAGTTAGTCCAGTATAGCAAGTACAGTTAGCCCAGTGTAGCAAGTACAGTTAGCCCAGTATAGCTAGTACAGTTAGTCCAGTATAGCAAGTACAGTTAGCCCAGTGTAGCAAGTACAGTTAGCCCAGTGTAGCAAGTACAGTTAGCCCAGTATAGCAAGTACAGTTAGTCCAGTATAGCAAGTACAGTTAGCCCAGTATAGCAAGTACAGTTAGTCCAGTATAGCAAGTACAGTTAGTCCAGTATAGCAAGTACAGTTAGCCCAGTGTAGCAAGTACAGTTAGCCCAGTGTAGCAAGTACAGTTAGCCCAGTATAGCAAGTACAGTTAGCCCAGTATAGCAAGTACAGTTAGCCCAGTGTAGCAAGTACAGTGGAAGGAGGCGGGGTAGCAGCGATACGCATCACCGTTACCATGGGAACCGCTGTCCCGGCTCCTAACAGCAGCCGCGCAGGAAGCGCTGCTGTAATACGACATGCTGTAAAGAGAAGAGCCGCAGCTGGAGGAATATAAGGAAGGAAGCGGCCGCCCGCTCATAAGGTAACAGAAGTGGCGGCCGCGGGGGGAGAGGTAGAAGCCGTGGCCCCCCATAAATCTGCCCAAGGACCCCCAGGGGGCCGCGGCCCCCAGGTTGGGGACCCATGCTATAGAGAACTGCAAAAAATGCTATAACATATTAGCCAGTTAAGCCTATCTGGACGAATATGCTCGTCCAGATAGGCACTGCTGCTGTTCCTGCATGGTGCGCGCGATTGGGCGCGCTCCCGCGCGGTCTCCCGCCGCCTGCCGTTAGCCCCCTGATCAGTGAATAGGAATATAATTCCCATTCACCGATCTAACTTCCCTGCAGAAAAAACGATGCTTTCTATTCAGAGAGCGCAGTATTTCTGCCCCCAGGAAACTTCTCCATCTTCTTTTAGTTCCTGGATGGAAGATCGTTTGCATCCAGGACTTTTTTGACTTAAGTCATCTTGTGGCCAAATAGTAAACTGAACCCACACACATTTTGTATTAAACAATTACATTATTATTCATTTAAAATTAGCTGTTTCCCTCCTACACCCAAAATTACCCAAATACATTTTTTATATAAAAAATACATAAAAAAATTACAATAAAAAAACAAAAACAACATAAATAGTTACTTAAAGGTCTGAACTTTCTAAATATACATGTCAAGAGAGTATATTATTATATTATTTTAAATTATAAGCTTGTAAATAGTGATGGACGCAAATTGAAAAAAATGCACCTTTATTTCTAAATAAAATATTGGCGCCATAAACTGTGATAGGGACATAATTAAATGGTGTAATAAGCGGGACAAATGGGCAAATAAAATACATTAGTTTTAATTACGGTAGCGTATATTAATTTCAAGCTATAATGGCCAAAAATTGAGAAAAAATGAATTTTTTTTCATATCTTTCTTAATCTTCCTGTTAAAATGAATTTTGAAAAAAATAATTCTTAGCAAAATGTACCACCCAAAGAAAGCCTAATTAGTGGCGGTAAAAACGAGATATAGATCAATTCATTGTGATAAGTAGTGATAAATTTATTGACAAATGAATGGGAGGTGAACATGGCTCGGATGCATGAGGTTTTCGACACTGTGGTGCAGAACCGGTTAATATTATGATTGTTGTTGTTGATAATAATAATCAGTGTTGCTTACGCATTTTTGCCGAAGTCCTTTTCAAATCAAACATGCTATTTTCGATTTTGAGAATACATTGTATTTTCGCAATATGGTCAAAGAAAACGTTTTTCTTTCTGACGCAAAAAAAATGGTGTAAATTCAACAATCGTTATTTCATCGCAAAAATTCTCGAAAAACACAACATTTATTTTAGAGCAAAAATGTAAAAAAAATGTATTTTCAATGGCATTTTCACTCGAAAGTCGAATTTAACTTTATTTACATTGTTTTTGCAAAAATGAATGCAAAAAGAATATCAGAATTTTCGCTTATCACTAATAATAAGAATAAAAATATCATGTTAAATATAGTTTGAATAGTGAAACTGGTCTCTAACAACAAACCAACACATTTTTTTTTTTTTTTTTTTTTTTTTTTTTTTTTTTTTCAGGCTCAGTCTCGCCGCCGGGCTTTTTCCTGATTAATTTAAGGCATTCGCCTTAGATTCAGGAGTCACTTGCATCATTGCCTGAGAGAAGACAGATTTTTCAACTTAATTTATTCTTCAATTTATATAATAACTTTAATGAATCTATACAATTTTTTACTCCTTCCACCTCCTACTAAATCTTTCATAGCCCACTTAAAAAAGGAGTCAGAGCCTTTCATACCACAAACATACCATACCATACATACCGTACCAAACATACCATAACAGGCTATGCCGAGAGTCTGCCTCCCCACCAAGTATATTTTACATTAACCTTACCATTTTTTTAAATATTTTCCCAAGGGAGAGCATTCCGCATATTACCCCATATTTCTCTAAAAAGACCCTCAGCAGTTGATCGGGCCACCGTGGGGGCATTGGTGACTCCGTCATATACGGATTCCATTTCTCTGAACCAGTCACCAATATGGGGGTTCCCCCCACCCTTCCAGTGTTTTACAATTATTTTTTTCAAATAGATAGAGCCAATCTCCTTTAGGAAATTGCTTTCCCTATTTTCTTTCGAGTCTGTTATGCTAAATATTGCATTAATTATGGAAATATTAAAACACCTATCTGCCACCTTTTTACCGAATTTAATAAATTGTTCCCACAGGGTACAGATCGATGGACAGAGCCGCCACATATGCAGCTCCGCTCCCCCTAACCGCCCGCATCTCCAACATGGAACATCCGACAGTGGTCCGAACTTTCCCGCTCGTTTAGGTGTCAAATACCATCTTGTTATGATTCTATATTGCATCCATTGGACATCAGGGTCAGGGATATTCCACACTGCCGACCATATTTTAGGCCATTGTTCAGACAAGGACATTTTCATAATATGCTCCCATTTTTTACAGTATGAGGGAAGTTCACATTGGTCATTAGATTGTAAAAAATCATACAACGAGGACAATATTTTAGGGGGTCTCTTATTCAGAAACAAAAGTTTTTCAAAGTCGTTTAAGTCCCTTTTAAAGGGTCCACTTTTATTTTTATAATTCTGTAATTGAATAATGCCCCAGGTTACGTTTCTTTCTACTGTTGTTCCCAGGATCCCTTTTATCCCTGCTTCCCTGTTACCAAAGACATGGATTAGGCGGGTGTCCAAGTTCAGGCCATTCCCGGCAAACCAAGAGGCCGAAGACGCGGGCGGGAAGTCTGGGATATTTCTTAAAGATGTCAAAAGAGACAGGCCATCTTTTAATTGCCAACTTTTCATGAGCCCCACTAAGACACCTAAGGTTGGTTTTATCAGAGGGTGGGTTGACGCCACCCATAGCCCCCGCACCTGTACCCATTGCCAAGAGAACAATATCTCAAGGTTTAATTCCCCCTTCTCTATGTTTACCCAAGCTTTTTCCCCTGAAGATGTAGAATGCTCTCCCCTCCAGTCAATTATCCTTACCAAATGTATACTTTTATAATAGACTGATATGTCAGGTGCTGCCAATCCGCCCCCAGACTTACTTCTACTAATTGTCCTGTAATTTATTTTACGTGGGACTCTTGCCCAAATAAATTCTTGAAATAATCTATTCCATTCCTTAAACCATGTGCTGGGAAGGGCGATCGGTACACACTGCATACAAAATGGAATTTTGGGTAGAATAAACATTTTCAAAATTGCAATACGCCCCAAGGGGTTAAAATAAGGTCTATCCCATCCCTTAAGTTTCTTTTTACTTTCTATTATTAATTTTTTATAGTTTAAGTTGAAAAAGTTGTTAATTTCACCACTCAGATTAATTCCCAAATACTTTATTACCTTCTTCCAAGAGTAACAGTTATAGTCTTGTATTCCCATTCTAGTGCTACGGGTGCATCCTAGGTCAAGAATCAAACACTTTTCTCTATTTATCTTAAAGTTTGAGCTACTTCCATAACTATTAAATAAGTCCTCACACCTCTTTAGCGATGTTACTGGGTCTCTAAGCACCAGCAGGAGATCATCCGCATATGCCAATGTTTTAATTTCAACATCACCCACTGTCATACCACTAATGGTTGGATCGTCTTGGATAGCTCGAATCAGCGGTTCAAGGCACAGATTAAAAAGTCCAGGCGACAAGGGGCAACCCTGACGCACTCCATTAGATAATTTAAATGGGTTAGAAATAGAGGAATTGACTATTAATTGAGCACTCAAATTACTATACAGCAATCTAATTCTTTCAATAAAGGCTGACCCGAAGCCAAATTTCCTTAAACAATTAAATATGAAAGAGTGTGAGATCCGATCAAAAGCTTTTTCTGCATCAACGGCTACCAGAATTGACTCCTTTCTTCCTTTCCTACTATCGTGAATTACATTGATAGCAGTATATATATTTTCATGAATATGTCTCTTTTTCCTGAATCCGATCTGTTGGGTTCCCAGCAATTCCTCTACTGCCTCCTCCAGCCTTGCTGCAAGGATGCCTGAATATAGTTTAACATCCGTATTTATCAATGAGATAGGTCTAAAACTCCCCGGGTGCTGCAAATTCTTTCCTTCTTTTGGGATAAGGCAAATAAGGGCCCTATTAGTGGTGTCCGAAAATGCAGCACCACTTGCATTATCATTAACCATTCTGCAAAAAAGAGGAGCCAATTCCTTCACAAAACAGCCATAAAATTCTGGTCCAAAACCATCTGCGCCCGGACTTTTTCCCCTCTTAGCCCTATCGACCGCCGCCACAAATTCAACCTCTCTAACTTTTCCATCTAGTAGTTGTTTCAAATCATGTTTAATTGTGGGGAGCTCAACCAGATCCAAAAAAGAACTTGAGGTCTCTGTTTCCAGAGGTTTTATATTATAAATTTCCATATAATAACCCACAAAGGCATTACTGATTTTCTCCTGCTCGTGCACCAAATTTCCCTCTCCATCAATAATTTTCCCAATGAATCTATCCTCTGACTCTTTTTTCTTTAATAACTCTGCCAGTACTTTACTGGAACTATTTTTCCCTCTACGAAACGAGTCACAGGCACTATAGTATTCTTTTTTGCACGCTGAGTTTAAAATTTGATTTAGCTCATTTCTAGTTACCATCATCTGTAGGGATAATTCTGGATCTGATCCTGATCTTTTATGTATTTTTTCCAGGTCTGCTAGTTCACTTAGCAACTTTTTAATTTTTTCTTTTTGATCCTTCACCCTCTTAGCATTAATACCAATAAAGATTCCCCTAATTACACATTTTAGGGCGTCCCATATTATTTCCGGTGCATGTTCCCCAATATCATTATATTTTAAGAATTCCAAGATACTAGATCTAATTTTTTCTCTAATTTCTTCTTCCTCCAATAATTTAGGGTCCATTCTCCACCTAGGTCTCGAAATATTTTTATTTGATATGTTTATTATTAATTCAACGGGCGCATGGTCAGAGTATGTAAAACTTCCTATACTGATGTTAACTACATCAGATATAAGGACATGGGGAACGAACCAATAATCAATTCTAGAGTAACTTTTATGGGGTGGCGAAAAAAAAGTATAATCTCTACCGGAGGGATTCTTAATTCTCCATATATCTATGAGTTTATTAGAATGTAGCATGTCTTTTAGTTTATGGAGATTTTTGACCGACAACTTGTTACTATCTTTAGAAGAGTCAACCTCAGGGTCTAGGGCTAGATTTAGATCACCTCCCATTAAAATCGACCCTTTAGCCATTTTATTTACTTTTTTTAAGAATCTACAAAGGTAGTCCACCTGACTCGTGTTAGGCGCATAGACATTTACAATAGTTAGAGTAACACCTTTTACCCTTCCCAGCACAATCAGGCCCCTCGCTTCACTATCTCTATATACATTATCGACAGTAAAATCAAGGTTAGACCTAATGAGAATGGCAACACCACAAGTTTTTTTATTCTTATTATCATTAGTGATCCATAACTTATACCGTTTATCAAAAAAGAGAGGCTTTTTATCAGCCTTAAAATGGGTTTCTTGCAAAAGAGCAATATCGACTTTTTTTCTAATTAATTCGTCTATTATTCGTCCCCTTTTGGGACCTGAATTTGCCCCCTTGACATTTATGGTAATCAATTTTAATGTATTCATTTCTTTTCCTTTATCCTCCCCCTCTTCCCCACACCCCCCTCCCCCCTCCCCTCCTCACCCCGTGCAGCAAAGCCTGTTAACACACACCCATCCAACATACTGTTCATACCATTTAAGTCCAGTTTGGACGCCCAGAGAGTCAAATACTTTATCTCTGGGTATTTCCAACTTCCAACCGTGATCTAACCAATAGTTGACCAAGGTGGACCTGTTTGTCCCAATCCCCCCCCCCCCCACCCCTCCCAATCTACAAGAGCATTATGTATTACACATTACTCCTCCCATTCAGGTATCTCTATAATGGGCAAGCCCAGATGTGCCAAAAAAGGTTGCACTGGGTCCCCGTCTCTAAGCACCGAAGACTTTGAGCCAATTGTGGCTCTTAAGGAAAGAGGAAAGCCCCATCTATATACACCTTCAGCTTTTTTAATATTTGCAAGTATTGGTTTTAAAAGCCTTCTCCTATCAATTGTTCTCTTGGATAAATCTTGAAACAATTCTATTTTAGATTCTTTATAAAGTATTGTATTTTGCAGTCTTGATTTTGTCAAGATTTCTTCCTTAGTCTTATGATAGTGGAGTTTACACAAGATGTCTGTGGACATAATTCCATTTACTGACTTCTCCTTTCCTACTCTATGAATCCGATCGATTTCTAATTTCTCTAGCGGGATTTCTCCCACGATTCCCTTAAATAAGTCTTGTACGATTTGCGGGAGATCCCTTTGCTGAATTGCGGAAGGCAGGCCTCTAATCTTTATGTTATCTCTTCTGCTCCTGTTTTCCTGGTCGTCAATTTTATGTTTAAGCTCACAAATAAGTTTTTTATCCTTTGATACTGTTTCCTTCACCCCCTTTCCCTCAGCTCTTAATTTCTCCAAACTCTCTTCTAACAGTGTTATTCTTCCTGTTACCTCCTCTATTGCCTCCCTTATTGGTGTTAATTCCTTAGTGATTGATTCCTGTATCGAGTTTTGTACTGTAGCCACCATTTCCTTCTGCATCCTATTTGTATATTCGTCCAGGATAGCTCTTAATTTTTTATCCAGCATTTCTTCTGTGATACCATCACTCCCCTGTCGCCTATCCTGAGCCCCAGTCGCCCCTAAACCTTGCTGCGCAGCCATTTTTTCGTTTTGAGCCCGGCTGGTTGCCTCTGCAATTTTTTTAAAGTGGGTTGCTATGTCAGATGGTGTAAAACTACCTTGTTGTGTTACAGCCAATGAAGGCTTTCTGCTTGGGGTTTGGAAAGGGGAGTTATTTGAGATTATTTCCTTTCCAGAAAGAGTCACTTTTTGTTGATTTGCAGTATGTCTAGGACTTGCCGCTAGTTGTACTTTCTCTGTATTTTTCTCTGTATAGGGGTTTTTATTTCTGTTTCTTGTTCCAGATGCCATTTACCGGCATAGGCGAAATAGTTTTGCAGAGATTCTTACTTATATTTTTTTTTTTTTTTTTTTTTTTTTTTACTTTTCCCCTTTTAATAATTATGAAGATGTCCGCCTTCACGGTAACGATGCACTAAAAAGCAGAGGTAGATGCAGTGCAGTAGTGTGAATGTAATATAAGGGCAGTATAAGGGCACCCTATTCTTGAGTAACAAAAGTCAGCAAAGGTCAGCAACAGCAATAGCACTAATGGCAGATAACGACAGCAATAAACATAAAAAATTGAATAGCCATAAAGTTGACATATACTTATCCACATCCCAAACGTATGACGATCCAGTTAATCTGCAGATGATCCGCAAGAGATCACAACAACTTATGTCCGACTTATATCCAGCAGCTTGTATCCAACAAAAAAGAGCAGGAACAGGAACAGAAAAAAAACCTGCTGGTACAAGCAAATTCAGTCGTGCACTGCAATGCAAAGGTTATAGAGCGCTTATACAGCTTTAGTGCGGCATTGATGCAGCGTTAATGAGGCGTTATACAGTGTTTGAGCAACGATTATGCAACAATTATGCAACAGTTATGCAGCCCTGCATGTAGAAAAAAGGAGATATAGAGGATATGAAGATATGGCATGGAGGTATGGCATGGAAGTATGGCAGTATGGCATGGAGAAAGCAATTTCATAGCCTCCTGATCACTACTGCGAGGGGCGGAGGAAGAGCTGAGAGCCCTGGGACTGAGGGGACTCAGAAGAAGGAGAGGGCGGAGAGGGCAAGGGGAAAACGAACACAAAGACCCAGCCGCAGCCACAGCCACAGAGGACCTACTCCCACAGAAGTTTATCTGCTTGTCTGCTTGTCTACAGGCCGATGATCAGATGACCAGAGGGCCCCCGAATGTGCTTAAGGAGGCTGGGACGTTGGAGCGCTAGATCGCTGAAACGCTGAAGCGTCAATGTCAAAAACAGATAGCACATGGGCATCAAGGGAAGAGCCAGACGGGCAGCGGGCAGCGGAAGAGTCCAGACCCCCGAGCGGCTACAGCCAAGCAAACCAGACGGCAGGGTGGCGAAGTGACAGGCGGCGGATCAGCGGCAGAGCGGAGCGCCGGCAGAGCGACAGAGCGGCAGAGCAATACATCGGCAGAAGCGGGCACCAACACCAAACTAACTCCAACTACCCCCAAACCACTCCAAACCAGCGTTCCAGGTGATTCCAGGTGATTCCGGATCCGGAGCGATTACACACGGATGTCTAGATGACAGTGCGGCAAGGCAGCAGCAGCAGGTGCAGATGGCAGGCAGAGCAGGCAAAGTATCAACAGGTCAGTCACAAGCTCCTGCACCGGCACCGGCATCAGCTCCATAGAGAGGCATAGAGAGGCAGGCTGTATCCAGGAAGGGGCGGGATCAGGCGGGGGGAAGCAGGAACAGACAGGAGACGGACTCACATCTCACACATCCCCTCCTCTCACGGAGGACACATTTAAGACAATAAAATATATTCTAAATAATAAACCTGTTTTAGCAAATAGTTTTAGGTCATAAATAAAAACAAATCCCACAAGCATAATTTGCTACCTGGGTGTAACAGGCGATTTCTAGAGAAAGCAATTACTGCCACCTTTACTCCCTGAGCTGCCAATTTTGCATGGTAGCTAAATATTTAAAAAGGAGGACTAATCCCAGTACAAGGCGCACATGAAAATGGGCAGCTAAACATATCACACGTACATGCAGGAAAACATTCTTGAAAATAAGAAAATCTCTTCTGCCCTCTAATTCTTGGAATCCCAAACATTGTGAGTAGAATTATAGTGTCTATTATAATATAACTAAACATTCTGTTTTGTTTTTAGTGTTTTACCAAAATTACTTTAAAACCCACATTATTGTTTTATTTTATAACTAATTATTGTTAAAAAAAATCAGAAAAATTTTTTTTCTCCTAGAGTTTTCATCTAGGTGATAATTTTTCATCTTCTCTTTAAAATAATGTTTCAGCATTTCACAATTCAAGAATGGAATATTCTTATGTCATTCTACATATCTATTGTATTTTCATAAAGACAAGGGCATACCGCTAAAATTCATACTCACTTATTATTACGTACTGTACAGTACATGAACTGATACATAATACAGTACATACATTGGTACAATTTTAACATATTTCAAAACCAAATGTAAAGTTATTAAAAAAAAAAACCAGCATCAGATATTGCAAAAATGAAAGAGGAAAACATTCTATAATTATAAGTTTGCAACAATAAAAATAAAATAAATAAACACATAATAATAATAATAATAATAATAAATATTTTTACACACAAATTTCTATCAATCCAATGAGGGGTTTAAACTAAGCCAAATACATTTTTCAGCTGAGGTTAATTAATCAGTTACTAGTTCATGAATTATCTACTACTGGCTTTGCTTGAATCAGGTTATTTAGCTTCCAGGTTATTGTGGAAAATTGAGTATTTTGCAAAGCTAGTTATTACAGGAAAATGCTATTTGGGTGTTATTTATTGGCAGTCTGGTCCTTTTGGCCCTATCTATTCTTGTGTGCCAAAGTATTGACCTGATTTTCTAAGATTGTTACAAGCTGCTGGAACCTGATTAAGGGCAAATTGCACAACATGTAGCGAGCTGCACACAAATTACATTGAATGAGAATTTTACTCCTCTCGTGTGCCTCTTTCTGTTCTGCTCTAAGCATTGAATTAGTGGAAGTGGCAAACCTACTTGGAAAAACAGTTCTGGCCTTGCTGTTCTGGATCAAAGATTAAACCTATCCAAAGGCTTCTAGCCACCTAGGTACAGTATCTATCTATCTATCTATCTATCTATCTATCTATCTATCTATCTGTCTATCTATCTAAATATCTATATTTTAAAGAGACTCTGTAACAAAATGTCCAGCCTTATTTCTTCTATCCTATAAGTTCCTATACCTGTTCTAATGTGGTCGGTCTTACTGCAGCCTTTCCTAGTTGCACAGTGGCTGTATTATCTCTGTTATATAATCTAATCTTCTTTCCTCTGACGGCTTGGTCAGGCTCAGGCACTCAGGCAGGAATGTGCTGTTCTGCTTGTGATAGGATATAAGCTATACACACCCTCTCCACGACCCCTGCAGGCTCTGTATGAGTCACACACTGAGCTCCTCTCAGCCTATTACAAGCTGGTTAGCAGCCATGTCTTTTGTTTGTAAACACTGCCTAAAACTGGCAGTTACAAGCCAGGATTGCAGCAGGGAGTGGCAGAAACAGCACAGAGGGGCCCAGGAGAACATAATGAAAAGAATGGTATGCTTTTTATTGTAAGAATTTTAGAGTACATATTCTCTTTAAAGATATTATGAAATGTGTATGTTAGGCCCTTATTCAGGGGCGTAACTAGAAATCACTGCCTCCTCCAGCCACTCCCACCACGGAATCTGCCAATCCAAGCGGCAAGAGTCACCAGTAACGTCAGCCGACCAGCAGGTCAGCTGACGCGCCTTCTGCCCGCATAAAGATCTTGTCTCCACGCGCGAGACAGAAACCCTATGAGCTGGAGACAGGACAGCCCTCGGCGTGTTAGACGCCGAGAGGCAGAACAAGACCCGCGAGCCAGACGCAGAGGCGGCTGTGGTCATAGCCTGCTTGCCCACAGCCGCCAACTCACTAGTCGTTACACTTCTCAAGCATCACTACAGTACACAGCTCTTGGGGAGTGATAGAGAGGCTGGAGGAACATCAGCTTTGTCTGCAAAACTTTGTATTTCTTATTAGTGGCTGAGCAGATGCAGTCATTAGACCAATTGTGCAGAGAAGATTTTTTTCTCTCTGTGCCCTTAGTTGTCAGTGTCTCAGGACAAGGAAAATAAACCTCCCTGCAGTTTCTGGGTCCCCCTGGGACTGCATCCCTTGCAGGGTCTATTGTTACGCCCCTGCCCTTATTTATTCACTTTTTCTTTTTAAGATTTTGCCTAGTAAATATTCTTTCATTTGCTGTCTATAATTTTTTAGCACTCAAAAAAAGAAAAATACCAAAAATTTTGTGAAAAAGTACTAAAATTATTCTGATTATTTTTTTTTTTTTTTTGCAGAAAAAAAAAGAAAGAAAAAAAGTACAATTCTTTCTAATACTTCAATTAATAATTGTGAGGAATAGCGAAGCCGGCGCCGCCTGGGGCAGCGTGGTGGCGGTCTCTGCTTCCCAGCCGGCGGGTCCCGTCACGCGTACAGATCCGCTGGCACAGAGCAGGGGGGATGCCGCCGCCGCTGGCAGTGTGGCGGCAGGTCCCGCTGTTAGCTCGGCGGACTTCAGAGCGCGTGGACCCCGGACCTGGCCTCTTTGCTGCACAGAGGCAGAGGGTCACACGCGCGCAAGTAGGCAGGATTTGTACCTCCTACGTAGGAGGGTCAGCTGACTCTCCAGTCAGCTGACTCCTGGAGGGGTTCTGGTTGGCTGGGCGGCTGGGTGGCGCTGCAGATGCGCTCCCAGCATATAAGGAGCTAGTGCTCAGTTGCTCCTTGTCTGCTATCGTGAATACACACTCTGTGTTAGCGCTCAGACCTTAGTGCAGTGCCCAGGTTTTAATACTAAGGATTTCATACCTTAGCTTAGGAATATTGTTGTTTATTGATTTGTGTTTTGACCTTTGCTATCCCTGACTACTCTATCTCTTGCTGATCTTGTACCTTTGCCTATCTGATCCTTGTTGCCGACCTCTGCCTGTTTAATGTTTACTCTTCTGCCTTCCGCTCCTGTACTGCCGCCGCCATTTCTGTTGCCGAACCCTTGCCTGTCTGACCTTTCTCCCTTCAGTGGAACGTCTCCCACTGGAGGGTTATCTCTGAGGCTTGCATCTCTGAATCGCCTGCCCCAAGCAGACGATTACTGCTGGGGGTCGAGATTCCTCACTCAGCCTGGTTAGAGGATCTCACTCATGGGGTTCCCATTCAGAGGTAATCACACCTCTGAGGAATTGCCGTGTGGTGGATATTTCCACATCACTTGAAATATACTGTCTTTATTGTGTTCCTTTGCTGGTGTCCAGAGGTTAGCAATATATCGGATTATTGGTGATACTGCAGATCATCAATAATCGGGTATATATCTGCATTCTTGGTGATACTGCAGATCGCCAATAATCAGATTCTCTCTGCGTGCTGACACTGATCATGACAATAATTCAGATTTTTTAGCGGTGGTTCACAAATGGCTACTTTATAATCATTTACACTTAAAAAAACATAAGATCAACCTATATACTCCCCTGTTCTCACCTAAACCAGCCACGAGGCGAGTTTGACTGCCAAGTTCACAAGAATGTCGTTAAGCAAGATTGGGGTAGACCAAACTTGTCCATTTCACTCACTCAATACTAGTCCCCAAACCCCCTCTTCACTGTTTTACTCTCTTCTCTCCTGTCTTATTGTAGTTGGATACATGCAATTACGCCTAATTACTGGAATAAAGAACATTTATTAATATTAATATGATTATAATCAGATTATAGAGGCTGCTTGTTAACAACTACGAAAATAGTTCATTATAACCTTGGCATCCTGATTGTTAACCGCCCTCAAGGACTACGTGTAGTAAACAAGGATGAGCAGAAACTACGCCAGTGCGAATTTCCGCATTGTAGTTGGCATCTACGCATCGTAGTTTGTAGGTGAAGTTTCAAAACTACGCTTATGAATTTACGCGTAGCTTGTGTCCATTATGCGTAGTTACCATGTGTATTGCGTAGTGAACTACGAATGCGTTACTCACTGCTAATTTTCCGCGTGCGATTGTATGCTTACAAATTTACACATTGGAAAAGGAATGTATGCATAGAAGAGTTCCTGTTATAAGCATTTAAAGAGGAATTAGTGCATAAAATTTTCTGCATGCGGGCATAAGCTTCTGCATATACTACGCTTCACACTACGCGTAATTGCATATTTTAACACATATTCTATGAAATGCATACAAAACGGATATTTGATATCGAAGCCGTAGTTTGGCGAAGCGTAATTGCCTAAAACTAGTTCAAGCATAGCGAAGTTGGCTGACTACGACCATCCCTGGTAGTAAAATCTGCACCATGCTTGTGACTGCTTACACCTGACGTGGTGTAGATTTTTCTACACTGGCTCCTTCAAGAAATGTTAAAATCTAAAATTTTTAAAAAGAAAAAATGTGTATCTAAAATATTTAAACAAAAATAATATTGAATACTATAACAATTTGCCATTTCTTGCAAAGAAATTAACTTATTTTCTGCCACAGGTAATGAACCAGACATTGGTCACCCAGTTCATTCTTCTAGGATTTCAGGATCTTGATAGCTACAGAATTGTCCTCTTCCACTTGTTTCTCCTCCTGTACATTGTAACAGTATCAGGTAACCTGCTGATCATCTCCCTGGTATCCATTAATCAAAGTCAAAGTCTTAGTTCCCCTATGTACTTCTTCCTGAGCCACCTGTCCACCTGTGATCTTCTGCTGACCACTGTCATTGTGCCATTGATGTTGAATAACATACTGAAGGGGAAAGTGTCTGTGTCATTTCTCGGATGCTTTGCACAGCTTTATCTTTTTGGAGCTCTGGCATCAACAGAATGTCTCCTCCTTGCAGTAATGTCTTATGATCGTTATGTGGCCATATGCAACCCACTACGATACTCTTCAATCATAAACCTTCACAGGTGTTCTCTGCAGGTTTTTGGTTCCTGGTTCTTGTCTTTTTCTGTCATGTTAATCACAATTATCCAAATATACCGGCTAGACTTCTGTGGTCCTAACATCATCGACCACTTCTTCTGTGATCTGGCTCCTCTCCTACAGCTTTCTTGCTCAGACACCTCTTTCGTGGAGCTTGAGAATATCCTCACTGGTCTTCCATTAACTTTTGCACCTTTAATGTACATCACAGCTACCTATATTGCAATCTTTATGGCAATATTCAGAATCCCTACGACTATTGGACGACATAAAGCCTTCTACACTTGCAGCTCCCATATAACCGTTGTGTCAATTTATTATGGAACTCTAGTTGTTGCCTATCTCTTCCTGTCTAAAGACTACCCTTTAAATGTCCACAAAGCTCTTTCTTTGTTATACACGGTGCTGACCCCAATGCTAAACCCAATTATTTACAGCTTAAGGAACAAAGAGATCAAGATAGCTTTCTTGAAATTAGTTGTTGTAGAACAAAGAGCTATTCTAAAACTGTCTGTTAGGGGAAAAAAGCACATAGCTTCCTGTTAAAGTTTTTGCTCAATCTCATGTTTTTTTTCATGTTAATGAATGTAAACAGGGGTCTAGGCTATTCATCATACAATTTTAATAGTTGATGCAGCTATTCCAGAGAAATACCCTTTTGAGAAGTCAGTCACATGACCCAGAGATCTGTGCACAATGTACTACTGCTGCCAGGTATCTAGACGTCCCTTTCTCAACACACAACCATCACTTGACCTCCTCACTGCCTCTTTCTAGTCCCTTATATGGAACATAGAGGGGAGGTGGGCAAAATAAGCTTTGCTCTCCAAGGGAAAGAATAGCTTATAATTATATCTTCACTAGCTATCCTCTTACTTCCTCATATAGGTAACATGTGTATGGGGAGGAGTTCTGACAGCTCACGACCTGCTCTTTTATTTTTAGCAAGGAGCATCTGAAAAACCCATAATCCCAAAAAAGGGCCTTAATATATACCTATAGTTGAACATTTTTCCTTTTTTTTGGGTTTGGCTAGAAATTTTGCAAGGTTGTTCCTGTGGTCTCTGCTACTATTTCTCATTTTGTATCCCGGTGACAACAAAGTGGCTAGCTTTGATGTTAGCGTGATGGTAGGAGGCGCCCAGATAGATTCAGTATGTGATATACTTAACAATAGTTCTATAGTGATGATGATGAAGTTATCGATTCAGTCCTATCCGACCTTTGGCCTACAGGTGCCCTGGACTGGAGACTGCTTTATAGGCACTATACATGACCTGAGGAAGTGACTTATGCCATGAAACACGTTGTCTTTTAAAATGCCCAATAAATGTCTTTTTACTTTGCCAAGGCCTACTGAATTTATAAAGTAGGACCAAGTTCTAATATTTTATACTATAAAACTATTGTTAAGTCAGTGCTGGGCCGAAATTACGCATGAGCGTAATTACGCATCGTAATTCAATGTAAATTTACGCGTAAGCGTTACGCGTAACTTACGGTCTTACGCGTAATTATTTACGCGTAAGACCGTAAGTGGTATCGTAATTACACTGTCTACCGTAATTGCTAGGCATGCGTAATTTTACGAACACTTACGCGTAATTTTACGCGTAATTACTAACGTAAAATTTTCCATTTTCTAAGAGTAGCCAATCAGTCAACATCCTAAGCAACCAATAGTATCTTCTCCCGCCCTTCAGTATAAGCGTACGTTTTGACGCATACGAATGATATGTACGCAATAACTGTCACATTGACGGCTATTGCGTACATATCGTCCGCATGCGTCCAAAAATACGCATTAATGGTCATTACGGCACTACGCGTAACATCGTAGTGGAAGCGCCTTCATTACGGTATCCTTACGCGTAATTGCGTAAGTTTCCGCGTAATTACAGTGATGTACCGTAAATAATTTCCTACGCCGTAACCGTAATTGCGTAATGCGTAATAGCGTAAAATTACGCGTAATGATCCGTAAGCGTAGATTTTTCCATTACGAGCAGCACTGTGTTAAGAATATCACGTACTGAATTTGAATCTGGGTGCCTCCTACCATAACGCTATCTACTGATTACCCCGTGTCAAGGGTACCTACCATCCCAGGTGGTCTTCTTAAGGAACTGCGACCTTCACCCAACATACACAAGGCCGAATAGTTATGGTACCTCTCCACATGCTGTTGTAGAGTGGTTGCCTCTTTCACATCCCAGTCTTGTGAGCATACCCTTCTCGCCTTAATGGCTTAAAAGCAATGGTAATACACCCGATTGGGCTCCCGGTCTCCATTTGTCTTTTTTTGTCTCTCTACAAGCGCCATAGCTTTGATGCTGTGTGAGTCTGTTGCTGCTGATTCTGACCATTTTTGATGTAGGTAACCCTCTTCCTGTGACTGTCTGAACAGAGGCAATAAATTATCTCCTCAACTGATAAAGAGACTGAGATCAATACTGACTATTAGGACAATGGGGTATATTCACTAAACTGGGGTTATTAGAATAACATACATAAAGCCCCTGCAGGGTTCTTGTGGGTGCAATGCGAACCAACCAGCATGCTCCTTCCAGTTTGTGTTCATCTCCATCTCCCTTGTGCCTCTTTTCCGTGACCCTGTGCAGAGCAGGGTTGCTCTTTAGGACCTCGTGATCACGGATTACCTGTGATCACGGGTTGTTTTTCATGAATCCGGATTCAAATTCGAAGGTCGATACCGATCACAAATTAGAATTCGATTGTATCTGGATTTTACACTCGAATTCGGCCGTGATCACGGGTGTCGTGACTCATGATCACGGTGTGATTATCCGTTATTAACAGCCAAAACCCGCCTACTTTAAGGGTTAATTGCAAAGCCCCCTTAAATGCCAGAATCACCAAATTTGCAGGTTATGATAAGAAGAAAATTGGTAGCAAGGGAAACATTTTTTTTAAAAAGACCTTATACTTTTTGAGAAAATCGATTTTAAAAGCTCAAAGAAAAAAACTGATACATTTAAATGCTGGTCAGTGACAGATTGTGGGAAGTAATTCCCGCCGACTTTAGCAGTTAATAGCAAAGGCCCCTTACATCCTAGCAACATCAAATTTGCAGGATATGTTAAAAAGATAGTGGGAGACAATATTTAAGAAAAAATATATATATATATTTTTGGGGAATGTTCTGTGTGTGGGAAATCTGAAAAAAAATGGTGTGGGGTCCCCCTTCCCAAGCCTCTGTAACCCCTTGTCCCCCATGCAGGCTGGGATAGTCAGAATGCGGAGCCCTGGCCGACTGGGGCTTCGCACCCTGAGCTATACCAGCCCGCATGGTCCATGGTATGGGGGGGCTCTGGGGAGAGGGGCAGCCAAGCTTTCCCCTCTCCCCCGAGCCCTTGCCCAATCCATGGACAAGGGGCTCTTCCCCACCTCCGGTGCCCCAGGAGGAGGTGGGGGCGATAACTTCCTGGGAGGGGGGTTCATGGTGGCATCTGGGAGTTCTCTTTAAGAGGGGGACCCCAGATGCCAACCCCCTCCCTAGGAGAAATGAGTATTGGGGTTAAAAAGTACCCCTTACCCATTTCCACAAAGGGTTAAATGAAATAAGAACACAACCACTAAAAAAAAGTCCTTTAATTTTTTTAATTAACCAGAAATAACTTACCTGTACATGTAAAAAAAATGTTCCCATGCCAATATCCGCAGTAAATGATCCAACAAATACAGTATCCTCTAATCTTGTGATCTTCAATTAAGTTGATTGAAGATCTCTGCCGCCCACCACAGAGAATGCGTCTTTTGGGACACAAAGCTGCCGGCTCCCGCTGTGCTCCCTGCCTCCTCACCTCTCACCCTCACCTAGGCTGGCACCTGGTGCACCCATGGGTGCACCGGGTGCCAGCCTAGGTGAGGGTGACAGGTGAAGGCAGGTGGGAAGAGACAGTGGGAGCCGCAGCTATACGTCCGCACAGGACGCATTCTAAGCTATACTAACCGGTTTATGAATGAGCCGGTGCTTTTTGTATTGAATCAAATGAATCGGTTCAGAGTCAAATAATTTGATTCAATACAAAAAGAACCGGTTACCCTAAGAGTCCCTACAATGCTAAAAAATGTGCCACTGCTGAGCCATCATCCTTTGAAAAAATGTGAGATTTTTAAAAGTGACATAGGAGGCCCAATGAAAGCCAATAGCAAAATTCAGCACGTTTGCACCCCCATAACTCTGGTTGATTTATCACCCACCGACTTTAGCAGTTAAGCAGTTAATAGCAAAAGACCCTTACATTCTAGCAACACCAAATTTGCAGGATATGTTAAAAAGATAGTGGGAAACAATATTTAAAAAAAAAAAAAAAAACATGTTATTTTTGGGAAATGTTCTGCGTGTGGGAAATCTGAAAAAAATGGTGTGGGGCCCCTCTTCCCAAGCCTTTGTAACCCCTTGTCCCCCATATAGGCTGGGATAGCCAGAATGCAGAGCCATGGCCGACTGGGGCTTCACACCCTGAGCTATACCAACCCGCATGGTCTATGGTATGAGGGGGCTCCGGGGGCGGGGCCTTCCCCTCTCCTCCCGAGCCCTTGTCCAATCCATGGACAAGGGGATTTTCCCCACCTCCGGTGTCTCATGGGTGCACCGGGTGCCAGCCTAGGTAAGGATGACAGGGGAAGGCAGGTGGAGAGAGACAACGGGAGTCGGCAGCTATACGTCCGCACAGGACGCATTCTAAGCTATACTAACCAGTTCATAAATGATCCGGATCTTTTTGTATTGAATCAAATGAATCGGTTCAGAGTCAAATCATTTGATTCAATACAAAAAGAACCGGTTACCCTAAGAGTCCCTACAATGCTAAAAAATGTGCCACTGCTGAGCCATCATCCTTTGAAAAAATGTGAGATTTTTAAAAGTGACATAGGAGGCCCAATGAAAGCCAATAGCAAAATTCAGCACGTTTGCACCCCCATAACTCTGGTTGATTTATCACCCACCGACTTTAGCAGTTAAGCAGTTAATAGCAAAAGACCCTTACATTCTAGCAACACCAAATTTGCAGGATATGTTAAAAAGATAGTGGGAAACAATATTTTAAAAAAAAAACATGTTATTTTTGGGAAATGTTCTGCGTGTGGGAAATCGGAAAAAAATGGTGTGGGGCCCCTCTTCCCAAGCCTTTGTAACCCCTTGTCCCCCATATAGGCTGGGATAGCCAGAATGCGGAGCCATGGCCGACTGGGGCTTCACACCCTGAGCTATACCAACCCGCATGGTCTATGGTATGAGGGGGCTCCGGGGGCGGGGCCTTCCCCTCTCCTCCCGAGCCCTTGTCCAATCCATGGACAAGGGGATTTTCCCCACCTCCGGTGCCTCATGGGTGCACCGGGTGCAAGCCTAGGTAAGGGTGACAGGTGAAGGCAGGTGGAGAGAGACAACGGGAGTCGGCAGCTATACGTCCGCACAGGACGCATTCTAAGCTATACTAACCAGTTCATAAATGATCCGGATCTTTTTGTATTGAATCGAATGAATCGACTCTGAACGATTCATTCAATTCAATACAAAAATAACCGGCTCATTCATGAACCGGTTAGTATAGCTTAGAATGCGTCCTGTGCCGCTGTCTCTCCCCACCTGCCTTCACCTGTCACCCTCACCTAGGCTGGCACCCGGTGCACCCATGGGTGCACCAGGTGCCAGCCTGGGAGAGGGTGAGAGGTGAGGAGGCAGGGAGGACAGCGGGAGCTGGCATTTATACGTCCCACAGGACGCATTCTCTGCTATGTGGTGGGCGGTGGAGATCTTCAATCAACTTAATTGAAGATCACAAGATAAGAGGATACTGTATTAGTTGAATTATTTCCTGAGGATATTGGCATGGAAACATTTTTTTAAAGGTACAGGTAAGTATTTCTGGTTAATTAAAAACATTAAAGGGATTTTTTCATGGTTGTGTTCTTATTCCATTAAACACTTTGTGGAAATGGGTAAGGGGTACTTTGTACCCCTATACTTATTTTTTCCTGGGAGGGGGGTGGGCATCTGGGGTCTCCTTCTCAAAGGGGACTCCCAGATGTCACCATGAACCCCCCCAGGGAGTCATCACCCCCACCTCCTCCTGTGGCATCAGAGGTGGGGAAGGGCCCCTTGTTCATGGATTGGACAAGGGCTCGGGGGAGAGGGGAAGGCTTGGCCGCCCTTCTACCCCAGAGCCCCCCCATACCATGGACCATGCTGGATAGTATAGTTCAGGGTGCGAAGCCCCAGTCGGCCGGGGCTCCGCATTCTGACTATTCCAGCCTGCATGGGGGACAAGGGGTTACAGAGGCTTGGGAAGGGGGACCCCATGCCATTTTTCTTTTCAGATTTCCCACACACAGAACATTCCCCAAAAATATTTTGTTTTTATTTTTTTAAATACTGTTTCCCACTATATTTTTAACATATCCTGCAAATTTGGTGTTGTTAGGATGTAAGGGGCCTTTGCTATTAAAGATAACCAGAGACAAAGCACTACATTTATCGGTGGGAACATGACAGTAAACACCTACCCTGCTTTAAGTTTCATTCTTATCTGCTTAATTAGTCTATTATCAGCTGTGATAAGAATCCCCGACTGAGCCTTCAGTCTAGGTTTGACCTGGAAAGATTATAGCTGAGTCACTCTTCTGTGGAGTCTTTTCAAGCCAAAGCCTGCCCCCTCCTGACTCAGCTTTGCTGCTTTGCATACTGAGAGCTCTGATGACATGGAAGGGGCTGCTTCTGCTGAGAGAGAAGCTCTGAAAAAGACAAGTGTGGCTGCAATATGATCTGTGTGTTCTGTGTGCACTCTGCATAGATAATAATGATGACTGCAGTTCCATTCCTATGAGAGAAACTTCCTACAGGCAGCTGCACATCATACCAAAATGAAAGCACACAGATGAAAGGCTGCAGCAGCCTTTCTCATAAAGCCTAGACAGCACATCCAGAACAACTCATAACCCGGAAGCAGAAGGGATATGAGCTGGCAGCCATATTGGATTTTTCCTGGAGCAATAATGGATAAAAAACACTAAAAAAGGCAAACCAGAGTGGCAGAATTATCAGGTAGAGCATTTATTCTTTACAAGCTATCGACTGATATGTTTATTTTGTGTGAAACCTTAATCTCTGGTCCCCTTTAATTGCTAAAGTCGGCGGTAATTACTTCCCACATTGACCGGCATTTAAATGTATCCGTTTTTTTCCTTGAACTTTTAAAATCGATTTTCTCAAAAAGAATAAGGTATTTTTGAATTTCTTTCCCTAGTTCCCACTTTTCTTCTTTTTATAACCTGCACATTTGGTGATTCTGGCATTTAAGGGGGCTTTGCAATTAACCCTTAAAGGGGGCGGGTTTGGAATCACGACTCGTGATCCGGATTTTTCCCTGACCTGGATTCGAATCCACTCGAATCATATTTGGGTGCGTTCGAGCAACCCTGGTGCAGAGATGGATTAAGATGTAATGGGGTCATAGGCAAGGTAGTAGATTTGCCCCCCCCCCCCCTTGTGGTCTTTTTCATAAGCTGAAATGGAGAGGGGTCAGAGAAGGTGGTAGGTGGGCCCCTTGACACCCACTAGGCCCCAGGCACCCACCTAGGTTGCCTGGTGGTTGATCCTGCCCTGTGGCATGTTATGTGAGTACATAAATGCTGGCAGGTCACAGATAAAGGGTATTGGAGGAGATGAATATGGAAGGATACAGGAGGGAGCACAGTCACTGATAAGGTGAGCTTGCTTTACTGTCACAAGTGCTCTACAGGGGCCCTGGGGAAATACGATGAATTGGGGGAGACCTGGGGGCAGCTCTGGTGCCCTGGGGGGGAACAAAGAAGGAGCAGCGGTTCAATAGATTTTTAAATAGCTTTCATGCTATAATCGAATAAAAATCTATTTTTCGTGTGTGGCAGGAACAGATTTCTTACATGTACAGTGTAGGGCATTGAGAAGGATGCTAGGTTATATTAGGTCATAGTGAAATATTGGTAAAGATCACTGGTATTTTACTGTTGGAAATAACTAGTAGAATATTGGTATTCTACTAGCGGCTATCTCTAGCATTCTTTTGATTGGGGGAGGGGCTTTTTACATGTACATCTCCAAGCTGCTCCTGCAGGCTTACCAATTCATCTAACTGGCGGTCTCCCCATGCCGAGGTAGAAGCAAAGACTGATGCGTTCCTGCCCTTGTGTGTGTATGCCTGGCACTGCACTGCTTTGTGATGTTGCCCAATGGGGAGGGGGCGGGTAGCAGCCTGTGACCATGGCGCTGTGTGTTCTGCTATTGCACAGCACCTCTTGGCCCATCAGTAACGTTGCCCAATGGGGAGGGGCCGGGTAGCAGCCTGTGACCATGGTGCTGTGTGTTCTGCTATTGCACAGCACCTCTTGGCCCATCAGTAACGTTGCCCAATGGGGAGGGGGTGGGTAGCAGCCTGTGACCATGGCACTGTGTGTTCTGCTATTGCACAGCACCTCTTGGCCCATCAGTAACGTTGCCCAATGGGGAGGGGCCGGGTAGCAGCCTGTGACCATGGCGCTGTGTGTTCTGCTATTGCACAGCACCTCTTGGCCCATCAGTAACGTTGCCCAATGGGGAGGGGCCGGGTAGCAGCCTGTGACCATGGCGCTGTGTGTTCTGCTATTGCACAGCACCTCTTGGCCCATCAGTAACGTTGCCCAATGGGGAGGGGCCGGGTAGCAGCCTGTGACCATGGCGCTGTGTGTTCTGCTATTGCACAGCACCTCTTGGCCCATCAGTAACGTTGCCCAATGGGGAGGGGCCGGGTAGCAGCCTGTGACCATGGCGCTGTGTGTTCTGCTATTGCATAGCACCTCTTGGCCCATCAGTAACGTTGCCCAATGGGGAGGGGCCGGGTAGCAGCCTGTGACCATGGCGCTGTGTGTTCTGCTATTGCACAGCACCTCTTGGCCCATCAGTAACGTTGCCCAATGGGGAGGGGCCAGGTAGCAGCCTGTGACCATGGTGCTGTGTGTTCTGCTATTGCACAGCACCTCTCGGCCCATCAGTGATGTTGCCCAATGGGGAGGGGCATGGTGGCAGCCTGTGACCATGACGCTGTGTGTTCTGTCATTGCACAGCACCTCTCAGCCCATACCGTTGTCCAATAGAGTTGGGCCGAACGGTTCGCCTGCGAACGGTTCCATGCGAACTTCAGTGGTTCGCGTTCGCGGCCCGCAGGCGAACCTTTGCGGAAGTTCGGTTCGCCCCATAATGCACATGGAGGGTCAACTTTGACCCTCTACATCACAGTCAGCAGGCCCAGTGTAGCCAATTAGGCTACACTAGCCCCTGGAGCCCCACCCCCCCTTATATAAGGCAGGCAGCGGCGGCCATTAAGGCCACTCGTGTGCCTGCATTAGTCAGAGTAGGGCGAGCTGCTGCAGACTGTCTCTCAGGGAAAGATTAGTTAGGCTTAGCTTGTTCCTGTCTGGCTGCATACCTGTTCTGTGAACCCACCACTGCATACCTGTGCTGTGAACCCACCACTGCATACCTGTGCTGTGAACCCACCACTGCATACCTGTTCTGTTCAGTGGACCCGCCACTGTATACCTGTTCATTGAACCCACCACTGCATACCTGTGCTGTGAACCCACCACTGCATACCTGTGCTGTGAACCCACCACTGCATACCTGTGCTGTGAACCCACCACTGCATACCTGTTCTGTTCAGTGGACCCGCCACTGTATACCTGTTCTGTTTAGTGAACCCGCCACTGCATACCTGTTCTGTTCAGTGAACCCACCGCATCAGTGCGCATACCTGTTCTGTTCAGTGGACCCGCCACTGCATACCTGTTCTGTTTAGTGAACCGCCACTGTATACCTGTTCTGTTTAGTGAACCGCCACTGTATACCTGTTCTGTTTAGTGAACCCGCCACTGCATACCTGTTCTGTTCAGTGAACCCACCGCATCAGTGCGCATACCTGTTCTGTTCAGTGGACCCGCCACTGCATACCTGTTCTGTTTAGTGAACCGCCACTGTATACCTGTTCTGTTTAGTGAACCGCCACTGTATACCTGTTCTGTTTAGTGAACCCGCCGCTGCATACCTGTTCTGTTCAGTGGACCCGCCACTGCATACCTGTTCTGTTTAGTGAACCCGCCACTGCATACCTGTTCTGTTCAGTGGACCCGCCACTGTATACCTGTTCTGTTTAGTGAACCCGCCACTGCATACCTGTTCTGTTCAGTGGACCCACCGCATCAGTGCGCATACCTGTGCAGTTAAGTGAACCCGCCACTGCATACCTGTTCTGTTCAGTGAACCCACCGCATCAGTGCGCATACCTGTGCAGTTAAGTGAACCCGCCACTGCATACCTGTTCTGTTCAGTGAACCCACCGCATCAGTGCGCATACCTGTGCAGTTAAGTGAACCCGCCACTGCATACCTGTTCTGTTCAGTGGACCCGCCACTGCATACCTGTTCTGTTTAGTGAACCGCCACTGTATACCTGTTCTGTTTAGTGAACCCGCCACTGCATACCTGTTCTGTTTAGTGAACCCGCCACTGCATACCTGTTCTGTTCAGTGGACCCGCCACTGCTTACCTGTTCTGTTTAGTGAACCGCCACTGTATACCTGTTCTGTTTAGTGAACCCGCCACTGCATACCTGTTCTGTTCAGTGAACCCACCGCATCAGTGCGCATACCTGTGCAGTTAAGTGAACCCGCCACTGCATACCTGTTCTGTTCAGTGGACCCGCCACTGCATACCTGTTCTGTTTAGTGAACCGCCACTGTATACCTGTTCTGTTTAGTGAACCCGCCACTGCATACCTGTTCTGTTTAGTGAACCCGCCACTGCATACCTGTTCTGTTCAGTGGACCCGCCACTGCTTACCTGTTCTGTTTAGTGAACCGCCACTGTATACCTGTTCTGTTTAGTGAACCCGCCACTGCATACCTGTTCTGTTCAGTGAACCCACCGCATCAGTGCGCATACCTGTGCAGTTAAGTGAACCCGCCACTGCATACCTGTTCTGTTCAGTGAACCCACCGCATCAGTGCGCATACCTGTGCAGTTAAGTGAACCCGCCACTGCATACCTGTTGTGTTCAGTGAACCCACCGCATCAGTGCGCATACCTGTGCAGTTAAGTGAACCCGCCACTGCATACCTGTTCTGTTCAGTGGACCCGCCACTGCATACCTGTTCTGTGAACCCGCCACTGTATACCTGTTCTGTTCAGTGAACCCACCGCATCAGTGCGCATACCTGTGCAGTTAAGTGAACCCACCTACCTACGTGAGTGCACGCAGTGTGATATACCACTCCGTGCATACCCGATATGGACAAAACAGGTAGAGGAAGAGGTAGTGGCAGAGCCAGAGGAAGGCCACCCGGCAGGTCTGCGCGAGGTCGTGTAAATGTAATTTCGTGTGGACCTGGCCCACAGTACAGTGCTCGGAAGAAGGCACGTCCCATCACCTCCCAAGATTGTCAGGACGTGGTTGAGTATTTAGCGACACAGAACACCTCATCTTGCTCAACCACCAGTGCTACTACTAGCACCACTTCCGCTGCATTTGACACTTCGCAAGAATTATTTAGTGGTGAAATCACTGATGCACAGCCATTGTTGTTACAGCCAGATGAATTTTCACCAGCTCATATGTCTGAGTTACGCGGCAACATTATGGATGTAACGTGTAAGGAGGATGAAGGACCTACTGATGTTGGTGCATGTTTGGATTTGTCTGAGGCAAGCGAAGCTGGGCAGGATGATTACGATGATGACGATGATAGGGATCCACTGTATGTACCCAATAGAGGAGATGAAGAGGGGGACAGTTCAGAGGGGGAGTCAGAGAGTAGGAGGAGGAGAGAAGTTGCTGAAAGAAGCTGGGGCAGCTCTTCGTCAGAAACAGCTGGTGGCAGTGTCCGGCACCATGTATTGCCACCTATGTACAGCCAGCCAACTTGCCCTTCAGCATCAGCTGCTGAGGTCCCCATAGTGCCCACATCCCAGGGTGGCTCAGCGGTGTGGAAATTTTTTAATGTGTGTGCCTCAGATCGGACCAAAGCCATCTGCTCGCTCTGCCAACAAAAATTGAGCCGTGGAAAGGCCAACACTCACGTAGGGACAAGTGCCTTACGAAGGCACCTGGAGAAAAGGCACAAACAGCAATGGGATGGCCACCTGAGCAAAAGCAGCAGCAGCACACAAAAGCAAAGCCACCCTCCTTCTCCTCTTCCTCCTCCATCAGGTGCATTATCTGCTTCTGCCGCTTTCTCCCTTCCACCTTCACAGGCACCCTCCTCCACTCCGCCTCTGCCCTTGAGCGCTTCCTGCTCCTCTGCCCACAGCAGCAGTCAGGTGTCCGTGAAGGAAATGTTTGAGCGGAAGAAGCCAATTTCGGCCAGTCACCCCCTTGCCCGCCGTCTGACAGCTGGCGTGGCGGAACTGTTAGCTCGGCAGCTGTTACCATACCGGCTGGTGGACTCTGAGGCCTTCCGTAAATTTGTGGCCATCGGAACACCGCAGTGGAAGATGCCAGGCCGCACTTATTTTTCGAGAAAGGCCATACCCCAACTGCACCGTGAAGTTGAGAGGCAAGTGGTGTCATCTCTTGCGAAGAGCGTTGGGTCAAGGGTACACCTGACCACGGATGCCTGGTCTGCCAAGCACGGGCAGGGCCGCTACATTACCTACACAGCCCATTGGGTGAACCTGGTGGTGAACGATGGCAAGCAGGGCGCAGCGGACCAAATTGTGACACCTCCACGGCTTGCAGGCAGGCCTCCTGCCACCTCCTCTCCTCCTGCTACATGCTCTTCGCTGTCCTCCTCCTCCTTGGCTGAGTGGCAGTTCTCCTCTCCAGCTACACAGCCCCAGCTCCGCAGGGCCTATGCTGCATGCCAGGTACGACGGTGTCACGCCATCTTAGACATGGCTTGTCTCAAAGCGGAGAGTCACACTGGAGCAGCTCTCCTGGCTGCTCTTAAGAAACAGGTGGATGAGTGGCTGACCCCGCACCACCTGGAGATAGGCAACGTGGTGTGCGACAACGGCAGCAATCTGCTTGCCGCTTTGCATATGGGGAAGCTGACACACATACCCTGCATGGCACATGTCATGAATCTAGTGGTTCAAAGATTTGTGGCAAAGTACCCTGGCTTAGCGAATGTCCTGAAGCAGGCCAGGAAGTTCTGTGGGCATTTGAGGCGGTCTTACACAGCCATGGCACGCTTTGCGGAAATTCAGCGCAAAAACAACATGCCGGTGAGACGCCTCATTTGCGATAGCCCGACTCGCTGGAACTCGACCCTGCTCATGTTCTCCCGCCTGCTAGAACAGAAGAAAGCCGTGACCCACTACCTCTACAACTGGAGTAGAATGAAACAGTCTGGGAAGATGGGGATGTTCTGGCCCGACAACTGGACACTGATGGAGAATGCATGCAGGCTCATGCGGCCGTTTGAGGAGGTGACCAACCTGGTGAGCCGCAGTGAGGGCACCATCAGCGACTTAATTCCCTACGCTTACTTCTTGGAGCGTGCTGTGCGTAGAGTGGCGGATGAAGCTGCGAATGAGCGTGACCAGGAACCGTTACGGCAGGAACAGGCATGGGACCAATTTTCATCAGACCCAGCTGTTTCCTCAACACCTGCGGCAGCACAGAGGGGGGAGGAGGAGGAAGAAGAGAAGTCGTGTGCAGAAGACGAATCAGACTCAGAGGATGATGAGCAAGGTGTTTCTTTGGGGGAGGAGGAGGAGGAGGAGGGGACAGCGGCAGGAGAACAACCTCAGCAGGCATCGCAAGGGGCTTGTGCTGCTCAACCTTCCCGTGGTATTGTTCGCGGCTGGGGGGAGGAGGTTGACTTACCTGACGTCACTGAGGAAGAGCAAGAGGAGATGGAGGGTACTGGATCCGACTTTGTGCAGATGTCGTCTTTTATGCTGTCCTGCCTGTTGAGGGACCCCCGTATAAAAAACCTCAAGGGGAATGAGCTGTACTGGGTGGCCACACTACTAGACCCTCGGTACAGGCACAAAGTGGCGGACCTGTTACCAACTCACCGGAAGGTGGAAAGGATGCAGCACATGCAGAACCAGCTGTCAACTATGCTTTACAATGCCTTTAAGGGTGATGTGACGGCACAACGCCAGCAAGGTACCACTGCCACTAATCCTCCTCCCGTGTCCACGCAGTCAAAGACAGGACGCTCCAGCGATCTCATGGTGATGTCGGACATGCGGACGTTCTTTAGTCCAACGCCTCGCCGTAGCCCTTCCGGATCCACCCTCCACCAACGCCTGGAACGGCAGGTAGCCGACTACCTGGCCTTAAGTGTGGATGTAGACACTGCTGTGAACAGCGATGAGGAACCCTTGAACTACTGGGTGCGCAGGCTTGACCTGTGGCCGGAGCTGTCCCAATTTGCCATCCAACTTCTCTCCTGCCCTGCCGCAAGCGTCCTCTCAGAAAGGACCTTCAGCGCAGCTGGAGGCATTGTCACAGAGAAGAGAAGTCGCCTAAGTCACAAAAGTGTTAAGTACCTCACCTTTATCAAAATGAATGAGGCATGGATCCCGGAGGGCTGCTGCCCGCCCCAAGACTAAGTCAGTCCCCGCACATACAGCATCTCTGCCTGCACGCCGTGTGACTGGCTGCCTGGCCTGCCCCAAGAAGACTAAGTCGCTCCCAGTCCCTCCACACAGCATGTCTGCCTGCAGGCCGCTTGACTACCTTCTCCGCCACCACCAACAGGGTCCGGGACTCCAGGCGGATTGCTGAATTTTTTAGGCCGCTGCTAGCAGCGGCCGCTGTAATAATTTTTCGGGTGCGTGTACATGACTGCCTAATTTTTCTGGCTGCACTGCGGGCAGCTGCAACAACAAAAGAAAAGGCATGTACATGCGCCCATTCCCCTTCGTGATCATTACCTTGCCGTGGTGAAGGGGCTTGCGTATCACAATGGAGCAATGACCGGCGCCTAGATGAGTGTCTCGGGGGGCACACCCACGATAATAAGGTCGTTGCCTCATTGTGGTCAGACCAAATTTGATCAGCTGGACAGTCACTGTTCTGTCATTCAGCTACATCAGCCAGATGACCATATGGGCTGTAAAGCCACCAAAACCTGCACTCTGGCCATGGTGCGCACCAGTAAAGCACGGCCGTCACTACACAAACAGCTGTTTGCGGTGCGTTACACGATGAGTTTGGTGTGTCAGTGTGAAGCAGTACCTTAATTACACTACCTGATTGATGTATACACATGCAAGATGTTTTAAAGCACTTTAGGCCTGTCATTTAGCATTCAATGTGATTTCTGCCCTTAAAACGCTGCTTTGCGTCAAATCCAGATTTTTCCCCGGGACTTTTGGCATGTATCCCACTCCGCCATGCCCCCCTCCAGGTGTTAGACCCCTTGAAACACCTTTTCCATCACTTTTGTGGCCAGCATAATTATTTTTTTTTTTTCAAAGTTCGCATCCCCATTGAAGTCTATTGCGGTTCGCGAACTTTAACGCGAACCGAACCTTTCGCGAAAGTTCGCGAACCCGGTTCGCGAACCGAAAATCGGAGGTTCGGCCCAACTCTATTGTCCAATGGAGATGGGGCCGGCGGCACCCTGTGACCTTGCCTAAGGGGGTTCTAAATCTACATCCAAAGTTTGAATTGTTTTTTAGAATAAGCAACTTAAAAAGTGGAAGGTAAAGGGACGCCCAATGTATATAAAATACTTTAAAAACAATAAAATGAAAAATAGTTGAGGAGGCTTACCTCATAGATGACAAACTCACTAACTATGTTTGGGAAAAGCTTTCAGAATATTCCTCCTTTGTTGGCCCACATGACTACGTAACTGCTGAGTGGTCCTTTCCACATACTGAAGTCCACATGGACATGTAATGGGATAAATTATGTATGAGGAGCTGCAACTCTAACTATGTCTAAGTGAGAAGACTTCCTGTGTGGCTGAACAGGTGATCTCTGTTATGCCTGGGGTGAGAAACACACAACAATTCCAGGTGGGTCACTGGTTTCTGTATCTTTTTCCTTAGTTCTGAGTGCTCGCGGGCCTCGCGGCCTACTCGGAGCTAGGAGATTTTTTTAGCGTTTTGGATCGTCTAAATATAAGTTTGGGTTTGTTTCCCAAGATGTGTCCTAGATATGGGTCCCTGAGTAATAGCGGCCAGTGTTTCTATAAATCGTTATTCTAATATTACTGTGGTTTGAACAAAATCTGGTTATAAAAGCTGGTTGTTCATCTTCTGGGGTGTTGTTCTTAGGGGTATTAACAGTTAATAGTGTACCTTGCTCTAAAGTGCGAGCTCTTGACTTGGCAGAATGTACACTTTTTTTGGAAAACCACGTTCCATTAATTTTTTTGTTAAAAAATCTGGCTGTTTATCAAAGTTTTACTTGATTAATTACTAGTATACTAGTTACAATATAATATATTAGTTTATAATTTTGAAGACGTACAGTATATTGTGCTTATGACTGTATTTTATAAGGTTAGTATATATCATATGTTTTATGTAATATGTGTGTGTATATATGGAGCACTGAGCGCCTCTCTTTTTGATATCTGTAGGCACTTTTATTTGGCCTGAGGAAGTGGGCATGGTCCCACGAAACGTGTTGCCTGTGCTTTACCTTCTGCTGTACCCCACTCCCCCCGCCCGTCAAGGAGGGGGGCCTTGCGCACTTATCCTAGGTGCGCAGGTTCTTTCACTAAGAGAGCGACCAAGTCCAGGACTGTTGGCATACCTGAGTGGAGTCAGGTTTAATACACTCCACGTGCCTGAAGTGGTCGGTTGCCCCCTGTGCAACCCACCTTTGTGAGTACCCTTTTTTAGAAGTATTTTAATACTCAATACTTGTGACATACTGCACGTTTTGGGCTCCCGTTTGTCTTTGTTTTTTTTTCCCTCAGTACTGTACAACTTAAAAAGTGATCATTATCCATAGTATCTTGCTAGCTTATTTCTATCTGGGAATCCCTCTATGTCTATATAAACTAAGACTGGTTTCATATAGAAAAAAAAATCTAAAAAAATTGTGTGGAGGCTGCTTGTAAAAAAGAAATACATATTTTAAAACAATCTGTAATTTGCTCTTTGTAGCTGCTTAACTTGTTATAAGTAATGCATGGCATTTTTTTTCTTGCATATGCTTCCAAATAAAAAAAAGTAAAAAAAAAAAGCAAAGAAAAGAAATGAAATCAATATTTAGTAGATCCTCCTTTTGCAGAAATTACAGCCTCTAAACGATTCCTGTAGGTTCCAATGAGTCTGGATTCTGATAGAAGGTATTTTGGACCATTCCTCTTCACAAAACATCTCTAGTTCATTTAGGTTTTATGGCTTCCGAGCATGGACAGCTCTCATTAAGTCACACCTCAGATTTTCAATTATATTCAGGTCTGGGGAGTGAGATGGCCATTCCAGAACTGTGTACTTGTTCCTCTGCATGAATGCCTTATTGGATTTTGAGCAATGTTTAGGGTCCTTGCCTTGTTTAAAGATCGATCCAGCCTTGGTGCAGCTTCAGCTTTGTCACTGCTTCCTGGACATTGGTCTCCAGAATCTGCTGATACTGAGTGGAATCCATGCGTCCCTCAACTTTGACAAGATTCCCAGTCCCTGCACTGGCCACACAGCCCCACAGCATGATGGAACCACCACCATATTTTACTGTAGGTAGCAGGTGTTTTTCTTGGAATGCTGTGTTGTTTTCCCTCCATGCATAACACCCCTTGCTATGCCCACATAATTAATTTTAGTTTCATCAGTCCACAGCATCTTATTCCAAAATGAAGCTGGCTTGTCCAAATGCGCTTTAGGATATGGGAGAGCTGGCAGGCACTCGGGCAAACACTGCAGATGTAGGCAAAAACAACATCCAATAAACTATGTGCTCATGACAAGTACTAGATCGGTTGCAAAAATCAGGAGAGCAGAAAGGCCAGGCACTATAGTTTAATGATAAGCAAATGGCACAAACAAAACTCTTGACAGTGCATGAGTGAGTGCTGTAAATTGCAAGAATGTCCAAAGCTGTACCTGGATGTTGGGTGGGGGGCAGCGGGTGTGGGCGCCAATGAGGTGCACGACCTCATTGGCGCCCACACCCGCTGCCCCCCCACCCAACATCCAGGTACAGCTTTGGACATTCTTGCAATTTACAGCACTCACTCATGCACTGTCAAGAGTTTTGTTTGTGCCATTTGCTTATCATTAAACTATAGTGCCTGGCCTTTCTGCTCTCCTGATTTTTGCAAATGTGCTTTAGCATACCTCAAGCGGCTCTGTTTGTATTGTGGGTAGAGAAAATGATTTCTCTGCATCACTCTCGCATACAGCATTTCCTTGTGTAAAGTGTGCCAAATGGTTGAACGATGCACAGTGACTCCATCTGCAGCAAGATGATGTTGTAGGTCTTTGGTGCTGGGCTGTGGGTTGACTCTGACTGTTCTCACCATTTGTCTCTTCTGTTTATCCAAGGTTTTTCTTGGTCTGCCACTTCGAGCCTTAACTTGAACTGAGCCTGTGGTCTTCCATTTCCTGAATATGTTCCTAACTATGGAAACAGACAGCTGAAATTTCTGAGACAGCTTTCTGTATCCTTCCCCTAAACCATGATGGAAAACAATCTTTGTCTTCCGGTCATTTGAGAGTTGTTTTGAGACCCTCATGTTGCTACTCTTCAGAGAAAATTGAAAGAGGAGGGAAACTTACAATTGACCCACTTAAATATTATTTCTCATAATTGGATTCACCTGTGCATGTAGGTCAGGGGTCACTGAGCTTGCCAAGCTAATTTGAGTTCTGATAATTAGTTCTAAAGGTTTTGGAATCAATAAAATGACAACAGTGTCCAAATGTATGCACCTGCCTAATTTTATTTAAACGATTATTGTGCACTTTCTGTAAATCCAATAAACTTAATTACACTTCTCAAATATCACTGTGTGTGTCTCCTATATGGTATATTTACCTGACATTTTTTATCGTAACAACCAACGATTTATACAGGAAAATCCCGAATCCCGATGATTAACAAGGTTGACCAAACGTTTGCATCCTACTGTACACAGATGGAAGAGAGATGCCCAGAACCGTGAATCATAATAATATATTTTAAGCAAGGATCAGTACCCTCTGCAGCTAGTTCACTATAAATACAGTCACAAAGCAACATTTTATAATATAGATACTAGGGATAGCACTTATCAGCACAAACTGCAGGTAGTTTTAGTTTACTATAAGTTTGAGCAACAAACAATAGCCTACAGCGTCTGTACTGGGGGTTTATTTGTCGGTATTATGGAACTGCAATAATTACTGGACAAATATGATGCTTCGGATCACAGCAATTTTTTTATAGATATTTTAACAACATTTGAAGTGAGAGGGATATGGTGGCTGACATATTTCCTATTAAACAATATGGGCTCAGCCACACTATACGTGCTTTTCTGAATGCTTTGTGATTGATTAGCACTTTCTGAGAGCTTTTTAAAATTTGCTTCATTTCACTTTAATTAAAATTAAGGTAAAAATCATGCCAAAATCGACACAATTGCGCAAACGCGTATGCAAAAAATTGTGGCAATTTTTACACAATTTATACCACAATTTTAATGAAAGTGAATGGGAGCAATGTTAAAAAGCACTCAGAAAGTGCTAATCAATGACAAGCTTATAGTGTGGCTCAGCCCTACCAGTTGCTGTCCTGCTAATCTTCCTGGCATCAGTAGTGTCTGTGTCTGAATCATACACCTAAAACCAGAAGCGTAGCTATGGGGGGGCAGAGGGGTACAAATGTCCCCAGGCGCTGGGACTTGAGGTTGCTCATCAGCCGCCGCCACTGTCTCCAGTGGAACATCAGTTTTCAAATACTGATGCTCAAAATGGACAGACAGCCTGGCAACAGCTCCATGCTCCTTCCTCTTCTATCCCCTCCCCTCTGCTGTGCTGCGTGATGATTGGATGAGTCACGCTGGTGAGGGCAGGAAGAAGAAAGAAAGAAGAGGCAGAAGCATTTCATACAAGGAGCCAATGTGGGGACAGGAGGAGGATGGTTAGATTGGGGCTGCTGCTATTACTGGGGTCTGATTTATTACAAGTGGCTGAAGGGCTGTCACTGCCCCCTTCTCACCTCTGTGTAGCCAAACTGACAATCCTGCTGTGCATGTGACAGGCTCTGCAGACCTATTAAGGGACACTGGCATTAGCACCACAGGACACTATACCCCAAAGCCCTGACCCTGGTGACTGGAGAGAGGACTCCCCAACAGACATTAACAGTGCAGTAAATTGATTCATGCTGTGTGACCTGCAGTGTGAACATTGTGTTCCTGATATGCAATCAGCAGTTGCTTAATAATTGTACTGCTTTTGAAGGAATTATGTGTGCTTTGATCTGCTTGCTGTTTGACCTGCTAGAACTGTCATTTGTATATTTATTACAGAACCTGCTTACAAAGAAACCGTGACCAAGAATTGAACTTCATCACAATCTATGAATTCCTTTTCACGAACGGATCATCAGGGCTGTATGGCTGACATTGTGGTGTAACCCCTCCCACAGGAAACTGTGAGGACCATGGTCTTGGCAGTTTCCTGTCTGTGAACCTTGGTGCATTGTGGGAAATAGCTGTTTACAGCTGTTTCCAACTACCAAAAAAAGCAAGCAGCAGCTACCACACCCGCCAGCAGTAAAAATGTCACCATGATGTGATAAATGTCAGAATGTAAATCAGGGATTTAACATTTTTTACAATGGGCAAACACTGACTAAATCATTTATACATAATTCATGGAAAAATGAAGCACTTTTTTATTACAAATAGTTCACTGGAAAATTTAAGCTAAATACTCACCGCCCCACAGAGGAGGATGGATCAAACCATGTCCCCTCTTCACACGAACATTCAGCAATCCATCTTCTGGAAGTCAAGCGATCACTGTACTTTGCCCAGAGTCATTAGGAATCTTAAAGATCTGATCCGCCGTGAGCAGGGGTGCTCATCACGAGGTCAGGATAATGAGTAACTCATGATCATGACCTGTTTTTCCCATTCTCAAGCTCGTAATCGGCAATCATGATCAGCTCTTGATCACGAATGATGATCACGAATGCACTCGTGATCGCACTTGTTATCCGACTCGTGATCATGCCGAGTTACTCAGGATCACGAGTTGGTTTTCGAGGTTAAAACCCACTGACTTTAACGGTTAATATCAAAGCCCGCTTACATGACAGAAACACCAAATGTGCCAGATATGTTAAGAAGAAAAGTGCAAGCAAGGGGATTTTTTTTTTCAAAAAGACCTTATATTGAGAAAATTATTTAAAAATTTCAAAGGAAAAAAGTATACTTTTAAATGCGGTAAATGACAGTTCGTTAGGGAAACAAAACCCGCCGACTTTAGAGGTTAATAGCAAAGCCCCCTTACATCCTAGAAACTGCAAATTTGCAAAATACAGCCAAATAGGCAGTTGTATACATTTGTCTATAACAATTTCACATTGGTAACAAAAACAGCTTTATTACCGGCCGTTGAGAACAGCTTTAAAAAAATCAAACAGTATTCATAGTGATAGTAACATTTGTTTATATGTCATACATGTAGTAATAATCAATTTGGTGTACTTAATGCATAAGTATTTACCAGTGGCAAAGCTAAGGAGCTATGGGCCCCAATGCAAGTTTTACATGGGGACCCTCCCAAGCACTCTTTACATAACAATTGATACGGTGCACCAAACCCTGCCAAGGACAACCACAGTGTCAGAGGTGCAAGAAGGGGATGGATAACAGTTTGTTAATGATTACAACTATTTAGAGCATCTATAGAAGTGATTATTACCAGCACAAGACCAATAGAGAGCTAATTGTAATGATTGGTGTCAGCTAACAGATATTCTGATTATTGGTGATCTGCAGTATCACCAATAATACAGATGCTATACCTGATTATGTGGTGATCTGCAGAATTACCAGTAATGCTAGTATAGCCAGACACAAGACTACCAATGTGAGATAGTGATTGGTGCAACAGTAATGAGGAAGATAAGGTCTCCCGAGGAGCGGGTGACTACAGACAATACTGCAGCCAAGGATCACCTGAGGAGCAGGCGAGTCCAGCTGTGTAGCAGTCAAAGAGCACCTGAGGAGCAGGAGCTACTAGTTATGATGCAAGGTTGATCACCCGAGGAGCAGGTGATTAAGACTATACTACAGCTATTGGATACCTGAGGAGCAGGTGACAGCTACAGATCCCTCACCAGTGGCTAGGCCCACTGGCGAGGATAGAGCGGTCAGACAAGCAGAGTTGGCAACGTACGGACAGATAAGGTACAAAGACAGAAGGCTGGTTCAGAGTTGTTTTTCAGGCAGGGTCGGCAACGTGAATCAGATAGGCAGAGGTACAGAGTCAGCAAGCAGGAGAATAGTCAATGAAAGCAGAAGGTCATAACAGATAATACAATGTATTTAGTACTTTAAGCTATCAACAGAATCTGGAAGATTCATGGAAGCCCCCTCCACTGTCCGAAGTCCACCTGTTTTCCTTCGAATGTACGCTAGGAATGTCACACAGACACAGTGACACAGGAGAACGCAGGACAGGGAGATTAATATATAGGATATATTATCATTATTATTAGTCATATAGAGCATAGAGCTGCACAGACAAAGAAGGGATACATAATACAGGATTGTACAACTTGAAAATGTACAATGAGGTGGAATAATAGTGTCTCCTGTGCCAGGATTTTCTTAAAGTGAACCTGAACTCTTGCACAGGGTAGAAGGAGAACACAGAAAGTGTTTAGCCTGTCTAATTCCCCCTCCTCTGTGTCTAATCACAAGTTGTAATTTGAATCCTCTGCTGTGTCAGCTGCCTGCCACGGCAGATAAGCACATTTGAAAGCACAGGAGGTTAACAATATGTCTGCTTCCACGAAGCAGGAAGTAGAAACAGTGCAGATTTGGTACAGGAGTTGTATCAGCTGTAACAAAGAAATGTTTTTCTCTAAAGGTTATTATGCTGTTGCTTATATTTTACAGCAGAGAAGCAGTTCTAAACTTAGGTCCCCTTTAACAGTGAAAAGGCTACATGAAAGGACATTGTAACAATTCTCTAAGAAGACAAATGACCAGTGGCTGGGGAGTCAAACAATGGAAAGTGTATAAGACAGCCCAACCAGTCAATTGTTTGCACATTGCTCTGCAGCCATGGCACTCTCTGGACAGGCAAAGGGATTGCTTCTGGTTTGGGCTCTCATAGCTTGCAGTCTAATTGGTAAGTTTATGTATACCATTTATTTTAGGTTACATTTATTTTAGGTTTGGTTGTAAGAACATGTGTCAGCCAGCCCTTTTTATAATACAGAGGGGGAAAAAAGCTCTGCTCTGAACAGAGGCGTAGCTAGGATTTTCAGCGCCCGGGGACAAAGACTATTAATGCGCCCCCCCAAAGTCAAGGTTGCGGCGCGCGCCGCGCGCAACGCCAACAAGGGGCGTGGTCACATAATAAATGTGGGCGTGGTTATGGGTGGAGCCAAATGTATATGGAGGTTAGCAGGCTCACGCTCACCCACCCTCCCTCAGTATGTACCTTCCAGCATGTTCCAAGACAAATTCAGCAATCATGAGCCCCCCCCCCCCCCATCAAGACAAATTCAGCAATCATGAGGCCCCCAACATAACCAACTCAGCAATCATGAGGCCCCCAACAAGACAAATTTAGCAATCATGAGGCCCCCAACAAGACAAATTCAGCGATCTTGAGGCCCCCAACAAATCATGAGGCCCCCAACAAGACAAATTCAGTAACCATGAGGCCCCCAAAAAGACAAATTCAGCAGTCATGAGTCACATAAATAGACAGCATTTCACATAAATAGGTAGAATGCCCCCTTAATATGGTAGACACCTCTCACCTGGCAGCAGTTCTCCAAAATACACTCAATCTGACGTGGTTCCCCAAAAATAGGTAGCCCCAGGTCTATAGTTGTCCCCAGAATAGGTGGCCAGCAGTATAGATGTCCCCAGAATAGGTGGCCAGCGGTATAGATGTCCCCAGAACAGGTAGCCAGGGGTAGAGATGTCCACAGAACAGTTAGCCAGGGGTATATGTGCCCAGTATATGTAGGCAGGGGTATGTGTGCCCAGTATATGTAGCCAGAGGTATATGTGCCCAGTATATGTAGCCAGTGGTATATATGCCCAGTATATGTAGCCAGGAGAATAATATGTGCCCAGTATATATAGTCAGGCCTATATGTGCCCAGTATATGTAGCCAGGGGTATATATGCCCAGTATATGTAGCCAGGGGTATATATGCCCAGTATATGTAGCCAGGGGGTATATATGCCCAGTCCACGTAGCCAGGGGGTATATATGCCCAGTATATGTAGCCAGGGGTATATATGCCCAATATATGTAGGCAGGGGGTATAAATGCCCAGTATATATAGGCAGGGGTATATATGCCCAGTATATGTAGCCAGGGGTATATATGCCAAGTATATGTAGCCAGGGGGTATATATGCCCAGTATATGTAGCCAGGGGTATATATGCCCAGTATATGTAGCCAGGGGGTATATATGCCCAGTATATATAGGCAGGGGTATATATGCCCGGTATATGTAGCCAGGGGTATATATGCCAAGTATATGTAGCCAGGGGGTATATATGCCCAGTCCACGTAGCCAGGGGGTATATATGCCCAGTATATGTAGCCAGGGGTATATATGCCCAATATATGTAGGCAGGGGGTATATATGCCCAGTATATATAGGCAGGGGTATATATGCCCAGTATATGTAGCCAGGGGTATATATGCCAAGTATATGTAGCCAGGGGGTATATATGCCCAGTATATGTAGCCAGGGGTATATATGCCCAGTATATGTAGCCAGGGGGTATATATGCCCAGTATATATAGGCAGGGGTATATATGCCCAGTATATGTAGCCAGGGGTATATATGCCAAGTATATGTAGCCAGGGGGTATATATGCCCAGTCCACGTAGCCAGGGTGTATATATGCCCAGTATATGTAGCCAGGGGTATATATGCCCAATATATGTAGGCAGGGGGTATATATGCCCAGTATATATAGGCAGGGGTATATATGCCCAGTATATGTAGCCAGGGGTATATATGCCAAGTATATGTAGCCAGGGGGTATATATGCCCAGTATATGTAGCCAGGGGTATATATCCCCAATATATGTAGGCAGGGGGTATATATGCCCAGTATATATAGGCAGGGGTATATATGCCCAGTATATGTAGCCAGGGGTATATATGCCAAGTATATGTAGCCAGGGGGTATATATGCCCAGTATATGTAGCCAGGGGTATATTTGCCCAGTATATGTAGCCAGGGGGTATATATGCTCAGTCCACGTAGCCAGGGGGTATATATGCCCAGTATATGTAGCCAGGGGTATATATGCCCAGTATATGTAGCCAGGGGTATATATGCCCAGTATATGTAGGCAGGGGTATATGTGCCCAGAGTAGGTAGCCAGGGGTATATGTGCCCAGAGTAGGTAGCCAGGGGTATATGTGCCCAGAGTAGGTAGCCAGGGGTATATGTGCCCAGAGTAGGTAGCCAGGGGTATAGGTGCCCAGAGTAGGTAGCCAGGGGTATAGGTGCCCAGGGTAGGTAGCCAGGGGTATATGCCCAGTATATGTAGTTAGGGGTATATGTGCCCAATATATGTAGGCAGGGGTATATGTGCCCAGAGTAGGTAGCCAGGGGTATATGTGCCCAGAGTAGGTAGCCAGGGGTATATGCCCAGTATATGTAGTTAAGGGTATATGTGCCCATTATATGTAGGCAGGGGTATATGTGCCCAGAGTAGGTAGCCAGGGTTATATGTGGCCAGAGTAGGTAGCCAGGGGTATATGCCCAGTATATGTAGTTAGGGGTATATGTGCCCAATATATGTAGGCAGGGGTATATGTGCCCAGAGTAGGTAGCCAGGGGTATATGTGCCCAGAGTAGGTCGCCAGGGGTATATGTGCCCAGAGTAGGTAGCCAGTAGCCAGGGGTATATGTGCCCAGAGTAGGTAGCCAGAGGTATAGGTGCCCAGAGTAGGTAGCCAGGTGTCCCCCTCCCCAGCAGGAGGGGAGCAGCGCAGAGAAGAGCTGCTCTCTCTCTCCCTCGCTGTCCCCTCCAATGTCTGTCCGGTGTCTGGCAGCGGCTGGCGGAACTTACCTCCGTCTCGTCGCAGCGCCGGATGGATCTGCCGCTGTCCAGACCAGAGCAGCGGCTGCGCACCCGAACTTCCGGCCGGTGTTCCGACGCGGCGCTGGAGCGTGACGGAGGTGAGTTCCGCCCGCCGCTGCCAGCCACCGGACAGACATTGGAGGGGACAGCGAGGGAGAGAGAGAGCACCTAAGGTGAGGGAAGGAGGGGGGAGATGGCCCCCCTTCCCCACCGTCCGCACAGCTCTCTCTCTTCTCTGCGCTGTTCCCCTCAGCCCCGCAACAAAAAAAAAAACCTGAAGCTCAGCTGGGCGCCCTTGGGGACCCGGCGCCCCGGGGCACTTGTCCTACCCCGACCCCCCCTAGCTCCGCGCCTTGCTCTGAAGGCTTCCCTGCCTCGCCAGGTCGGGTTCCGGGTCGGCGTCTTCTGCGCTCCATGGCGCGGGTCACGTGGTCCGGCTGATGTCATCGGGACTGTACTGCGCAGGTGCAATAGTTCTGCACCTGCGCAGTACAGTCCCAATGACGTCGGTCGGACAACGTGACCCGTGCAGTCGAGCGACGAAGACGCCGATCCGAAACCCAACCTGGCGAGGTTGGCTGTGCCAGGGAAGAAGACCGGAAGCCTCCGGAACTGCAGCAAGGGCACAGGACGGCTGCCACAGACTGGAGGAAGCCCCAGGTAAGTGGATCTTTGGCTTTTTTTTTACTTGGACATTCCCTTTAAAACACTGATGCAGGGAATACATAATGGGCTTGATTCACGCCTAAAAACATTTAGGCATGATAACTATAGCACTAACTGGGTTAGCACCGCTGTGTACACCTGATCGCGCGCAAAGTCCCACGTGCAAAACTTTGCGCGCGCAAAGCGCGGTGCGCGCGAAACGCTGCAACGCAGTGCGACTTTAACGGCGCACCTGATGCCCTTATAAGGTTAAAGTCGCACCCCATGCGACCTTATAAGGTTAAAGTCGCACCCCATGCGACCTTATAGGGGCATCGGGTGCGTCATTAAAGTTTTGCGCACGGGACTTTGCGCACGAGTGTTAATTAGCACGCCCAAACCAAGTTTGGGCGTGATAAGGGGTTTTTCACAAGCGTGCTAACACTTAGCACCAATTAGTGTTTTTGGCAAATTTGCTGGACAATCGTTTTCCCAATCATTTTTCTGATCGATTTCCATTCACTTCTATGAAAAAATGGATCAGAACAACAATCAAATCAGATCGGCCTTGTCGGAACTGCTCTATCGAGCTGTCTATCTGCCCCAAAAAAATCATGGTGTAATCCCAGCATACCTGACATATATTCAAACGTGCAGCCTGCAGAATCGCTGTCCTCAAGGCGGAAAGTTGACTCTATTGGAATGTAAATTGCACTCACTTTGCGTCCTAGCACCAGACAACAATTGTCCTTAAAGAATAGGTAATAACAGTCACTCTGTGATAAAAGTAATCTTCCACTGAGGTCTAGTTCACACATGCTGCTTGCCCCGCGATCACGTTTATCCCGCGATTGCAATTCGGCGGCAAAATCTCGCAATTTCTGTGCGATTTGCACTTGTGATTCCTGTCAATAGAACAAGCATCACAGCGCAATTGCCCCAAAGACGCTGCAATAGGCCTGGATTATTTACCTCACAGGAACCTATAGGCAGAGATGTCCTGACGTCCTACTACACTTTGTTCTCCATGAACCTACAAAACCCCCGCTGAACAACACCACAAGTGTGCTGGCTGGCCCTGCTGTCACCTCTCCCCTGCCCAGCATAGGTGGCTACAGGCATCCCTTGGCATTAGATAGCTAGAGGTACCCTCAGTATTAAGTAGCTAGTGGTGCCCCTGACTGAAGGGAGATCTTTTTAGTGGAATGCTATGAGCAGGGTGAGTAACCCCTCATTTATGCTCCCCTCCCCTGGACTGTGCATAGGTGAGGCGGGAGGGAGGCATTAGGGGAAGGGAGTGAGCCGCCTTTCCATCATCAGGCGGCTGTAGGCATGTGCCTACAGTGCCTTATTGGTAAATCCGGACCTGTGCTGCACGCAGACCTGTGCTGCCGGCCTTTGGGGGGGGGGCAAGTGGGGCGATCGCCCCAGGCCCCGCGCTTGAAGAGGCCCTGCACTGCCACATGCTAGCAGCGCTGGTCTGCCTATGAGGCAGCCTGACCCAGCTTCAGCCTCCTTAGGCGGCAGGCGCGTCGCTAGGGGCATAGGTTCGGTGCACTGCCCACGAATCCCCGCCCACAAGTGCCCCGACTGTTCGGCAGGGTTGCACTTGCAGAGGCGCCCTGGACCAAAATGCTGCGGGGAAGGGAGCCCGACTTCTACCCTCCCTCCCTCACCTCGGGGCTCCCCTCGTGTCATGCTGTTACAAGGGCGGCGCAAGATACAGCTACAGGGACCGGCCTCCACTTCAGCAGACGCTAGAGCTTCAGGTCCACGCTGTCTCTGCATGCCGCTCACTCTACTTCCGGATTCACCGTGAGCGGCATTACAAAGGAGGCAGCGTGGAGTGCAAACGTCTTCTGGAGACCAGAGCCTGGGAGGTAAGCTGTATCTAACACCGCGCTTGTAACTGCATGACAGGAGGGGGGCCCCTAGGTGAGGGAGGGAGGGCAGAAGTCAGGCTCCCCTCCGTGCCCTCTTCAGCAATCAGCAACACTTTGGCCCAGGCGGCCATTCACTGCACATAAGTAGCCCATCTAACCTCCCCACCAGCTGATACACAGCTACCTACCCACTCTCCCACCAGCCAGCTTTGTAGCATCTCTAAATACCCTGCAATAACCTACCCACCCTCAAACTTCACAGCCTACCTACCCACCTATCCACCAACCAACCAACCGCATAGCCTACCTACCTACCCACCCACCAGCCAGCTGCATAGCCTACCTACCCATCCAACAGCCAGCTGCATAGCCTACCTACCTACCCACCCACATGCATAGCATACCTACCTACCTATCCTCCCACCCACATAGCCTACCTACCTACCCACCCACATGCATAGCATACCTACCTATTTACCTACCTAGCCACCCACCTGCATAGCCTACCTACCCACTCACCCACCTGCATAGCTTACCCACCCTCAAACTTCACAGCCTACCCACCTACCAACCAGCCGCATAGCCTACCTACCTACCCACCCACCAGCCAACTGCATAGCCTACTTACCTACCTACCCTCTCACCCACATAGCCTACCTACCTACCCACCCACATGCATACCTACCTACCTACCCTCCCACGCACATACATAGCATACCTACCTACCTACTTACCTACCCACCCACCTGCATAGCCTACCTACCCATCCACCCACCCACCTGCATAGCCTACCTACCCACTCACCCACCTGCATAGCCTACCCACCCTCAAACTTCACAGCCTACCTACCTACCCATCCACCAACCAACCAACCAGCCGCATAGCCTACCTACCCACCCACCAGCCAACTGTATAGCCTACCTACCTACTCTTCCACCCACATAGCCTACCTACCTACCCACCCACCAGCCAACTGCATAGCCTACCTACCTACTCTTCCACCCACATAGCCTACCTACCTAACCCCCACATGCATACCTACCTACCCTCCCACCCACATAGCCTACCTACCTACTTACCCACCTGTATAGCCTACCTACCCATCCACCCACCCACCCACCTGCATTGCCTACCTACCCACTCACCCACCTGCATAGCCTACCCAGCCACCCACATAGCCTACCTACCCACCCACCCGCATAGCCTACCTACCCACCCGCATAGCCTACCTACCTACTCACCCGCATAGCCTACCTACCTACTCACCCGCATAGCCTACCTACCAACCCACCCACCAGCAGCATAGCCTACCTAGCCTCCCACCAGCCCACCTGTGTAGCCCACCTACCCACCAGCCCACCTGTGTAGCCGGCCCACCCTTCCACTAGCCAGCTTTGTAGCCTACCCACTTTCCCACCAGCCAGCTTTGTAGCCTACCTGCCCACCCAGCAGTCACCTACCTACCCACCCTCTCACCATCCAGCTGTGTAGCCTTCCCACCCTCCCACCAGCCAGCGGTGTAACCTGTCTGGCTACCTACCCTCCCACCAAACGATTGTCAGAACTGGAAGGGATCACTGTAAAAAGAAAATGGTGAGCTTCTGAGAGGAACTAAAGGTGAGGTAAGTATGTAATACTGATTTGCAGCTACGTCATGTGTTTTTTTAAAATAATCAGTTCAGGTTCCCTTTAAAAGTCTGTGAGTGTGGTGGTACAGTATATGGCCTACACTTATGGCGATAGGCCCTGCATACAGCACTCGCCCCAGGCCCCGCATACTCTAAGGCCGCCTCTGGCTGCACGCAGCGCGTTTGCGATTGATCGAAATGGCAAACACCACAGTGTGAATGTATCCATAGGGATACATTAGTAGCAGCGCTTTGTTGATTGCCGGCGATTAGCAAAACGCTGAAAAAGCGCCAAGTGTGAACCCGCCCCGAGGCTGCAGTCTTCACAGTTCTTTTGTTTACATAAGTTCCTGTAGCGAACAACAACACCGTTCCCAAAGAGAAATGCAATAAACAGAAAAGCTTACGAGTAGCTCACAGTCCTTAGTTAACAGCTGGCACTGAATCCAATCAGCTTGTCCTGAACACCCTGGAAGGAAGTAAATATGAGTAAAATATGTGCCGCCGATCATGCATGACGATTAGGAGCTCGAAAATGACTTTTTTGGTCAAAAATACAACCAATTCCTCAATATGAGATCGTGATGAGCCAGTGATGGTGAAAGATAACCCCCTCTGGTTCACAGTTTGGCAATTGTGGCTCTCATTTAGATAAGCAAATTGCCTAAATGTATATTCCTCAGTTCCTCTCCCCGTTAGGAGAAACCCAAATTTGCAGCTGCATTTACATCCCAAATTTTCCAAGAGTGGCCTAATGCAGGTCTCACACACATTAACCATTGTCTTAAACCCTCCTCCACCGCCTAACGCCGATGGGTGTCAGGAAGATGGAAGCCCCAGGACCGCTTAACACCGAAAGGCATCAAGTCCTTGGGCGGGGTTTTACAGAGAATCCCCGCTAGGAAACTGTAAAACGGCAAAACCGCCATCTATTTACATTGTACAGCGCTGTGTCACTCGGCTGCCCCCTGGAGAGGCTTCGATCACAATGCCCTCTTGAAGGGGGGGGGGGGGGGGATTTAAAATAAATGAATACAAAAATAAGTAAACATTGCAGCAGTGAGCAAAGCCCACCTACAAAAAGCTTTGTTGGTGAGAAGAAAAGAAGGTGGGGGGGGGGGGGGGGGGGGGTCACTTGTGTGCTTGGTTGGATGGCTCTGCAGCGAGCAGTTAAACCTGCAAAGCACTTAATTGTAAAATATAGCCTGGTCACTTGCGGGGTTTAAGCCTATGGTCCTGAACTGGTTAACATGTCCTCACATCAAGAAAAGGGACACTTAAGCCACGCCCCTTCCACACTCCTGACACTCCTCTAATCATGTATACTATAAGGATTTCATATGAAAAAATATGTTGTTGTATAATTAAAACCACCCTGGTCCTTTCTATCCTGGTTCATTGTTCTTCATGTTAATATTAGAAAATAAGAAATATATCAATTTAAAGGATGGGAATAAAGTTTAGAGTCAATAATTATTATTGATAGCTGATGGCCTGGCGTTGCCCAGGTATTTATTTGGCTGGTGTTGGCTCCTCCCCCTTTTTCTAACCCTAACACACAATTACTCAATTACTCAATGACCTGGTTTGTGAGCTTTGTGGTCTTTGGCAACAATAATTTGCATTAACGTGAAACAAATTGGAAGGCTGTGGCCCCACCCTCTTTCTGAATTTAAACCCCAGTCACCCAATGACCAACTGTACCAGGTTTGAGGCTTGTGCCATTAACAGTGCAAGAATGGCAGCAATTAAAATTCTCCTTGAAAATCAATAAGGAATTTTGAGTGCCTTTTGTAGGCTACACCCACTTTTCTGAATATTAATGCCAGTCACTCAGTGACCAACGGTGCAAAGTTTGAGATATCCTATATATCTTGCAAGCTTCATTACAGTTGATTGAAGATCACCGTGCACCTGCCGACACACATCACCGCTAGCCGCACAGCTATAAGTGTATAGCTGAGAGCTAAAAGCATCTTTGAATTTAGGCTCCAAGGCTCCCCATTGATCTGTTATTAGACCAATCCCCATCTTCAATTTTTTTCCCTCTTGTCCCCACCATTCTTCTTAACATATCCTGCAAATTTGGTGTTTCTAGCATGTAAGGGGGGTTTGCTATTAACCACTAAAGTCGGCGGGAAATCACAAATTTCGACTCGTGATTACAGATTCAATGTGGAATTTCAACTCGAAACTGCAATTGCTATTCCGCTTCTATCCGTGATCACGATCACGACCAATTTGAAAATGGGTAGAGTCGTGATTGTGATCACTCGAATCCGTGATCGGAGGTATCCGAGCAACCCTGATTATTATTATTGATTTATATCGCCAGCATCTTCTGTAGTGCTGTATAACAGTACAACATAAACAATACAACAGCTAATACAAAACAAGAGTGGACAACAGCTAATGCAGTGAACAAATCAACTACATATTTTTACACAGGGGTGGGAGGTATGAACACCCATTACACAGCATTGTGAGACAAACTCATTTTTCTGTAGAAAAATATGCATACATCAAAAAAGGGTGCCTGGAAAAAAAGGTGAGGGGTGTAAACAAAATTTAATGATATATTCTATAACCATATTCTATTGTTTCTACTTGTAAAATATAATCAAAAATATTGTTTATAACACTGGAAACAATAATATATATATAATCAATAATATATGTATAATTATAATAATTGTACTATATTGTCTATAACCTTATTTTATCGTTTCTTCTTGTAAAAATCTGAAAATATTGTTTATAACACTGGAATCGATAATATATGTATTATCATAATAATTTTATAATATGGTCTATAGCCCTATTTTATAATTTTTACATGAAATAAATCTGAAAATATCATTTATAATAATGAAAAAAAAACATATAAGTAAATTCGTATTAACTATAGTAAAACATTAGTAAATACTACCAATATTTTACTACAACTAAATCTAACCCTACTTTCACACAGAATCCTCCCTCTACCTATCCGTAGCCCTTAGACCCCCTTCCCAGGTTGCACCTAACCCTAAGACCCACCTGGTGGTGCCTAACCCTAAGATCCCCCAGGTGGTGGGTAACCCTAAAACCCCCAGGTGGTGCCTAACCCTAAGATCTCCCTGGTGGTGCCTATCCCTAACCCTTTCCCTGGTAGTGGCTAACCCTAAGACCCCCCTGGTGCTTAAACCTTAAAACTCCCCTAGTAGTGCCTAACTCTAAAACTTCCATATCATAGTGTGTATTAAATGATTTTTTTTTTATTGATAGACTTAGTTATTTGAGGAGTATTTGTATTTTCCAGATAATATTGTTTTCAGTTATCAAATTCACCTTCTTTTTGTTCTCTCCATCTTTTTCTTCACCGTCTTCTTTTTCTGTTTTACCATCTTCTTTCTCGTCATCAATCATTACTATCATCTTCTTCATCTTCTTCTTCACTGGCATCTTGTTCTTTAAGTTCTTCTTCTTCACCTGGTTCATCTTTAATTGGTTTTTCATCTTCTTCTTCACCTGGTTCTTCTTCGTCTTCTTATTCTCCTTCTTCATCATCATCTGGTTCTTCTTCTTCATCATCTGGTACTTCTTTTTCTTCAATCATTTGGGTCTTCTTCTTCATCATCATCATCTAGTTCTTCTTCACCTGGTACTTCTTCTTCTTCTTCACCTGGTTCTTCATCTTCTTCTTCTTCACCTGGTTCTTCTTCTTCACCTGGTTCTTCTTCTTCACCTGGTTCTTCTTCTTCTTCACCTCTTCTCCCCCTGGTTCTTCTCCTTCACCTGGTTCTTCTTCTTCTTCTTCACTTGGTTCTTCATCTTTTTCTTCACCTGGTTCTTCTTCTACACCTGGTTCTTCTTCTTCTTCTTCACCTGGTTCTTCTTCTTCACCTGGTTATTCTTCTTCTTCTTCATCACCACCATCTTTTTGTTTTGTTTTGTGTTCATATTCTTCCTCTTGAACCCAACTTAATGTTTTTTCCCTTACAGAACTCTACTGTTGTAAAATTGTATCTTCAACACCAGCATAGCTAAATTTGTGGCGTAATAGCTAGTGGCACATGGCAACAGCGCATAATTCTGTGGACCCTGGCGATGGGAACACAGACAGCAGCAAGATCAGGAGGTTCCGGACAGCAGTCATGAAGCCCACATTGTGTCCAATGCACAACTGGGACAGCACAGTTTTTAACCCAGACACCTCAGATTTTTTTTTTACAACAGTATACAGCTATTGTAGTGGCGTAATAGCTAGTGGCGCATGGCAGCAGCACAAAATTCTGTGGACCCTGGCGGTGGGAACACAGACAGCAGGAGGATAAATACAGCAGCAGCAGGAGGAGGAGTGACGTGTGGCAGTAGGCAATGTAATGGGGCCATGGTACTTAGCGTTGCTACCGCGGATGTAAATAAACAGCAAGATCAGGAGACACCTCGTATTTTATTAAAAAAATTTTTTACAACAGTATACAGCTATTGTAGTGGCGTAATAGCTAGTGGCGCATGGCAGCAGCGTATAATTCTGTGGACCCTGGTGGTGGGAACACAGACAGCAGGAGGATAAATACAGCAGCAGCAGGAGGAGGAGTGACGTGTGGCAGCAGGAAATGAATGGGGCCATGGTACTTAGCGTTGCTACCATGGCTGTAAATCAACAGCAAGATCAGGAGGTTCCGGACAGCAGTCGTGAAGCCCACATTGTGTCCAATGCACAACTGGGACAGCACAGTTTTCAACCCAGACACCTCAGAATTTATTTATTTTTACAACAGTATACAGCTATTGCAGTGGCGTAATAGCTAGTGGCGCATGGCAGCAGCATATAATTCTGTGGACCCTGGCGGTGGAAACACACACAGCAGGAGGATAAATACAGCAGGAGGAGGAGGAGTGACGTATGGCAGCAGGCAATGTATTCTGTGGACCCTGGCGGTGGGAACACAAACAGCAGGAGGAGAAATACAGCAGCAGCAGGAGGAGGAGTGACGTGTGGCAGCAGGCAATGCATTCTGTGGTCCCTGGCGGAGGGAACACAGACAGCAGGAGGATGAATATCAATTCAGCGCTGCGTAATAAGTTGGCGCTTTATAAATACAATAAATAAATACACACATAAATAAATAAATTCATAAATGAATAAATGCAGCAGGAGGAGGAGTGATGTGTGGCAGCAGCAGGCATGTCACGGGCCATGGTACCTAGCGTCAGTACCACAGCAAATAAAGAAAAACCAGGCCAAATTATCAGGAGGACCCAGGGACTGAAGGTTGATGTCAAACAATAATTCCCAGGCACTTCATATCCTCCTCTCGCCGGCAACAGGAGCCTGGAACGTGCCTTCAATCCAGGCCTGGTTAATCTTCAAAAAATGTCAGTCTATCCACGCCCTCTGGGGACAGATGAGAACGCTTCTCGGTGACGATGCCACTGGCTGCACTGAAGCACCTCTCAGACAGCACGCCGGAAGGGGGGCAAGACAATACTTCCAGGGCGTACTGCGCCAGCTCACTCCAGATCTGCAAGCGCTCCACCCAGTACTCCATGGGGTCCACGCTGCTGGTGTCAAGCCCACTGAAGGACCCTATGTAGTCGGCCGCCATCCGGGTCATGTGCTGGCTGTGACTTTGAGAGGAGGTGGCTGCTGCATGTACCTCATCTCTCGGGTGCTCTACCGGCATGTAGAGCATCTGCGTCAATGACAGCAGGTCTCCTGGGTGCCTGACGCTGCTGCCGGCCGCAGGCACCAGCTGCTGTGCTGGCTGGACAGGGACAGAGGGGGTGGAAGGCTGGGGGAAGCCTTCCTCCAGTCACCGAACAAGGAGCTGCTGCAACTTCCTTGTTTGCTGCTCATGGTCTCTAGAAGGCAGAAACTGAGCCCACCTCCCCCTCAGCCGTGGATCCAGGATCATGCTGATGCAGGCGTCCTCCCTCGCTTGCATCTGCTTTACCCTGGGGTCTGTGCGCAGGCAGTGCAGCATGTGCGCTGCCATGGGGATCAGGGTTGGCTTCCTCCTCCTCTGGCCCCTGAGCCTCTTCCTCCTCTCTCCACCCTCGCACCACTGCTGCTGCGCTCCGCTGTTCCCCCTCAGCAGTAACGTCCAGCACCTCCAACTCCTCCTAATCCTCCTCCAGGGACTCAAATATCTGCCCCCACTGCGCATTGGAGATGAGCTGGAGTTTGGGGTTGCCGGCGACAGTGGCATCATAGATGTAGCATTGGACAGCCCTCCTCTGCACAACCAGATGTTCCAACATCGCCAGAGTGGAGTTCCAGCGAGTTGGCACATCGATGACGAGGCAGTGTCATGGCAGGCCCTCGCACTGCTGTATATCTGCCAGTTTTGCTGTGACAGCAGATAAATGATGGAAAGCACGCACAATTTTCCTCGCCACTTCTAACAGCTCCTCCCTCCCCTGGTAGGTGCGCATGAACTTTTGCACCACCAGGTTGAGGACGTGGGCCAAGTCTTTCCTGCTGATGGCAGCCAGCCAGTTGGCAGTGTTGTCAGACACCACCAATCCGACTCGGAGGCCTCTGGGGGTCAGCCATGAGGTACCGGAGCACGTTGGCTGCCATCAAGCTGTTTTTCCCCAGGCTTCTTATCTCCAGCAGCGCTTGCCAGTGGCGGGCCTTTGCCGCTGCTGTTCAGATGGGTTTGCTTGGTGGCGGGAGCTGCTGCTTCTCCCCTGACCACACGCGGTGGCACCACATAGTGGGCGACTGGTGCCGCTGCTGCCACTGATGCGCCCGAGGGTGGACCTACTGCTTCCTCACTCGGGCATTCCACCAGGCTGACCAGTGAGCCGTAAAGGACAGATAGTGGTCTGTCCCAAAACGGCTGCTCAATGAATCCATGGTGACGTAGATCCGTGCACTCGTAGCTGACCCCCGCCCGCACCAACTGGAGATCGGCAAAGTGGTGTGTGACAATGGAAGCAATCTCTTGTCAGCTTTGAGTTTTGGCAAGCTGATACATGTGCCCTGCATGGCACATGTGCTAAATTTTATAATCCAACAATGTGTGTGTAACTTCCCAGGCGTACAGGAGGTCCAGAAATGTGTGTGGGCATTTCAGACATTCCTACACGGCCATGGCACGCTTCTCCAATATTCTGCGGCAAAATAACTTGTCAGTGAGGCGCTTGATTTGTGATAGCCCGACTCACTGCAATTCAACGCTCCTCTTGTTTGACCACCTGCTACAACAGGAGAAAGCTGTCAATGAGCATCTGTACAGCTATGATGCTAGCACAGGCTCTGGGAAACTAGGGATTTTCTTGCCAAGGTACTGGACACTCATGCGTAATGCCTGCAGGCTCATGCATTTATCTGAGGAGGTGACAAACTTGGTAAAGGTGCCAACAGCGACCTGATCTCATATGCTTTCTTCCTGAAACATGTTGTGCAAAGAGTGATGGATCAAGCAGTAGAGGAGGGTGAATAGGAAGAGCAAGAGTTGTGGGAACCATCACCACCAGAACCAGATTTGTCATCAACACCTGGGGCAGCACAGCGGAGGGGGGAGGAGGAGGAGTCTGGGGAAGAGGAGTCAGAGAAAGAAGGTGGCTTTGAGGAGGAGATGGAAGAACAACCGCAGCAGGCATCGCAGGGGGCTTGTGCTGCTCACCTTTCTCGTGGTATTGTTTGTGGCTGGGGGGGGGAGGAGGAGAACTTACTTGACATCAGTGAGGAAGAGCAAGAGGAGATGACTAGGTTGGCATCCAGCCTTGTGCAGATGGGATCTTTCATGCTATCCAGCCTGTTGAGGGACCCCTGTATAAAAAGACTCAAGGAGAAGGACCTGTACTGGGTGGGCAACGTTACTAGACTCTCGGTATAAGCACAAAGTGGTGGAAATTTTACCAAATTACCAGAAGGCAGAAAGGATGCAGCCCTTGCACAACAAGTTGGCAAGTTTGCTTTACACTGCGTTTAAAGGAATACTATCGATGTATGCATTTATTTGTAAATGCTGTATGTTGTAGCACACATTAGGACAAGTACTAGGAGCAATTTGATTCCTCACACAGCTGTTCCTCTCAGCTGTAAAATCCTCTGTCAGTTTTGGCGTCAGTGTTGGATACAAATGTATCTAATACTGAGCTCCCAGAGGGATAGACCATGTCTCTGCAAAGGGGAGATGCTATCAACTCCTCAGTTTATAGTTTAATTATCACCTTGCTGAAAGAATCTTGTTGATATGGTGATAAGGGGTTAAAGATTCTAGCAATGTGTGTTTATTATCTTTGCTTCTCTTGACTGATAAAGATACTAATAATGCAAATTGTAGACAGTGGTCTGCCCCTCTCAGCAGCTTGTAAAGTGGATGCAGCCTGGAGTGAATCGCCTCAAGCAGGCAGCCAGTCTGAGTGTAAACACAGACTCCTGGTATAGCTAGTTATATTCCAGCAATATTCCAGCTCATTTAGTTACCTGTTACCACCTCAGATCAGCTTATTTCTCCTCATGTCTGCTGCATGCTGTGAGTGACACAGTGACATATATTTGTGAGCTGTGTGACAGAGTAACCAAGCAGCTCAGGGTGACCCAAACTACTATGAGCTGTGTGAGAAATGAATTTTTAAGCAGGGATAGTGAGAGAGAGACCTGGGTGAATAAATAAAGTGCCCTTAGCACTAGTGGTAATGTGTACACTAATATAGAGTATTAAAAGAAAAAAGTTGTTTCAATCGATAGTACTCCTTTAAGGGTGATGTCACAGCACAATGCGAAAGAGGTGCCAGTCATCCTCCTCCTCCTCCTATGTCCACACAGGCAAGCACAGGACGCTCTTGTGATCTGATGGTGATGTCAGACATGCTGACTTTCTTTAGTCCAACCTTTCACCTAAGCCCTTCAGGATCCACCCTCTGACAACGCCTCGACTGGCAGGTAGCCAACTACCTGGCCTTAAGTGCAGATATAGACACTCTGAGCAGCGATGAACCCCTGGACTACTGGGTGCGCAGGCTTGACCTGTGGCCAGAGCTTTTACAATTTGTCATCGAACTTCTGGCTTGCCCTGCCGCAAGCGTCCTATCAGAAAGGACTTTCATTACAGCAGGAGGCATTGTCACTGACAAGAAAAGTCGCCCAGGTCAAAAAAGTGTTCAGTACCTCACCTTTATTGCAATAAATGGGGCATGGATCCTGGGGGGCTTCTGCCTGCCCAAAGACTAAGTCAGCCCCCACACTGCATCTCTGCCTGCATGCCGCATGACTGCCTGCCTGAAGACTAAGTCAGTCCCCACACAGCATCTCTGCCTGCAGGCTGCTTGATTGCCTTCTCTGCCACCACCAACAGGGTACAGGACTCCAGGTGGATTCCTGAATGTTTAAAGAGACACTGAAGCGAAAAAAAATGATGATATTATGATTTGTATGTGTAGTACAGCTAAGAAATAAAACATTAAGATCAGATACATCAGTCTAATTGTTTCCAGTACAGGAAGAGTTAAGAAACTCCAGTTGTTATCTCTATGCAAACAAGCCATTAACTCTCCGACTAAGATTAGTCGTGGAGAGGGCTGTTATCTGACTTTTATTATCTCAACTGTTTTCTTTTCCTCTGCTAGAGGAGAGGTCATTAGTGCACAGACTGCTCTGAAAGACTCATTTTGAATGCTGAATGTTGTGTAATCTGCACATATTATAGCATGATGCAATGTTAGAAAAAACACTATATACCTGAAAATAAAAATATGAGAATATTTTCTTTGCTGCTAATCTTCTAGTAATTATTCATAGTACACAACCAATTCACTATATCATATATTTTTTTTCGCTTCAGTGTCTATTTAACCACTTGAGGACCCACCCTTTACCCCCCCTTAAGGACCAGCGCTGTTATTTGTGATCTGTGCTGGGTGGGCTCTACAGCCCCCAGCACAGATCAGGGTGCATCTAGAGCGATCAGATCGCCCCCCTTTTTCCCCCACTATGGGGATGATGTGCTGGGGGGGGTCTGATCGCTCCTGCCTGCCGGTGTTGCGGGGGGGGGCACCTCAAAGCCCCCCTCCGCAGCGAAATCCCCCCCCTCCCTCTCCTACCTGGCCCCCCTGGTGTTCCGGGCTGCACAGGACGCTATCCGTCCTGTGCAGCCGGTGACAGGACGTCCCCTGTCACATGGCGGCGATCCCCGGCCGCTGATTGGCCGGGGATCGCCGATCTGCCTTACGGCGCTGCTGCGCAGCAGCGCCGTACAATGTAAACAAAGCGGATTATTTCCGCTTGTGTTTACATTTAGCCTGCGAGCCGCCATCGGCGGCCCGCAGGCTATTCACGGAGCCCCCGCCGTGATTTGACAGGAAGCAGCCGCTCGCGCGAGCGGCTGCTTCCTGATTAATCAGCCTGCAGCTGCACTTTGCTGACGCGCGGTATGAGTGCGCGGTCGGCAAGTGGTTAAGGCCGCTGCTAGCAGCAGCCGCTACCAAAAATAATCATTTTTCGGGTCTGTGTACATGCCTAATTTTTCTGGCTGCCCTGTGGCAGCTACAACAACAACAACAAAACAAAAGGCATGTACATGTGTCAATTCCCCTTCTTGATCGTTACCTTGCCGCGGTGAAGGGGCTTGCTTATCACAATGAAGCAATGACCTATATGAGTGTGTTGGGGAGGCACACCCAAGATAATAAGGTTGCTTCATTGTGTACAGACCAAATTCGATCAGCTGGACAGTCACTGTTGTTCTGTCCTTGAACTACCCTCAGCCCGACCATATGGGCTGGAAAACTGCCATCGTCTGCACTCTTGCCAATGTGCACACGAGCACGGCCATCACTACACAAAAATTGCCACCGATAGGACTGATATCTTTATGTCCGAATCGCGTACATGAACTTCCACAAAAGTTTGAGTTCGCCCACGAACAACTACCATAGACTTCAATGGGCAGGCACATTTTAAAACATACAAGGACTATTTATGGCCTCAAAATTGATGGAAAAGTTGTTTCAAGGGGTCTAACAGGCTTCCTCCTCTCAAATATTTCCTTAATGGACACCTAGCTGTGGGCAGAGGAGCAGGAACTGTTCAAGGTGAGAGGCGGAGTGGAGGAGGGTGGCTGTGAAGATGCAAGGGCAGCAGAGAATAAGGTGGCTGAAGATGCTGCACCTGGAGGAGGAAGAGGAGGCGGAGGGTAGCTTTGCATTTGTGTGCTGCTTTTCCTCTTGTGCTCACTCCATTGGTATTTGTGCTTCTTGATAAAGTGCCTTCGTAAGGCTGTTGTCTATTGGTGGGTGTCACTTTTTCCATGACTCAATTTTTGGTTGGCAGAGAGTACAGATGGCATTGCTGTAATCTGAGGCAGACACAAACAAATTTCCACACTGGTGAGCTCTGGGTTAACGGCATTGCAGTGGTGGCAGCAGCTGACGTTGAAGGGCGTGTTGGATGGCTGTCCCTATGTGGCGATACACTGCCTCAAGCTTTTTCCGACAAGCTCCCCCTGCTTCTTACAGCAACTCGTCTCCTCTACCTCCTCTCTGTCTCCCCCTCTGAACTGTCCCCCTGTTCATCTTGTTTTCTGGGATCCCATGTGACATCCATGCCATGATCATCATCATCATCATCATCATCATCTACAGCTTCCCTTGTATCAGACACCTCCAAAATGGCACCAACAACAGGTACTTCATCATCCGAACACCTTACGTCCATAGTGATGCCTAACTGAGACATATGAGGTGGTGTAACATCCTTAGCGCCTTCATCTTGTACCAATAATGATCATGCATCAGTAAATTCACAACAAACCTGTGTGAATAACTCCTGCAAACTTCGAAATGGAGCGGTTGTGGTGCTACTATTAGCAGTGCTGGCTGCTGGCTGAGTGTTAAATAAGTAGTTGTGTGGTGCCTGAATCAGAGCAGAAGGAGAAAGATATGTCACAGTTCCATCTGGAAGCTCAACTATGTCCTCAAAATTTTGGGGGTTGAGGGTACGTGCCCTCTGAACATTGTGTATTGGTCAAGGGCCGCAGAAAATCACACCAGCACCACCCCGAAAAGACCTGCGTGGTGGCCTGCCTCTGCCGCTGCTTGTCATTTTTTCCATATTGAGCATACAGTAGTACTAACAATATTTAGTAGCGGTAGACAGTGTGTGTAATCACAAAGAGGCACATAATCTGTGTCAAATACACAGCAGCTGTGTGTGTTGTTTCACAGGGCTGTGTACTTTAACACACACAGAGACATATTGTATAGTACGTTCAATCACACATACAGTTGCAAACTAAGCACTGCTTACGATACACAGTGTGCTGGCTTGCTTGCAATAAAGATAGAAGAGTATAGTAGAACTATACTAGTAGAACAGCCCAGCAATGACTGAGTGGCCTGTATGCAGTGTAAGTGTAACCCACACAGACAGATATCAATAACAGGTACAGTAGCCAGCTAAGCACAGCTTATGATAGATAGAGATGGGCCGAACCTCCGATTTTTGGTTCGCGAACTTCCGCAGAATGTTTGGTTTGCGTGAACTTTCGCGAACCGCAATAGACTTCAATGGGGAGGTAAACTTGGAAAACTAGAAACACTTATGCTGACCAGAAAAGTGATGGGAAAGATGTTTCAAGGGGTCCAACACTTGGACCCCCAGGTGGAGGAGTAGGATAGATGCCAAAAGTCCCAGGGAAAAACCTTTATTTGACGCAAAGCAGCGTTTTATGGGCAGAAATCCCATTGAATGCTAAATTGCAGGCCTAACATCAGGGGCGTATCTGAGTAAAATAGCGCCTATGGCAAACACTGAAGTTGTAACGTTGCCTGTGTAACATTGCCCGCAGGAAGGTGGATTGGGGAACGCTTGTCATTGGGGGACTTCGCTGGATACATCTTCCTATGTTGTGCTGGTGAGTATTCAGCCTGTGACTTGGACTGAAGAGCAGTGAGTGAAGACAGTGAGTTGACCTAATGCTGGGTACACACGTTGTGATTTCCCGCTCGATCCGTGGGATTGATCGATTATTTCCGACATGTTCGAACGGGTTTCAATCAATACATCAGTCGATTTTGCATGTTAAGCATACAAAATCGACGGCTGTATCGATTGAACATGTCGGAAATAGTCGATCGATCGGGAAATCGCAAGTGTGTACCCAGCATTAGAATGTTCAGTACCCTCCCCCTACCCCAGCATCTATTTCCTTATCTAGTCATTGCTCTTATCAGAATGATCTCCTGCAGCAGGGCTAATAAAAGCAAAGGACCTGTGAATCTTCTGACCTGCTGCTGTCACAGTGAGCCTGCTGAGAGCAATGTGGGCAGTGTAGGCTGTAAATCTGACAATGCTGATATAGCAGCTCTCCTGAGGCTTACAGTACACAGATGCTGGTGAGACAATTCACAGGTCCTTTGCTTTTATGAACGCTGCTGCAGGAGATCATCCTAAGAGCACTGACCAGCGTGATGATCTCTTTCCCTGCCTGCCGTCCTCTGCAGTGTGTCCACTAACTCCGTCCATTCTGCTCTGTGTCGTGAGTCACCTCGTGGCTGGCTGCTACACACACATTCCTCTCCTCTTCCAGCCCCATAAGCCCCAGCGGCACAGGCATGAGACCAATCAGGAAAGCGTTGTGAGCAGCGTTGCTGGGGCTACGACAGTAGCTGGCAGGAGGGAGGTGGACGGGACAGAGTCCTCTCCCTCTTAGGAATGTACTATAAGGCAACAGGTTTGGTTGGGAGGGAGGGGTGATTTACTGATTGATGCGCCCCCTGGGAGGTGAGTCACAAGGGCGCCTATAGCAGGAGCCCCATCTGCGCGGCTCCAGATACGCGTCTGCCTAACATGCTATAACACATCTTGCATGTGTATACATCAATCAGATAGTGTAATTAGTGTACTGCTTCACACTGACACACCAAACTCACTGTGTAACGCACCGCAACCAGCTGTTTGTGTATTGACGGCCATGCTGGACTACTGCGCAACATGGCGAGATTGCTCTTCCTCACTCAGTGATGTCAGGTAATGTGTGACTGCCTTATCAACTTTCCATGGCATTGTTAAAAAGCTTACGGTTTTTTTTTAAAATTACATTTTCTACTTGCTGTATACTTGTTCAGTACCGCTACAATGAGAATCATATGGAGGCGGGCAAGTCTGCCATTTGTGACCCCGGGTAATGGCTGGGGAATGAAGGATGGAATCCGGTGTGGAGCCTGAGAAAACAGCTACCACTACACATCCAAGGAGGGCAGCAGGCAGACATGCCCGTCCCGAGGTAGTGACCAAAAATAACAATACAGGAGGACTATCGAGGGCTTGCTGTATTGGAAATGAATGTTCTTTAAATCCTTTAACGAGAACCAGTTATGGCGGGCAAAGATGACACCACATTCCTTTCACGAGAATCATATGGAGGCGGTGAAGTCTGCCATTTGTGACCCCGGGTAATGGCCGGGGAATGAGTGATGGAATCCGGTGTGGTGCCTGAGAAACGGCTACCACTACACATCCAAGGAGGGCAGCAGGCAGGCATGCCCGTCCCAAGGTAGTGACCAAAAATAACAATACAGGAGGACTATCGAGGGCTTGCTGAATTGGAAATGAATGTACTTTAAATCCTTTAACGAGAACCAGTTATGGCAGGCAAAGATGACACCACATTCCTTTTACAAGAATCATATGTAGGCGGTCAAGGCTGCCATTTGTGACACCGGGTGTAATGGATTGCGGAGACACCGCCGCGCGGTCTGACAGTGAGGCGGCTGTTTCCGCGTTCAGACCGGCGGTTTCTCCGCAGCAGCATGCGTCTGGTTTGTCTGAACCTAGTTGCAAGACAAGCTCTTTATGCCAATAGGAGAGGGGTCAGCTGATCGGGACGATCAGCTGATCCCGGCGTGGCAGGGGATTGGCTGAAGGGAACTGGGCGGCGCTGAGGAGCGTTTTGCTATATATACTCTGTGCCTGTCAGTTGCTGGTTGTCTGGCGTTGCGAATGCTTATGTGTTATCACTCAGACCTTAGTCAGATCTCTTAGTGTGGTGGAACCAGGAGGACCTGGGAATCCACACTTAGCCAGATTACTGTGTTACTATTGTGTTATACTTCAGACTAGTTCCGGGGTGTTGTGACTACGGACCTCACACCCAAGACTAGGAATACTGTGTTACTTTTGTGTTATACTTCAGACTAGTTCCGGGGTGTTGTGACTACGGACCTCACACCCAAGACTAGGAATACTGTGTTACTATTGTGTTATACTTCAGACTAGTTCTGGGGTGTTGTGACTACGGACCTCACACCCAAAACTAGGAATACTGTGTTACTATTGTGTTATACTTCAGACTAGTTCCAGGGTGTTGAGACCACGGACCTCACACCTAAGACTAGGCCTTAACTGATTACCTGTTGCCAACCTTGCCTGTCCCTGGTTACTGAATCAGCCTTCTGTCTCTGTACCTTATCTGCTCGTGTGTTGCCGACCTGATCTGTCCGACCCTTCTGGCTGACACCCGCCCCCTGGGTGTTCAGTCTATCTGCAGGGACCTCCTGTCTCTCAGAGGGACCTCTCTGCAAAACAGTCAGGGACTCATCCTCTAGGAGTTCTTTGACTGCAGGAGAGTCTGACTGTTATGGTTGTAGTCATCTGCTCCTCAGGTGACCCTACTCATTACTGTTGCACCAAACACTTACACGGTTCAGGTGTCCAGAGGTTAGTTATACTTGTATTATTGGTGATTCTGCAGATCATTAATAATCAGGTATAAATCTGTATTCTTGGTGATACTGCAGATCACCAATAATCAGATTCTCTCTGTGTTGCTGACACCGATCGTTACAGAACGCCAGACCAAAAAACAAAATGAATTGCACTTAACAGTCGTCTTGATACACTCACCACCTCGGTGGAAAATCTCATCAGAGTGATGGACGGTCAGCAGGCCCAGATCTCTGCTTCATCTGGGTCTCTACAGGTCCTTCAGACGACTGTAAATTCAGTGCGATCTCCTCCAGTTACAGGCCTACGGATGTCTGTACCCGAAAGGTTTTCTGGTAATAGATCTGACTTTCAGAATTTTAAGAATCGTGTAATGTCATATTTTGAACTAAGACCTAACTTGTCAGGAACAGAGGCACAGAGGATTATATTTATTAAGACCCTACTCTCAGGAGATGCTCAAACTTGGACATATAGCCTGCAGACAGGGCACGAAGCGCTACCATCAGTAGAGGAATTTTTTAAGTACATGGCCATAATTTATGATGATCCGGACATTGCCTCTACTGCAGAACGGAAGTTAAAGACCTTGCGTCAAGGCAAGGACTCAGTAGAAGTCTATGCAGCTGAATACAGAAAGTGGTCAGTGTCAGCTAGGTGGGGGGCTTTTGCATTGCTAGATTGTTTTTTGTCAGGGCTGTCAGATGCAGTTTCAGAGTTGATGTTGGGACACCCTGAACTAAAAACCATTGACGAGGCAATCTCTTTAGCAGTACGGGTTGATCGCCGGTTGCAGTATTAAAAGCAAACCCATGGTAGAAACATGGTCAGATATGTCTCTTATGCTTCTCCTCCACCCGCCTCACCTCCGCCAGAACCAATGCAAATTGGTCAGTCTAAGTTGACACGGATAGAGAAGAATCGCAGGAAAACAGAACAGCTCTGTTTATACTGTGCAGAGGAGGGCCATAGAGTGCAGAATTGCCCCAAGAAGTCGGGAAACGCTGCCGCCTAGGAGTAGTCAGAGGTAGCCCTAGGCGCACAGTCTTTACTTCTAGATAACAATCGTCTGCTTCTTCCCTGCTCTGTCACATGGGAGGGTCAGACTGTTACCACTGAAGCTTTCATTGACTCTGGTTCAGCGGCTAATTTTATAGATTACGAGTTTGCAAAAAGATTGGGAATTCCCATGCTCCCACTGGATCAGCCGATTCTGGTCACTGCTGTAGATGACTCTCCTCTGCAGAGTAGACATCCCTTGTCCCGTACTCCAAATTTAAGATTCAGTGTTGGGGTACTGCATGGGAAAGATCTGCAATTTCTGGTCTTGGATATGGCAACTTCTACCATGATTCTTGGCATGCCCTGGTTACAACTCCACTCCCCTCAGATAGACTGGGTTTCAGGTCAGCTAACGAGCTGGTCATCCCATTGTTATCATCATTGTTTGGCGAAAGTAACCATGGGTCGTACCAATATTCAGGTTGAAGGAGTGCCAAGACAATACGCAGAATTTGCTGACGTTTTCTGTCCCAAGTCAGCAGATAAACGCCCCCCCACCGTGCCTTCGATTGTCCAATCAATTTGAGATCTGGTTTTATGCCACCCAGGGGTCACCTCTATAACCTGTCTGGGCCTGACAAACTAGCTATGCAGGAATACATCAGAGAAAACTTGGCTAAAGGGTTCATCCGTCCCTCCCGTTCACCTGCAGGGGCAGGTTTCTTTTTTGTAAAAAAAAAAGACGGAGGCCTCCGTCCTTGTATTGATTATCGAGGCCTGAATAAAATCACAGTGAAAAATCGTTACCCTTTACCCTTGATTGACGATTTGTTCACACAGGTGACTGACGCCAAGATTTTCTCAAAGCTAGATCTAAGAGGTGCATACAACCTAGTGCATATTAGGGATGGTGACGAATGGAAGACGGCCTTCAACACGCCCGACGGGCATTACGAGTACCTGGTGATGCCCTTCGGGTTGTGTAATGCTCCGGCCATCTTCCAGGAGTTAATTAACGAGGTGTTCAGGGAAGTGTTGGGGAAGTTTGTCCTGGTCTATTTGGACGATATACTGATCTTTTCGTCCAATCTCACTGAACATCGCAGGCATGTCAGGTTTGTGCTAGAATAGCTAAGACAGAATCAGCTTTATGCCAAACTGGAGAAATGCCTCTTCGAAGTAACCTCGGTTGCCTTCTTGGGGTACATCATCTCCACCTCTGGTCTTTCAATGGACCCAGGGAAGGTCTCTGCTGTCCTGGAGTGGCCTCAGCCTGTTGGACTGAAAGCACTCCAGAGATTTCTGGGGTTTGCCAACTATTACAGAAGGTTCATTAAGGGGTACTCTACCATCATCGCCCCCCTCACCAGTCTCACCAAAAAAGGGGCTGACACTCATCACTGGTCAGCAGAAGCTCATACGGCCTTTTCTACCCTTAAGAAACTGTTCTGTTCCGCACCTATACTGAGATATGTTGATGTCACCTTTCCTTTCATTGTAGAAGTTGATGCTTCAGAGGTGGGGGTGGGAGCTGTATTGTCTCAGAGGTCAGGCTTGCAGGGCAAGCTCCACCCATGTGCCTACTTTTCCCGTAGATTTTCACCCGCAGAGAAAAACTATGACATAGGCAACCGGGAGCTTTTAGCCATTAAGTTAGCTTTTGAGGAATGGCGACACTGGCTCGAGGGTGTAGAACACACCATCACAGTTTATACAGATCATAACAATTTGGAGTATATAGAGGGTGCTAAGAGACTTAGCCCTTGCCAGGCCCGGTGGTTCCTGTTCTTTGCAAGATTTAGATTTATAATTACATATACTCCTGGTAGTAAGAACATCAAGGCCGATGCCTTATCCAGGTGTTTTTCGAACCTGAGACAGTGCAGCCTGCAGCCCCTGAGACCATCATACCTCAGAAGGTAGTTCTGGCAGCCACTGAGACGGACTGGAAGGATTGGGCAGTCACTTTGAGTCCTTACCAACAAGATATCCCAGAGGGGAAGCCTGATGGGGTCATGTTTGTGCCACTGCCTTTCCGTTTGTAACTCCTACAACTGTTTCATTCACACAAAAATGCTGGTCATCCTGGGGCCACCAGAACTCAGGATCTACTGGCTAGATGTGCCTGGTGGCCTACATTGGCAACAGATTGAAAGGAGTTTGTAAGAGAGTGTGCCGTGTGTGCAAGGAGTAAACACTCTCGTCAGGCCCCTGTTGGCACTTTACAGTCCTTGCCAGTCCCCAGTGAACCATGGACCCATATCTCCATGGATTTCGTGGGTGAGCTCCCTCGGTCTGAAGGCAAGTCAGTCATTTGGGTGGTAGTGGACAGATTCAGTAAGATGGCTCATTTTGTCCCTCTGAAAGGACACCCCTCGGCCCAGGAATTGGCTGATCTCTTCATCCAGCACATTTTCCGGCTGCATGGCATTCCGGAGAATGTAGTGTCAGATCGGGGAGTCCAATTTGTTTCAAAGTTTTGGAGGGCCTTCTGCCATCAATTAGACATGGATCTCGCATTTTCATCAGGCTACCACCCACAAACCAACGACCAGACCGAGAGAGTTAAACAATCCCTGGAACAGTTCCTCAGGTGTTATGTTGCAGATGCGCAATCCGAATGGGTAAAATTTTTGCCATTTGTGGAATTTGTGCACAACAATTTAAAAAGCTCCTCTTCTGGGTTTTCCCCATTTCAGGTGGTGTTGGGAAGATCACCCAAGTTTGCTCCCTTGCCGGTCGCATCTACACCCTTTCCGGCTCTGGAGGATTGGCAAAGGGCCCTGAGGGAGATTTGGGGAATGGTTAAGAGGAACCTGGGGAAAGCTTTTCAAACTCAGAAAAGACAGGCAGATAAGAGACGGTCTGTAGAGTGGAAATTCTCTCCAGGAGATTTGGTATGGGCGTCCACTCGTCATTTGGCCCTGAAGCAACTGTCACCCAAGCTGGGTCCTAGATTTATCGGACCTTTTCCAGTAACCAGGAAAATCAATAATGTCACTTATGCGATTGATCTCCCAGCCAGTATGAGAGGTGTGAGACCATTCCATGTGTCTCTTTTAGCTTAGCAGTACACGTGGATTCCTCTACCCCCCCCCGTGTTGGTGGATGACCAACCAGAGTATGAGATTGAAAAGAACCTAGATTCTCGTCTGGTGCAGAATTCTGTGCAATACCTGGTCCACTGGAAGGGATATGGCATAGAGGAGAGATCTTGGGTGCCAGATTGTCGCATGCACGCGGAGGAATTAAAGAGAGAGTTTCATGACTTACATCCTGGGAAGCCTGGTGGAGAGTGTGTGGAGTGCACTCCTTGGGGGGGGGGGGGGACTACTGTAATGGATTGCGGAGACACCGCCGCGTGGTCTGACAGTGAGGCGGCTGTTTCCGCGTTCAGACCGGCGGTTTCTCCGCAGCAGCATGCGTCTGGTTTGTCTGAACCTAGTAGTGCACACAGATGGAGAGTTACCCGCGCGCGCTGCAAGACAAGCTCTTTATGCCAATAGGAGAGGGGTCAGCTGATCAGGACGATCAGCTGATCCCGGCGTGGCAGGGGATTGGCTGAAGGGAACTGGGCGGCGCTGAGGAGCGCCTCGCTATATATACTCTGTGCTTGTCAGTTGCTGGTTGTCTGGCGTTGCGAATGCTTATGTGTTAACACTCAGACCTTAGTCAGATCTCTCAGTGTGGTGGAACCAGGAGGACCTGGGAATCCACACTTAGCCAGATTACTGTGTTACTATTGTGTTATACTTCAGACTAGTTCCAGGGTGTTGTGACTACGGACCTCACACCCAAGACTAGGAATACTGTGTTACTTTTGTGTTATACTTCAGACTAGTTCCGGGGTGTTGTGACTACGGACCTCACACCCAAGACTAGGAATACTGTGTTACTATTGTGTTATACTTCAGACTAGTTCCGGGGTGTTGTGACTACGGACCTCACACCCAAGACTAGGAATACTGTGTTACTATTGTGTTATACTTCAGACTAGTTCCAGGGTGTTGAGACCACGGACCTCACGCCTAAGACTAGGCCTTAACTGATTACCTGTTGACAACCTTACCTGTCCCTGGTTACTGAATCAGCCTTCTGTCTCTGTACCTTATCTGCTCGTGTGTTGCCGACCTGATCTGTCCGACCCTTCTGGCTGACACCCGCCCCCTGGGTGTTCAGTCTATCTGCAGGGACCTCCTGTCTCTCAGAGGGACCTCTCTGCAAAACAGTCAGGGACTCATCCTCTAGGAGTTCTTTGACTGTAGTAGAGTCTGACTTATGGTTGTAGTCATCTGCTCCTCAGGTGACCCTACTCATTACTGTTGCACCAAACACTTACACGGTTCAGGTGTCCAGAGGTTAGTTATACTTGTATTATTGGTGATTCTGCAGATCATTAATAATCAGGTATAAATCTGTATTCTTGGTGATACTGCAGATCACCAATAATCAGATTCTCTCTGTGTTGCTGACACCGATCGTTACACCGGGTAATGGCTGGGGAATGAGGGATGGAATCCGGTGTGGAGCCTGAGAAACGGCTACCACTACACATCCAAGGAGGGCAGCAGGCAGGCATGCCCGTCTCGAGGTAGTGACCAAAAATAACAATACGGGAGGACTATTGAGGGCTTGCTGTATTGGAAATGAATGTTCTTTAAATCCTTCAACGAGAACCAGTTATGGCGGGCAAAGATGACACCACATTCCTTTTACGAGAATCATATGGAGGCGGTGAAGTCTGCCATTTGTGACCCCGGGTAATGGCCGGGAAATGAGGGATGGAATCCGGTGTGGAGCCTGAGAAACGGCTACCACTACACATCCAAGGAGGGCAGCAGGCAGGCATGCCCGTCCCAAGGTAGTGACCAAAAATAACAATACAGGAGGACTATCGAGGGCTTGCTGAATTGGAAATGAATGTACTTTAAATCCTTTAACGGGAATCAGTTATGGAGGGCAAGTCTGATGGTGCCTTCACTGCGATTCACCAGGTTGGTCTCCGGCGAGAATCTGTTATGGAGGTCAAGTCTGCCATTGTGACCACTGACCATGGGTAATGGCGGGGGAACCCTTCCTGGTGTGATTCTGGTCCGGAGTTGGAGCCTAAGAAACGGCTACCACCACACATCCAGGCAAGGAGGGCAGCAGGCAGGCATGCCCGCCCCAAGGTAGTGACCAAAAATAACAATACAGGACTTAGGAGGACTTTTGAGGCCCTAATAGTAATGAATCAACTTTAAATCCTTTAACGGGAATCAGTTATGGAGGGCAAGTCTGCCATTCATTCAAGTGCAAGTTATGCACTGACTGCCAGGTATAATACAATGTGCAGTCACAGACAGTGGTGCTCAGCAGGGCTCGAATATTCGAGTAGCTCGAATATTCGAGCTCTTTCTCAGCTATTCGAGCTCGGTATTCGAGCTCCGAATAGCTAGAGCTATTCGAATGGGGTATTCGAGTACACTCGAATAGCCCATTCACTATTCGAGCTATTCGAGCAAAACGGCGCTATTCGAGCTCGGTACCGAGCTCGAATAGCGTCATAGCCCAGATTGATGTCCTTAGAGCCAATCAGAGGGCTCCCAGGCCCTCTGACGGCAGCCAATCACAGAGGGGGACCCTGGCCAGCCCCTACCCTATAAATAGCGGCCGCCATGTTAGGTTTCTCCGTGCTTGCCTGAGACTTGTACAGAGAGAGAGTTGCTCCTTTGTGCTTTGGCTTAGCAAGAGCTCTATTGTGTTCATTTACCTAGCGTTTTTGCTCACATACACCTCCTATATACACCTATATTGTTGTTAGTTAGATAGACATTGTATTTTAGTTAGTAGCTTTTGTGTTACATAGACAGAGACACAGCTGCTGCAGGCTTACACAGCTTTAGGCCTCAGGGCCTGCCTGTGTGGGCAGCTGTTCTCTCCTGTCCTCTGTTAGTATATTTCTCTCATCTATACCAGTATTTCTGCTGCTGTCCTTTACTACTGATTGATTCTGTATTTAGTATTGTAGTTAGGCTAGGACACTCACTGTCACTGTTCATAGGCTAAGGCTAAGGCTACTAGCTCCTGCGTGTGTGCACTCACAGTCTTGTACACACACACTCTATTTCCTTCTGATTAGTGATTGATTATTGTAATTAGTTACTTACTGTTACTACTTGTTACTCTTACTGTACTAGGAGTCTAGGACACTCAGTCACTGTTCATAGGCTACTAGCTCCTGCGTGTGTGCACTCACTGTCTGTGTACACACTACACACACTCTATTTCCTTCTGATAAGTGATTGATTATTGTAATTAGTTAGTTACTTACTGTTACTACTTGTTACTCTTACTGTACTAGGAGTCTAGGACACTCAGTCACTGTTCATAGGCTACTAGCTCCTGCGTGTGTGCACTCACTGTCTGTGTACACACTACACACACTCTATTTCCTTCTGATTACTGATTGATTATTGTAATTAGTTAGTTACTTACTGTTACTACTTGTTACTCTTACTGTACTAGGAGTCTAGGACACTCAGTCACTGTTCATAGGCTACTAGCTCCTGCGTGTGTGCACTCACTGTCTGTGTACACACTACACACACTCTATTTCCTTCTGATTACTGATTGATTATTGTAATTAGTTAGTTACTTACTGTTACTACTTGTTACTCTTACTGTACTAGGAGTCTAGGACACTCAGTCACTGTTCATCGGCTACTAGCTCCTGCGTGTGTGCACTCACTGTCTGTGTACACACTACACACACTCTATTTCCTTCTGATTACTAATTGATTATTGTAATTAGTTAGTTACTTACTGTTACTACTTGTTACTCTTACTGTACTAGGAGTCTAGGACACTCAGTCACTGTTCATCGGCTACTAGCTCCTGCGTGTGTGCACTCACTGTCTGAGTACACACTACACACACTCTATTTCCTTCTGATTACTGATTGATTATTGTAATTAGTTAGTTACTTACTGTTACTACTTGTTACTCTTACTGTACTAGGAGTCTAGGACACTCAGTCACTGTTCATCGGCTACTAGCTCCTGCGTGTGTACACTCACTGTCTGAGTACACACTACACACACTCTATTTCCTTCTGATTACTGATTGATTATTGCAATTAGTTAGTTACTTACTGTTACTACTTGTTACTCTTACTGTACTAGGAGTCTAGGACACTCAGTCACTGTTCATAGGCTACTAGCTCCTGCGTGTGTGCACTCACTGTCTGTGTACACACTACACACACTCTATTTCCTTCTGATTACTGATTGATTATTGTAATTAGTTAGTTACTTACTGTTACTACTTGTTACTCTTACTGTACTAGGAGTCTAGGACACTCAGTCACTGTTCATCGGCTACTAGCTCCTGCGTGTGTGCACTCACTGTCTGTGTACACACTACACACACTCTATTTCCTTCTGATTACTAATTGATTATTGTAATTAGTTAGTTACTTACTGTTACTACTTGTTACTCTTACTGTACTAGGAGTCTAGGACACTCAGTCACTGTTCATCGGCTACTAGCTCCTGCGTGTGTGCACTCACTGTCTGTGTACACACTACACACACTCTATTTACTTCTGATTACTAATTGATTATTGTAATTAGTTAGTTACTTACTGTTACTACTTGTTACTCTTACTGTACTAGGAGTCTAGGACACTCAGTCACTGTTCATCGGCTACTAGCTCCTGCGTGTGTGCACTCACTGTCTGAGTACACACTACACACACTCTATTTCCTTCTGATTACTGATTGATTATTGTAATTAGTTAGTTACTTACTGTTACTACTTGTTACTCTTACTGTACTAGGAGTCTAGGACACTCAGTCACTGTTCATCGGCTACTAGCTCCTGCGTGTGTGCACTCACTGTCTGAGTACACACTACACACACTCTATTTCCTTCTGATTACTGATTGATTATTGCAATTAGTTAGTTACTTACTGTTACTACTTGTTACTCTTACTGTACTAGGAGTCTAGGACACTCAGTCACTGTTCATAGGCTACTAGCTCCTGCGTGTGTGCACTCACTGTCTGTGTACACACTACACACACTCTATTTCCTTCTGATTACTGATTGATTATTGTAATTAGTTAGTTACTTACTGTTACTACTTGTTACTCTTACTGTACTAGGAGTCTAGGACACTCAGTCACTGTTCATAGGCTACTAGCTCCTGCGTGTGTGCACTCACTGTCTGTGTACACACTACACACACTCTATTTCCTTCTGATTACTGATTGATTATTGTAATTAGTTAGTTACTTACTGTTACTACTTGTTACTCTTACTGTACTAGGAGTCTAGGACACTCAGTCACTGTTCATAGGCTACTAGCTCCTGCGTGTGTGCACTCACTGTCTGTGTACACACTACACACACTCTATTTCCTTCTGATTACTGATTGATTATTGTAATTAGTTAGTTACTTACTGTTACTACTTGTTACTCTTACTGTACTAGGAGTCTAGGACACTCAGTCACTGTTCATAGGCTACTAGCTCCTGCGTGTGTGCACTCACTGTCTGTGTACACACTACACACACTCTATTTCCTTCTGATTACTGATTGATTATTGTAATTAGTTAGTTACTTACTGTTACTACTTGTTACTCTTACTGTACTAGGAGTCTAGGACACTCAGTCACTGTTCATCGGCTACTAGCTCCTGCGTGTGTGCACTCACTGTCTGAGTACACACTACACACACTCTATTTCCTTCTGATTACTGATTGATTATTGCAATTAGTTAGTTACTTACTGTTACTACTTGTTACTCTTACTGTACTAGGAGTCTAGGACACTCAGTCACTGTTCATAGGCTACTAGCTCCTGCGTGTGTGCACTCACTGTCTGTGTACACACTACACACACTCTATTTCCTTCTGATAACTGATTGCTTATTGTAATTAGTTAGTTGTACTTCTGTTACTACTTACTCTTACTGTACTAGGAGTCTAGGACACTCAGTCACTGTTCATAGGCTACTAGCTCCTGCGTGTGTGCACTCACTGTCTGTGTACACACACTACACACACTCTATTTCCTTCTGATAACTGATTGCTTATTGTAATTAGTTAGTTGTACTTCCTGACTGTTACTACTTACTTACTGTACTAGGGACACTCACTCAGTCACCTCACCCACCAACCCACTCCATTAAAGTACCCCACTTTTCACCCGCCCTTTTAAAAAACTTTTGTCTATACGCCCAAAACATCGAAGATGTCTGGAAGTGGCAGCCATCGCGGTTTGGGCAAGGGGAAGGGCAGCAAGGGAATCAGGAGGAGAGGGAGCAGCATTGTGGCAAGCCGCGGCCGCGCCACCATGCACAGTTCCGCAGCAGCAGCAGCAGCGTCAGTGGCTAACATTCCTCCCATAGCCACTGGCCGTGGACGCCTTGGGCGCCGCCCAGCAGGAGCATCTGCAACTCACGCTGCAGAGACACAGCAGCAGCAGCGTGTAGCACCTGCTCCGATTTTCCTCCAGCCGGGTCGGAAACGTCCCATTGAGGAAAAGGATGCAGACACTGTGGTGCAACTGATGACGGAGGATGAGCAGCCCGCCATCAGCTCTGCATCCGAGGCCTCCACCCTCACCACCACCACCACCACCACCACCCCTGTTCGCAGCAGCCGCCCAGCAGGGCCTGGGGAGGAGGCCAGTTCACCGTCAGTCGCCGACCTGTCACTCAGCAGTCTTTTGACCCCAGGCACCATCAGGGTATTGTCTGCTGTTGTTGGCGATTTTGAGGAGGAGATGCTGATGGGCACTTTGGGGGATGAGGGATTGGACAGCAAGACTGTGGCGACAGTCAAGCAGCCCATCCATGCATCAGGAGAGGAGTTTGGGGGGTCATCATCCCAGCAGGACATGTTTCAGGAGGGGGAGGATGATGGTGATGACACGGTGACAGACAGAGACTGGGTGCCACCACCTCCAGGGGATGTCGTCCTCAGCAGCTCTGAGGAGGAGGAGGAGGATGCGCTTGTGGGCCTTGCAAGGAGGCGCATCATTGCAAGCATTGGCAGCAGTAGGCAGGTCCCACAGCCTGCTGGTGTCTCAGGCTCAGCAGCAGCAGCAGCAGCAGCAGCATCTGCCAGTACCACCACCAGCCGCACCCAAGCCCCCCCCCCAACCACCACAGGGAGACAGGCAGCAGCGCTTCCATGCCGTAGGGGGATGTTTTTGTCACCAATCTGGCGCTTTTTCACCATGCCCACTGTGGACAGCAAGTACGCCACTTGCAACCACTGTCAGCGGAAGTTGAGCAGAGGTGCAGACCCCTTAAAGTTCAGCACCAGCTCGCTCATCAACCACCTTGCTGCGAAACATTTCCACCAGCATGAGGAGTTCCAGAGGCTGAAGGAATCTGGTGCTGGCAGTGGCACCACACCCATCACTGCACAGCCTTCAGCAGCAGCAGCAGCAACAGCAGCCACCCGCCCTCCTGCTCCTCCAGCAGCACCAGCAGGAGTGCGGAAACGCACTGCTCCTCCCCCCTCTGCAACTCCTGCCACCGACACTGAGGCCTGTTCTGGCAGCCAGTCCTCAGTGGCCTCCTCTGCTGTGTCTGCTGATTCCCGTGCCAGCAAAAAGCGACGCCAGAGCCTTTTGAGCGAGTCCTTCCAGGGGGTGGTTAGGGCTCTGCCTCCCAGCAGCCGTCGCGTGCGGCAGCTGAACGGCTTGCTGGCACGGGCCATGTGCTCCCAACTCCTGCCGTACACGCTCGTGCAGGAGGGGAGCGACATTCGTGCGCTGCTTGCTTGCGCAGCCCCAGACTGGCAGCTCCCCAGCAGACACTTCTTTGCCCGCAAGGCCATTCCTGCACTGCACCGCTTTGTGATGGCCAATGTGGAGCGAGGGCTGGAGCACGCGGTTGGTGAAAGGGTCCACGTCACCATGGACTCCTGGAGCAGCCGCTTCGGGACAGGCCGCTACCTGTCCTTCACTGTCCACTGGGTCAGCTTGGTGGAAGGGGGTGAGGATGGGAGAGCAGCAGCGGGCACAGCAGCAGCAGCAACACAGTGGGTGGTGCCACCCCGCAGGGTCAGGGGAACTGCAGCAGGTTCCTCCGATCCTCTGCCATCCTCCGGCACACCTGGCCAAACCCCCCGCCTCAGCAGCAGCGTGAAGGCCCGCCACTGCCAAGCGCTGCTGCACTTGGTCAGCCTTGGGAAGACCAAGCTGACGGCAACCCATGTGTTGGCCAAACTCCAGGAGCAGGAGAGGATTTGGCTGACCCCCAGAGGCCTCAGAGTCGGAGAGGTGGTGGCCGACAATGGGGCCAATCTGGTTGCCGCAATAGACAGGGGAAACCTGACCCACATCCCCTGTCTTGCCCACGTGCTGAACCTGGTGGTGCAGAAGTTCCTGCGCACCTACCAGGGGATGGGCGAACTGCTGGAAACGGCAAGGAACGTTGTGCGTCACTTCCGGCGCTCGGCTGCAGCCTGTGCGAGCCTGGAAGACGTGCAAAAGGAGCTGGATCTGCCACGCCATCGGCTGATCATTGACGTTCCGACTCGCTGGAACTCCACCCTGGCGATGTTGGAGCGTCTGGTTGAACAGAAGCACGCTGTCAACCAGTACCTTGCCCTGGCAACTGTTTCCGCCGCTCAGAGAAGGGACAAGACCAGCAACATCCCGTCCATCGTCCCCGATGATGACTGGAGGCACATGCAGCAGGTGTGCTTAGTGCTGGCTCCCTTTCTGAAGGCCACTAACATGGTGAGCAGGGACCATGCTATGGTCTGCGAGTGGGTGCCCCTGGTTTGTCTGCTGAACAGGGCCCTCGATGCTTTGCTGGAACAGGGAGCGGCAGCCTTGGACCAGCAGGAGTGGCAAGCAGCTGCACAGTCCACCTCTGAGGGGGAGGAGGAGGAGGACTTGGTGGAGGTCCCTGACCTTGCTGCTGATGAGGGGGAGCAGCACAGTGCAGCTGAGTTGGTGCGGGGGTGGAGAGAGGATGAGGCTGACGAGGCAGAGGAGGAGGATGAGGACAGCAGCACTGCCGTCGATGTGCCAGCAGACGTGGCCTGCCTCTTCCCAATGGCAGCGCACATGCTGACGTGCCTGCGCAGAGACCCCAGGGTGATCCAGATGAAGCAGAGGGAGGACATCTGGATCAGCATGATGTTGGACCCACGCCTCAAGGGGAAGTTGAGCCAGTTCCTGCCGCCTGCAGGAGGAGACCCAGCGCAACAAATAAGGAGCTTGCAGCAGGCCCTTGTTGAGCGCTTGGAGGAAGCCTTCCCCCAGCCTTCCACCCCCACTGTCCAGCAGCCAGCACAGAGGCAGCAGCAGGTGCCTGCATCCAGCAGCAGCAAGCGCCCTACAGACCTGCTGTCTCTCAGCCACGAGCTCTACAGGACTGTAGAGGCTCCGGCAGCAGTGACTAGAGAGGAGGTGCATGCAGCAGCATCCTCCTCCGGTCACAGCCAGCGCCTGACCCGCATGGTGGCTGACTACATGGGGTCCTACAGCGGGCTTGACAGCGATGCCCCTGTTGATCCCATGGAGTATTGGGTCAAGCGCCTGGAGATCTGGAGCGAGCTGGCGCAGTACGCCCTGGAAGTGCTGTCCTGCCCCCCTTCCAGCGTGCTGTCCGAGCGCTGCTTCAGTGCAGCTGGTGGCGTGGTCACCGAGAAACGCTCACGTCTGTCTCACAAGTCTGTGGACAGACTGACGTTTCTCAAGATGAACCAGGCGTGGGTGGAAGGCGAGTTCCTGGCCCCTGTTGTCGGCGAGAGGGGGACATGAACTGGCTAAGAACCATCGTTAATGTGCCTTACCACCCTTTACCACCTCCTGGCTCCTGCTCACTAAGCCAGCCTGGTTCACTTTGACTATTACGTCGCCTGCAGCCACACATTTTACACCTACAGTGGGCTGCTGTGTGCTGCTGCTGCTGTCTGTCTGTGTTTCCCACTGCCAGGGTACACAGATTTACCTTCTGCTGCTACTCTGCCACCAGCTATTACGTCAAACAATAGCTATATATCTGTGTAATTTCTTTTACAAACAAAACCAAAAAACCATTAAAAAAAAAAAGGTTTAATTTTTCTGAGGTGCCCGGGTTGAAAACTGTGTTGTCCCAGTTGTGTATTGGACACAATGTGGGCTGCACGACCGCTGTCTGGGACCTCCTGTTGTGTTTATTTACGGCCTGGTATCACCGCTAGGTACCAGGGCTATTATGTCACGCTGCCTACCTGCTGCCACACTCACACTACTCCTCCATTCCTCCTGCTGCTGCTGTCTGTCTGTGTTTCCCACTGCTAGGGTACACAGAATTACCTTCTGCTGCCACACTGCCACCAGCTATTACGTCAAACAATAGCTGCTCACAATACTCCTCCATTCCTCCTGCTGCTGCTGCTGTCTGTCTGTGTTTCCCACTGCCAGGGTACACAGATTTACCTTCTGCTGCCACTCTGCCACCAGCTATTACGTCAAACAATAGCTATATATCTGTGTAATTGGTTGTAAAACCAAAACTACAAAACCATTACAAAAAAAGGTTTAATTTTTCTGAGGTGCCCGGGTTGAAAACTGTGTTGTCCCAGTTGTGTATTGGACACAATGTGGGCTGCACGACCGCTGTCTGGGACCTCCTGTTGTGTTTATTTACGGCCTGGTATCACCGCTAGGTACCAGGGCTATTATGTCACGCTGCCTACCTGCTGCCACACTCACACTACTCCTCCATTCCTCCTGCTGCTGCTGTCTGTCTGTGTTTCCCACTGCCAGGGTACACAGAATTACCTTCTGCTGCCACACTGCCACCAGCTATTACGTCAAACAATAGCTGCTCACATAATTACTCCTCCATTCCTCCTCCTGCTGCTGCTGCTGTCTGTCTGTGTTTCCCACCGCCAGGGTACACAGATTTACCTTCTGCTGCCACTCTGCCACCAGCTATTACGTCAAACAATAGCTATATATCTGTGTAATTTCTTTTACAAACAAAACCAAAAAACCATTAAAAAAAAAAAAGGTTTAATTTTTCTGAGGTGCCCGGGTTGAAAACTGTGTTGTCCCAGTTGTGTATTGGACACAATGTGGGCTGCACGACCGCTGTCTGGGACCTCCTGTTGTGTTTATTTACGGCCTGGTATCACCGCTAGGTACCAGGGCTATTATGTCACGCTGCCTACCTGCTGCCACACTCACACTACTCCTCCATTCCTCCTGCTGCTGCTGTCTGTCTGTGTTTCCCACTGCCAGGGTACACAGAATTACCTTCTGCTGCCACACTGCCACCAGCTATTACGTCAAACAATAGCTGCTCACATAATTACTCCTCCATTCCTCCTCCTGCTGCTGCTGCTGCTGTCTGTCTGTGTTTCCCACCGCCAGGGTACACAGATTTACCTTCTGCTGCCACTCTGCCACCAGCTATTACGTCAAAAAATAGCTATATATCTGTGTAATTGGTTGTAAAACCAAAACTACAAAACCATTACAAAAAAAGGTTTAATTTTTCTGAGGTGCCCGGGTTGAAAACTGTGTTGTCCCAGTTGTGTATTGGACACAATGTGGGCTGCACGACCGCTGTTTGGGACCTCCTGTTGTGTTTATTTACAGCCCTGGTATCACCGCTAGGTACCAGGGCTATTATGTCACGCTGCCTACCTGCTGCCACACTCACACTACTCCTCCATTCCTCCTGCTGCTGCTGTCTGTCTGTGTTTCCCACTGCCAGGGTACACAGAATTACCTTCTGCTGCCACACTGCCACCAGCTATTACGTCAAACAATAGCTGCTCACATAATTACTCCTCCATTCCTCCTCCTGCTGCTGCTGCTGTCTGTCTGTGTTTCCCACCGCCAGGGTACACAGATTTACCTTCTGCTGCCACTCTGCCACCAGCTATTACGTCAAAAAATAGCTATATATCTGTGTAATTGGTTGTAAAACCAAAACTACAAAACCATTACAAAAAAAGGTTTAATTTTTCTGAGGTGCCCGGGTTGAAAACTGTGTTGTCCCAGTTGTGTATTGGACACAATGTGGGCTGCACGACCGCTGTCTGGGACCTCCTGTTGTGTTTATTTACAGCCCTGGTATCACCGCTAGGTACCAGGGCTATTATGTCACGCTGCCTGCCTCATTGACTGCATGCTGCCACACACTCATCCTCCTCCTCCTGCTGCTGAATTTACCTCCTGCTGTCTGTGTGTTTCCACTGCCAGGGAGCACATACAATGGCGCTTCCAACATGCGTGCGCCACCAGCTATTTGTTGTTACGCTCAAAAATAGCTGCATTTCTTTAAAAAAAAAATGAAAAGAGAAATAAGTGAAGAAGAAGACGATATAGAAGAAGATGAAGAAGAAGAAGAAGAAGAAGATGAAGAAGAAGAAGAAGAAGATGAAGAAGAAGAAGAAGAAGAAGAAGAAGAAGAAGAAGAAGAAGAAGAAGAAGAAGAAGAAGAAGAAGAAGAAGATGAAGAAGAAGATGAAGAAGAAGAAGATGAAGAAGATGAAGATGAAGAAGATGAAGAAGATGAAGAAGAAGATGAAGAAGATGAAGATGAAGAAGATGAAGAAGATGAAGAAGAAGATGAAGAAGATGAAGATGAAGAAGATGAAGAAGAAGAAGATGAAGAAGAAGAAGAAGAAGAAGAAGAAGAAGAAGAAGACAATATAGAAGAAGAAGAAGAAGAAGAAGATATAGAAGAAGAAGAAGAAGATATAGAAGATAAAGAAGAAGAAGAAGTATATACAGTACTGAACAAAATTCTGGACACAACTTCTCTTTTCACCTTTTTTTTTTTAAAGGAACATCCCCACATAATCACTTGCTGTTGTTACTTGGAAAAAAATATGTTTCTTGCATCATTCACCCTCAAAACAAGTGTTGTGAAGCTATTTAAGGCCAATTCGAATAGTCAGCTCGAATAATGAGCTCGAATACCGACTCGAATAGTGAGCTCGAAGTCCGAGGTCGAAACGAATAGTAAAATTTATTCTAATCGAATATTCGACTGACCTCGAATAATTTACTATTCGAATTCGACCAAACTCGAATTTTAAAAAGGGGTATTTGAGCACCACTAGTCACAGATGCAGTGAAAGGTATGCAGTGAATGCAAACAGCCGTTTGTGTAGTGACGGCCGTGCTGGACTGGTGCGCACCATGATGAGAGTGCAGGTGACGGTGGCTTTACACCCCATATGGTCGCCCGGCTGATGAAGCTGAATGACAGAACAGTGACTGTCCAGCTGATCACATTGAAACAACGACCTTATTATATTTGGTGTGCCACCTCCACCCAAGACACTCATATAGCCGGTGGTCATTGCTTCATTGTGATACGCAAGCCCCTTCACTGCGGCAAGGTAATGATCATGAAGGGGAATGGGCACATGTACATGCCTTTTTTTTTTGTTGCAGCCACCCACAGTGCAGCCAGAAAAATGAGGCAGGCATGTACACGCAGCAGAAAAATTAGTATAGCGGCCGAGCGGCCTTAAAAATTCTGCAATCCGCCTAGAGTCCTGGACCCTGTTGGTGGTGGCGGAGAAGGCAGTCAATCGGCCTGCAGGCAGAGTGTAACGAAAAATCTGCAACGCCGGATGGATTGCGGAAATATGGTCGCATCCAGTCCGGCAAGCGGACCTTCCAACGCGGGATGCGGAAATTCGTCCGCATCCGCTGCGCACACCCGTCCGAGCACTCTGCTCCAAACTCACCAACATGCTGTTCACCAGGGTTCTGCCATCTTGCCTCTAGGGGGTGCGGCCGCACGCCAGACACGCCTTTATACTCTTAGAAAGCGTGTCAGCTGACCTGGAGGTCAGCTGACATTTTAGCCTGCTCTGATTGGTTGCTGCCTGGGGTGGAGACTTCTCTCCCAGGCAGTATATAAGGAAGTGCTTTTCAGTCACACTTCGTCTGTGTTTGCGATACCCTGTGTCAGCACTCAGACCTTAGACTAGATCCCAGGTGTTGAAACCAAGGACTTCACACCTAGACTAGGAGATTATTATTATTGTTATTGATTCTCTGTGTATGATTCTGTGCCTGTCTTGACTTCTCTTCTGCTTCCTGATTCTGTACTCTGCCAGCCCGTACCATTAACGACTATTGGCTTGGTTCCTGACTATTCTCTCGTCTCACGTCTCTGTACTGTTGCCGCCTGTACTGTTGCCGAACCTCTTTCTGTCTGACCTTGCTCCCTTCAGTGGAACGTCTCCCACTGTTGGGTTATTATCTGAGGCTTGCCTCCCTGAGACGCCGGCCCTAGCAGACCGTTACTGCCAGAGGCCGAGATTCCTCCACTGCCACTTTGGGGGATCTCACACACGGGGTTCCCATTCAGAGGTAACCACACCTCTGAGGAATTGCCGTGTGGTGGATATTTCCACAACTTTGTGAATATTTACTGCTTTGTTTATTTTCATGTTGTTCGTGTGTCCACTGCTTTACATCTACCCGCATTATTAGCAATTCCGCAGATTGCTATATAATCGGGTCTATCCTTGTATTATTGGCGATACTGCGGATCCCCAATAATCAAGGTTCGGGGTGTGACACTGGTCTGAGTAGATCATTTCAGGCACTTACCGTGTTAGTGAGCCTTCCGCTGATTTACCATCAGGAAGATACTGACTATTTCACTCTAACATATCTGCATTAGTGGTGATTCTGTATATCACCACTTAATCAGATATTTGTGCCTCTTGCTGACACCAATCGTTACAGAAACACAGACCATAAAGAAGTAAGATGGAGGGGGTGATAAACCAGCTTCAGACTGTAAGGGCAGAGTTAGAACAGCTGAAGATTACTGTAACTGCACAGCAGGCTCAGATTACTCAGTTAAATGAGACTGTCCAAAGGTTGCAATCACCACTTAACGTTCTACCTCCCCCGGCTCTTAGCGAGCCTAAAATGAACATTCCTGAGAAATTTTCAGGCACAAGGTCAGATTTCCAGAATTTCCGTCACAGAGTGCTGTCTTACTTTGAGATGAAACCTGTGTCCTCGGGAACCGAGGCTCAGAAGGTCACTCTTATCAAGACTCTATTGCATGCAGATTCCCAGACGTGGGCTTATGGCTTACCTGATGAGCATCCTGCTCTGTCTTCTGTCCAGGAGTTTTTTAAGGCCATGGCGGTCATCTACGATGATCCAGATAGTGCCGCCACGGCCGAACGTAAGCTCAAAAACCTTAGACAAGGACGCAGTACTGCTGAGGAGTATGCGTCAGAGTTTAGGAAGTGGGCTGTGTCCTCTAGATGGGAGCGATATGCACTCTTGGATAGATACCTAGATGGGTTGTCAGAAGCAGTAACTGACGTGATGGTTAGTCATCCGGAACCCAAAGATCTAGATGAGGCTATTACGCTGTCTATTAAAATAGATAGGCGTCTGAGGTACAACAAGAAGGGCAGATACCCCATGTACTCTAGGACTTCTGGGGGCCAGTAGCTCGGCAGCAGTTGAGACTGAGGAGCCGATGCAGTTAGGCCACGGGCGCCTCACGGAGGCGGAAAGGTCAAGAAGACGCAGAGAGGGTCTTTGCATGTACTGCGGGGAAAAGGGCCACATTGCACAAAACTGTGGTAGGAAGTCGGGAAACTCCTCGGCTTAGGTGTGGTAGGGGGTACCACCCTAAGCGGAATTGTTTTACCTCCAAAACAAGAAACATTTTTATTGCCCTGTTCCCTAAATTGGGAAGGGAAGAACTTTCCTACCACAGCATTTGTAGATTCCGGGTCAACAGCTAACTTTTTAGATTTAAGCTTTGCTTTAAGTTTAAATATCCCTGTACTTCCGGTAGGAAGACATTTATATGTTACAGCGATTGATGACACTCCTTTGCAAGGAAAGTCCCCACTGTGTCAGACACCTCCCCTCTCGCTGCAAGTGGGAGCTCTGCACAGGGAGGTCATACAGTTTTTCGTTTTAAAGATGTCTACCTCTACGGTGATACTAGGGTTGCCCTGGTTACGATTACATTCTCCTCAGTTTGATTGGGGGAATGGGCAGTTGACTACTTGGTCGCCTTATTGTACACAACATTGTTTACAGAATGTAGTTTTTTGTTCTACTAAGATTCAAGTGGAAGGAGTACCTCCACAATATCAGGAATATGCTGATGTCTTTTATCCTAGGGCAGCAGATCAATTACCCCCCCATAGACCTTTTGATTGCCCAATAGATTTGAAACCAGGAACCATGCCACCCAGGGGCCACCTATACAACCTCTCGTCCCCGGAAAAATTGGCCATGGACGAGTACATTCAGGAGAATTTGCAGAAGGGTTTCATCCGCCCTTCAAGATCTCCTGCAGGAGCGGGATTCTTTTTCGTTCAGAAAAAAGATGGTGGTTTGCGCCCCTGTATTGACTACAGGGGTCTAAATAAGATCACGATTAAGAATCGGTATCCACTACCGCTAATCGACGATTTATTTACACAGGTTCCCGGGGCTTCTGTTTTCACTAAGTTGGATCTAAGGGGGGCCTACAATTTGATCCGTATCAGGGAGGAAGATGAATGGAAGACGGCATTCAACACTCCCAAGGGGCATTACGAATACTTGGTGATGCCCTTTGGGTTGTGTAACGCTCCTGCAGTTTTTCAGGAGTTCGTCAACGAGATTTTTAGGGAGGTACTGGGTCGCTTTGTAATCGTCTACTTAGATGATATCCTGATATTTTCTAAAAATATCACGGAACACCGCCAACATGTGAAGTATGTGTTACAAAGACTCAGGGAGAATCAATTGTTTGCGAAATTAGAGAAATGTGTTTTCGAGGTAAAGGAGATTGCCTTTCTTGGTTACATTATCTCTACATCAGGGTTGTCCATGGATCCCAAAAAGGTCTCTGCTGTAAGGGATTGGCCACAACCATCTGGGCTTAAAGCACTACAGAGATTCTTGGGATTCGCAAATTATTATAGAAAATTTATCAAGGGGTTCTCTTCGGTGGTGTCTCCGCTTACTAATTTGACAAAAAAAGGGGCTGATGCCACTCATTGGTCAGAAGAAGCAGTTGTGGCATTTTCCTCTCTGAAAGAGGCATTCTGTTCTGCTCCCATATTACGTCATGTAGATGTTGCTTACCCATTTATAGTGGAGGTGGATGCCTCGGAGGTTGGAGTAGGAGCAGTATTGTCTCAACGTTCAGGACTTCAGGGCAAGCTTCATCCCTGTGTCAAAAACCTGAGCGGTTTTTGCCTTTTTCATGATTGCCAACTCAGTAAAGGACCAGCCCTTAAAGCGTTGCTATCATATAAATCCGGCATAGTGGGGTCTGAACCCTCTATAACAGTAATTATAGATTGACTGTATACCTTGAAATGAATCAGAGCACTCAGTATATGATTTTATATAAAAAATTGTATTTGCTTATCATACAGCATATATACAAAATATGAACAGTTCCAAGTAGTGTTTCCTTATAACAGTATTCCATCTTATCAAGGCTTTAGAGCCAAGCGATCATCAATCTTCTAAATACATTCAAAAAGTAATATAACAGTTGTGTTATGTAGAATAAGATCAAAAGTAGTCTCATCTGTATCAATAGCTAGTAGCTGTGTAAAACTTGTAGTAATCTTCTTAAAGAAATAGCATAAAAAATAGCTTCTAAAAAATTTCTTGCTAACATCTTAATAAAACTTAATGCTGAAAAATTAATACAGTAAATCACCAGAATATTAAGCATATTACCCCTTCTCTGTCATCTCTTCAGCATCTAGAACCACTTGTGGGAAGGTAGCTTCTGCCTCATGTGTCTTCTCAGGAGATTGTTGGGCTTCTGCAAACTATGAGCTTTCAGGCCCTACTTTTATAGGGGTTGGAGGCAATATGGCTGCCTAATCTGGACTTTCCCTGAATCCCAGGCTCTGATTGGCTAAAGCTTTCGTGCGTCAATGCTTTATCATGTTTTGATTTCCTAAGTCACAATATTATTGTTTATAAATTCTTAATTACCTTATCTTGTGGGAATTAACGTCATTTGGAGTGCTTGACATTTAATATAGGTCGTTCCTGACGCACGTAATTAAAAATGGACGTCAACAGCCATCTTGTCTGTTGGCTGACCCAGACATGGAGACTAAACAATGTCATTCATGACGCATTTCTGATAAAGTGTTCGCTGCTAATTATGTTGGAATGTCATGGTACTTCCCCAGACATGAGATTGGTCAGGTTGACACTGTAACCAGACCTGTGAGAGCCTTCAGCAATTTAAGGCTTATTGAAACATACAGGGCTTCTAATATACTTATTTAAATATAAAGCTTATTATATAATTCTTCTTAAAACAATTAATCATATAAGAAATAATTGCATATTAAATCTTGATAATATAAAATCCTTTTCCATATATTTGTCTTTCTGATGAAGAAATAAATATCTAATTTCAACCGGCAGAGGTCAGGCTTTCATAACAAATAACAAACAGTATTAATAATGTTGATTTCATAAGACCGCCAGGTGGCATCATGGAATGATCTTTAACTAATTGGGAAAACAACTTCTTTGTTTAATATTTATATAACTTGTTCCCAAAACATCATGTGTTATCAGCTTTCTGAGACTAGAGCACGTCAACAATTGTCTAGCTTACAAGTTGAAACAATTTTATAAAAGTTTTACTTTCTAATCTTCCACGGGTAGACTACAGATTTTAAATATCTTCCAGAGTAATAGATTCTATTATATAGGGTTTAACAATAACTATTCTTTTCTTTAGAAGGACTGTATTGATCATTAATATTTAGATTAATAATATCTATGTGTAATAATTATGTGCATTTATAATTGCTGCAGTAATGTGAGTTTTAAACCAGCATTCTGTCTAACACATACTGTGCAGTCTAACCTTGACATTAACAAAGAATGTTTTGGCTTCTTGTAACCAGTACATCAACAATCTTCCAGCTTGCAAGTTAAAATCTTCTAAGCTTTACAGCCTGGAATATGTTCAGATGTCACATAGCAATATTTTAAAGAAGTAACCCAACTTTACAGTTTACAATGAAATTTTGCATAGAACATTAAAACTTAAACCATACACTTATGACAGCTTTTTCCTGCATAAATAAAACCGCTAGAATTCTGACATCCCCCCTTGCAGGAAAATGATGGCAGATGATTAGCGATCTCCGTAGTTATATTTCTCCGGAAGAAAAAAAAAATCAAAATTAAAAGTAATGTAATCTTTCATTCTTGCAAAAACCTTGCTTATTAAGTAGCGTTTTCTGCTGTGTTGCCAGCCTGACAATAAACTCAATAGTAAAATTAATATCTTCTCCAATAAACATATTTTGCTGGTCTAGATATGGCTATAGTCTTTGTATATAACATATGTATGGATTCACCCTTAAATTTGTAGTTTCTATCGCTGTGGTAGCTTGTGTAGATATGTAGGAAAATTCTAGGCAATATTTGTCACCCATTAAAACATGTGGTAAAACTTAAAGTTCAAAATGTATAAACAGGAATTATACCGTTCATGTGGCCCCTAGGTTCTTTTGAACACAATACATTCAACATTTTATTGTTAGCTTACAACAGGTTAATTAGTTAGTTGGTTAGTATTATGTATTAATACAGTTAATTACACCTTTCTTATACCACAAGGTTTCTTTCACAAATGGTATGTAGTAAAATAAAGTATGTGTAGTTTACCAGCAGAATCCCATAAAATATCATCTTTCTATTTAAATATAGATATCATATCAAAAATGTAGGCATGGAAAAGTTCTTTAGCAATTCAAATTGCAAGCTAACTAGTTGCAGTAGCTGTTTTCAAATATATTCTCAATAAAACATATATTAACATATCATTGTTGAAGTTGCTTCTCCACTTCATGTTTCCAATATTTAGGAGTGATTCTCTCTCTTGGATTTATCAGGATCTTTACTGTTGAATTAAAAGTCTCTTGAAACTTATGTTGTAGACTGTCAGCATTCTTGTATGTAAATCTTGCATGTTTACTTCCGCAAAAAGTCAAATGTGATAGATTATTCTGTAGATTAAGTGTGATATACGATTATTTTCTTGTTAAGCACAGTCTCTTCTCATGGCAATATTTAATGCAGTTACATGCTTGATCCTGGATATGTCATGTGTAGATCTTCTCTCTGATGGAAGTAGTTCTCCGCACTAATCATTCATTAGTATTGGAATCAGTAGTCATTCAGAATTTTCTTTTCTGGTAACTTCTTTAACAGGTATCATATGTTTCATATAGCTTTCAGTCTCTGTAATTCTTGTATACAACATGCAGTTCTCATGATAACATGATAGCATCCCCCCTTTATAGCAATCTAGTATCAGTCCAGTGTTTTACTAGCAGTTAAGTCTGCCACTTTAGCGCATTATTGACAGTTCAGGTTGTTTAGAACATTTCATCTGTAATATTATCAATAGTTTCGCAAATAACTCTGTTTTCTGAGTTGACTATGGCTAGTCATCTTGCATCTTTAAATCTAGTGTATAAGACAGTCTTTGCATATCATGGCACTTGAAGGCGTTTCACTCTCTTAGTTTCTTCAGTACTTCTCTTGTATATATAGGGATTAGGTATTTAATTGATATTTGAACTGTTCTTGCTCTTTAGGTCATGTAGCGGGTGTTCCTCTTGTTATGGTGCATCTTCTTTTTCCACCATCACGCAATACTAGAACCAGTCATAGGGCAATTTCATTTGTCCCAGGATGCTTTCTTGAAACTTGAAAAGGATGAGTAACAACGGTCATCTACAAGTTGTATTATTAAACGGAACGTCGTATTATTTTTATTATCAGTCGGGTTGCAATTTAGTACAGTTGCCATTCACTATGCAGAGCTATGTGCAGATTTACAATAGTCCCTTGCTGAACATATCTTTTCTTCATTTAGGATATTTTCATCTCTCTTGGAATTCAAACAAATATTAAACTGTCCTTTATTCTTGTGAATTGGATTTTCTCTTTTAATTGTCCATGTATTGCATATTTGAACGTTTCTGAAGAATATTCTTCTTAACTTCATGTGAACAGCGCAGTGGCGTAGGGGTTAATGCTCTCGCCTTGCAGTGCTGGGTCTGAGAGGAGTGTGTATGTGCTCTCTGTGTCTGTGTGGGTTTCCTCCGGACACTCTGGTTTCCAACTCTTCAGATAGTACTGGAATGGCTAGGTTGGGCATCCTCTTCAAGGATAAAGGCTGTATGAGCAAATCCAGCAGTCACTCTTGTTCAGGCGCTGGGCATACTGTTGATGCATCAAGTTCAATTTATTTTGAAGTCTTCCTTGTAGTTGCAAAGTTCAGCTTTTGTAGTCATCAAATGTATCAGGTACAGCAAACCCCATTGTATGGGGTTTTTTTGCGGATAATTGATATTGTTCTCAGCACCTATGAGAAAAAATAAAAAGGAAGAGGAGAGAAGGGGAAATACAAAAAGTAATATGCAACATTCTGGTGAATTTTCAGCATAAAAAACTAAACTAACTACTACCTTCCCACTTGTGGTTCAAAAAGAAAAATATTATTGATGCTATATGGTGCTGGGTGCATTCTTACTAGTTTGCTCTAGTGTTCAAAGTTATAACAGCAGGTTCCTTCTCTTCTTGCTTATGTCTTTTCTTAAGCTCATCTTAGTTTGTCTTTTAAAAATCAAAGTAGTATTATCCATTTTCTGTAAATGTTGAGATATGTCTTCTCTTTGAAAAGTGTTCATTTTCTTCTTCAATAAAAAAAAACGTTCACGTTTAAGCTGTGTATTAAATCCATTGATAGCATATCATACATGTCTTCATTGGTTGCTTTATGTGTGTCGTGGCTTTTATCATAGCTTGACATCAGTAAGTCCTTGTCCATGTATAAAAACATTTTCTCTTGTTATCTGTTCATCACTTTAGTTATCTGTTGTCCTCAGTGTTACACTTCTTGAATCGAGTATTCATCTTGAAACTGTTCTTCTTGAACTTCGTCAGTCGATTACCTAAGGCATGGATTTCTCTTCCAGTCTCTTGGTGTACATAACTTCTTTTCTCCTTCATGTATTTAAAAATCTTCATCAATCTAGGCTTCATTCTTCACATTAGGCCTTTAATCATCTTGTACATATAATGTCGTTTAGTGCAGTCTTCTGTAGTACCCGCTTGATTGCTGTGTGTCATTATTGTGAACAGTTATCTCCTTGTTTCTCATGTAGTATGGCTTTCTTCCTATAACTTCTCATAAGTCTTTATTGCATCTGCTTCTGTATTTGTAGCATGGTAGTATATCGCTGCATAGGTAGAAAAATCTATATCTTCCACATCTTCTTCATATACGGAATCAAAAATAGAATATCTATGTATATTTATCAGTCTTTTTCAAAAACTTTACATTGGCTGTCTTCTTCTAAAACTGGGTGATCTTGACATCTTAGTCTTGATATCTTGATATGATGTAACAGTCTCTATTGTAGTTTCAAATGTCCATCAACGTCTTCTTTCACTCATCTTCTGGTATTTTCTATATCAAAAATCTTGTCCTCTTCTAGTTCATCAGATTTTTCTGTAAAAACTGAATATCTCCATCTTGTAATGCTCTCTCTTCACCCACCTGATAATCTCATTTATCTTTTAACCTGGTGTCTTCTTCTGTCTGGTCTTCTTTTCTTGTATTCCTTCAGGCCCACTTTTCTCTTAGTGTTGTCTCGATCTTCTCTCAGCTGGTGCGTCAACCAGTGGTTGGAGTTATTAAAGAAGTAAAAGTACGACTTAGTCCTCACACTTCTCTGGTTACTCCAGTTCCAATTGTTTCTTCTTCAGCTGTTTTCAGATCAGAGCTTCTTATAACATAGCCTCATCAAATGGCTTGTCTTCATGTTGATATCTTTGCATAGTCTTCTAGCATGTAGCTTTCATCGCTTTATCTTAGCGGGTTTCTTCTGGGTGCCTGCAAGGAATGCTTGTTTGGAGTCTTCTTTGGTTCAGACAAAGGAGATTATCTTGTGAGTCTTCCAAGCTTCAATAGCAACATTTTCAATTCTTCTTTAGTGAAACCTTGTTAGTATAATGTAGTCACAAAAATAGAGTCTCTTGATGCTTCTTAATAGGATCTAGCCTCAAAAATGAGTAGAGATTTCCCCCCTTGAGGCTAGGACTATAAAAATTTAAAATCTTCTTTAACAGTCACTTCTGTATGTTCATACGTTACATCTCAACATGGCAGCTGCTATATATGAGTCTTCATTACTCCTTTAGCTTCTCATGATAAAAAAAAATTAAAAACAAAAAAACACTTCAATCTTCACTACTTGAATCTTCACTAGTGTGTTCTTTTACTTATTGGCATAATAGCTTATTAATGTCTGTATAAAAAGACTGTAGTAGGCTTTTTTTTTTTTTTCTTTCTTTCTTATCTTCAACAAAAAAACTGAGAAGTCATATAAAAAAAAATCTTTCATTTGTAGTCTGAGAGAGAAAAAAAAAAATCAAGTGTCATATCTCTTTAAGTCTATTTCTGAATGCATGTTGTGTTGCTGCCTGTTTGAGGATTGTCTTGTCTTCTTCTGTGTCGGCATCTAGTAGTGCTAACCACACACTAAAGATTCTTGTTCTCATAAAAAAAAAAATTACAAAAATTAAAATAAACATTTCTTCTTACATCTCATTTATGTCTGCTGCAACTTGTCTTGTATTTGTAGTCTTCTACATTTAAAGAGCCATACATCTTTAAAACAGGATTTTTCTCTTTTTTTTTTTCAAAAAAGTTATTTATAGGAGCTTTTGCTTTCATCACAAAGTCTGTTCAATTCTCTAGTATAAAAAACAATTTTAATTCTCTTGATAGTAGGATCTCTTCACATATAAAAAATGCTCTTTGTTTGACAAAAACTGCTCTCTCAGTCTTCTTTTTCACTGAGCTTGTCTCAAAATGTTTTTCTGCACTTGTAGGGTAGCCATTTTCATAATGTATAGCTATATACTCTACTTCAGTATGCTGCTCCAATATAATCTGCTTCATTTTGTCAGAAAAGTACATGTAGCGCTATTCCTTTTCTCTGGTTCAATAGGCCAAAGTATTTATTTTCTCTTCTAAGTCTTTTCATAAACTATAAACTGAGTGTGCTCAGTAATTCTCTTCTATGAGATTTTTAAGCATAAGAATATCTTCCTTCTTTGCTTCAGATTTTTGGATGCTTCATATTCATATCCAACTCTATATTTGAGTATATAAGTACTTTTTTATTCTCTTATCGCGATAGAAAACTATGGTCTATATTTCCACCATAGAAAGTATTTTTCAAGATAACAATCAAGGTAACCATCAACTGTTGGGCGCCAACTGTCAAAAACCTGAGCGGTTTTTGCCTTTTTCATGATTGCCAACTCAGTAAAGGACCAGCCCTTAAAGCGTTGCTATCATATAAATCCGGCATAGTGGGGTCTGAACCCTCTATAACAGTAATTATAGATTGACGGTATACCTTGAAATGAATCAGAGCACTCAGTATATGATTTTATATAAAAAATTGTATTTGCTTATCATACAGCATATATACAAAATATGAACAGTTCCAAGTAGTGTTTCCTTATAACAGTATTCCATCTTATCAAGGCTTTAGAGCCAAGCGATCATCAATCTTCTAAATACATTCAAAAAGTAATATAACAGTTGTGTTATGTAGAATAAGATCAAAAGTAGTCTCATCTGTATCAATAGCTAGTAGCTGTGTAAAACTTGTAGTAATCTTCTTAAAGAAATAGCATAAAAAATAGCTTCTAAAAAATTTCTTGCTAACATCTTAATAAAACTTAATGCTGAAAAATTAATACAGTAAATCACCAGAATATTAAGCATATTACCCCTTCTCTGTCATCTCTTCAGCATCTAGAACCACTTGTGGGAAGGTAGCTTCTGCCTCATGTGTCTTCTCAGGAGATTGCTGGGCTTCTGCAAACTATGAGCTTTCAGGCCCTACTTTTATAGGGGTTGGAGGCAATATGGCTGCCTAATCTGGACTTTCCCTGAATCCCAGGCTCTGATTGGCTAAAGCTTTCGTGCGTCAATGCTTTATCATGTTTTGATTTCCTAAGTCACAATATTATTGTTTATAAATTCTTAATTACCTTATCTTGTGGGAATTAACGTCATTTGGAGTGCTTGACATTTAATATAGGTCGTTCCTGACGCACGTAATTAAAAATGGACGTCAACAGCCATCTTGTCTGTTGGCTGACCCAGACATGGAGACTAAACAATGTCATTCATGACGCATTTCTGATAAAGTGTTCGCTGCTAATTATGTTGGAATGTCATGGTACTTCCCCAGACATGAGATTGGTCAGGTTGACACTGTAACCAGACCTGTGAGAGCCTTCAGCAATTTAAGGCTTATTGAAACATACAGGGCTTCTAATATACTTATTTCAATATAAAGCTTATTATATAATTCTTCTTAAAACAATTAATCATATAAGAAATAATTGCATATTAAATCTTGATAATATAAAATCCTTTTCCATATATTTGTCTTTCTGATGAAGAAATAAATATCTAATTTCAACCGGCAGAGGTCAGGCTTTCATAACAAATAACAAACAGTATTAATAATGTTGATTTCATAAGACCGCCAGGTGGCATCATGGAATGATCTTTAACTAATTGGGAAAACAACTTCTTTGTTTAATATTTATATAACTTGTTCCCAAAACATCATGTGTTATCAGCTTTCTGAGACTAGAGCACGTCAACAATTGTCTAGCTTACAAGTTGAAACAATTTTATAAAAGTTTTACTTTCTAATCTTCCACGGGTAGACTACAGATTTTAAATATCTTCCAGAGTAATAGATTCTATTATATAGGGTTTAACAATAACTATTCTTTTCTTTAGAAGGACTGTATTGATCATTAATATTTAGATTAATAATATCTATGTGTAATAATTATGTGCATTTATAATTGCTGCAGTAATGTGAGTTTTAAACCAGCATTCTGTCTAACACATACTGTGCAGTCTAACCTTGACATTAACAAAGAATGTTTTGGCTTCTTGTAACCAGTACATCAACAATCTTCCAGCTTGCAAGTTAAAATCTTCTAAGCTTTACAGCCTGGAATATGTTCAGATGTCACATAGCAATATTTTAAAGAAGTAACCCAACTTTACAGTTTACAATGAAATTTTGCATAGAACATTAAAACTTAAACCGTACACTTATGACAGCTTTTTCCTGCATAAATAAAACCGCTAGAATTCTGACACCTGTGCTTTTTTTTCCAGAAAATTCTCCCCTGCCCAGAGAAATTATGATGTTGGAAACAGGGAATTATTAGCCATCAAGCTTGCTTTTGAGGAGTGGCGCCACTGGTTAGAGGGGGCGGAGCATGTAATTACTGTGTACACGGATCATAAAAATTTACAGTACATTGAAAAAGCTAAAAGACTCACCCCCAGACAGGCTAGATGGGCTCTCTTTTTCTGCCGTTTTAATTTTATAATTACATTCACACCAGGGAGTAAGAACGTTAAAGCAGACACCCTTTCTCGTTGTTTTGAACCTGAAACTGCTCCATCTCCTTCCTCAGAAAGTATTCTGTCGAAAGAGATCATCCTGGCAGCCACTGAGATAGTTGAAGACCTTCCTAGCCTCTTAAGTCCTTTTCAATTAGAAGTCCCAGAAGGGAAACCAAGAGGGGTTCTTTATGTCCCTTGTACTTTACGTCCCAAAGTGCTGCAGTTGTTTCATGGACACAAGAATGCTGGACACCCTGGCATTACCCGAACCCAAGAATTGTTGTGTAGATCTGTCTGGTGGCCATCTCTACAACAAGATTGCAAGGAATTTGTTAAGACCTGTACCGTCTGTGCCAGGAGCAAACCCTCCCGACTGGCTCCAGTTGGAACTTTGCAGTCTCTGCCCTCCCCTCAGGAGCCATGGACACATATTTCCATGGACTTCGTGGGAGAACTTCCAGATTCCAATGGAAAGACTGTCATATGGGTGGTCACAGACAGATTCAGTAAGATGGCCCACTTTGTGCCTTTGAGGTTTCCCTACTGCTCAAAAATTAGCAGATCTTTTTATTCAAAATATCTTTAAATTACACGGCATTCCAGAGAATGTTGTCTCAGACAGAGGGGTCCAGTTTGTCTCTAGGTTCTAGCGGGCCTTCTGTAAGGGGATGGGTATGTCGTTGTCCTTTTCATCAGGTTACCATCCACAGACCAACGGCCAGACAGAGAGGACCAATCAATCTTTGGAACAGTTCCTGAGATGTTATGTGGCGGACGCCCAACACCAGTGGGCGGAGTTTCTACCATTTGCTGAGTTCGCACATAACAATCTCAGGAATGAGTCCTCTGGTTATGCGCCTTTTCAAATTGTCAATGGGAAATCTCCCAAATTTTCTCCTTTGCCAGTGTCGACCTCTCCATTCCCTGTCCTGGAAGAGTGGCAGGAATCTTTCAAGAGGATTTGGGCTAATGTCGGAGAAAATTTAAAAAAGGCTTTCATCATACAGAAGAGGCAGGCAGATAAGAGACGGTCTGCGGAGTGGGAGTTTAAACCAGGAGACAGAGTTTGGATATCAACTCGTCATATAGCTCTGAGGCAGCCATCCGCGAAACTGGGGCCCAGGTATATTGGACCATATCCAATTTCCGAAAGGGTTAATCGTGTTACTTACAGAGTCAGGTTACCGCATTCTCTAAAGGTGGGGAAAGCCTTTCATGTGTCACTCCTGAAACCAGCTGTTCAGGTGGATTCCCCCCCTCCTCACCCTGTCATGGTTGATGGTGAGCCTGAATGGGAGGTTGAGTTCAGGGTTCAGTGCAGTATTTGGTGCATTGGAGAGGGTACGGTCTAGAGGAAAGATCCTGGGTCAAAGCAGGTGATTTACATGCTGATAAACTTAGGAGACGGTTCCATGAGCTCCATCCTGACAGGCCAGGTGGGACGTGTCCGGAGTCCACGCCTAGAGGGAGGGGTACTGTAACGAAAAATCTGCAACGCCGGATGGATTGCGGAAATATGGTCGCATCCAGTCCGGCAAGCGGACCTTCCAACGCGGGATGCGGAAATTCGTCCGCATCCGCTGCGCACACCCGTCCGAGCACTCTGCTCCAAACTCACCAACATGCTGTTCACCAGGGTTCTGCCATCTTGCCTCTAGGGGGTGCGGCCGCACGCCAGACACGCCTTTATACTCTTAGAGGTCAGCTGACATTTTAGCCTGCTCTGATTGGTTGCTGCCTGGGGTGGAGACTTCTCTCCCAGGCAGTATATAAGGAAGTGCTTTTCAGTCACACTTCGTCTGTGTTTGCGATACCCTGTGTCAGCACTTAGACCTTAGACTAGATCCCAGGTGTTGAAACCAAGGACTTCACACCTAGACTAGGAGATTATTATTATTGTTATTGATTCTCTGTGTATGATTCTGTGCCTGTCTTGACTTCTCTTCTGCTTCCTGATTCTGTACTCTGCCAGCCCGTACCGTTAACGACTATTGGCTTGGTTCCTGACTATTCTCTCGTCTCACGTCTCTGTACTGTTGCCGCCTGTACTGTTGCCGAACCTCTTTCTGTCTGACCTTGCTCCCTTCAGTGGAACGTCTCCCACTGTTGGGTTATTATCTGAGGCTTGCCTCCCTGAGACGCCGGCCCTAGCAGACCGTTACTGCCAGAGGCCGAGATTCCTCCACTGCCACTTTGGGGGATCTCACACACGGGGTTCCCATTCAGAGGTAACCACACCTCTGAGGAATTGCCGTGTGGTGGATATTTCCACAACTTTGTGAATATTTACTGCTTTGTTTATTTTCATGTTGTTCGTGTGTCCACTGCTTTACATCTACCCGCATTATTAGCAATTCCGCAGATTGCTATATAATCGGGTCTATCCTTGTATTATTGGCGATACTGCGGATCCCCAATAATCAAGGTTCGGGGTGTGACACTGGTCTGAGTAGATCATTTCAGGCACTTACCGTGTTAGTGAGCCTTCCGCTGATTTACCATCAGGAAGATACTGACTATTTCACTCTAACATATCTGCATTAGTGGTGATTCTGTATATCACCACTTAATCAGATATTTGTGCCTCTTGCTGACACCAATCGTTACACAGAGATGCTGTGTGTGGGGACTGACTTAGTCTTCAGTCGTGCAGTAGCCCTCCGGGATCCATGCCTCATTCATTTTGATAAAGGTGAGGTACTTAACACTTTTGTGACTTAGGCGACTTCTCTTCTCAGTGACAATGCCTCCAGCTGCCCTGAAGGTCCTTTCTGACAGGACGCTTGCGGCAGGGCAAGAGAGAATTTGAATGGCAAATTGGGACAGCTCTGGCCATAGGTCAAGCCCGCGCACCCAGTAGACCAAGGGTTCATCGTCGCTGCTCGCAGTGTCTACATCCACACTTAAGGCCAGGTAGTCGGCTACCTGCCGGTCCAGGTGTTGGTGGAGGGTGGATCCGGAAGGGCTACGGCGAGGCGTTGGACTAAAGAATGTCAGCATGTCCGACATCACCCTGAGATTGCTGGAGCGTCCTGTCCTTGCCTGCGTGGACTTGGGAGGAGGAGGAGGATTACTGCCAGTGGTCCCTTTATTGCGTTGTACTGTCACATCACCCTTAAACGCATTGTACAGCATCATTGCCAGCTTGTTCTGCAAGTGCTGCATCCTGTCCGCCTTCTGTTGAGTTGGTAACAGGTCCGCCACTTTGTGCCTGTACCGAGGGTCTAGTAGCATGGCCACCCAGTACAGGTCATTCCCCTTGAGTTTTTTGATACGGGGTTCCCTCAACAGGCTGGACAACATGAAAGAGGCCATCTGCACAAAGTTGGATCCAGACGTACTCTCCATCTCCTCTTGCTCTTCCTCAGTGATGTCACGCAAGTCCTCTTCCTCCCCCCAGCCACAAACAATACCATGGGAACGTGAAGCAGCAGAAGCCCCCTGTGACGGCTGCTGCGGTTGTTCTTCTTCCGCTGCCTCTTCCTACTCCACAGAAACACCTTCCTCATCCTCATCCGAGTCTGACTCCTCTTCTTCCCCACATGACTCCTCCTCTTCCTCCTCCTCCCCCCTCTGTGCTGCCGCAGGTGTCGAGTAAACATCTGGTTCGGATGAAAATCACTCCCACGACTCCTCCTGCCATAACTGTTCTTGTTCACGCTCCTCCACAGCTTCATCCACCACTCAACGAACGGCACACTCCAGGAAGTAAGCGTAGGGGATCAAGTCGCTGATGGTGCCTTCAGCGCGACTCACCAGGTTGGTCACCTCCTCAAACGGCTTCATGGTCCTGCATGCATTTCGCATCAGTGTCCAGTTGTTGGGCCGCATCATCTCCATTTTCCCAGATTGTGTCCATCTACTGTAATTGTACAGGTACTGGGTGACGGCTTTCTCCTGGTCTAGCAGGCGAGAGAACATGAGCAGGGTGGAATTCCAGCGAGTCGGGCTATCGCAAATGAGGCGTCTCACCGGCAAGTTGTTTCTCCGCTGAATGTCTGCAAACCGTGTCATGGCCGTGTAAGACCGCCTGAAAGAGCCCACACAACTTCCTGGCCTGCTTCAGGACGTCCTCTAAGCCTGGGTACTTTGAGACACATCTTTGCACGACCAGATTCAGCACATGTGCCATGCTGGGTACATGTGTCAGCTTTCCCAAATTCAACGCGGAAATGAGATTGCTGCCGTTGTCACACACCACGTTGCCAATCTCCAGCTGGTGCGGGGTCAGCCATTGCTCCACCTCTTTGTTAAGAGCAGCCAGGAGAGCTGGTCCAGTGTAACTCTCTGCTTTGAGGCAAGACATGTCTAAAATGGCGTGACACCATCGTACCTCGCATGCAGCGTAGGCTCTGGGGAGATGGGGCTGTGTAGCTGTAGAGGAGGAGATGGCAGCACCGCTAGAGTTGAACTGCCACTCAGCCAAGGAGGAGGAGGAGGATGACAGCGAAGAGGATGTAGCCGTGGAGGTGTCACAAGTTGGACCGCTGTGCAGCCACGTACTCCCTGCTTGCCATCGGTCACCAGGTTGACCCAATGGGCTGTGTACGTAATGTAGCGGCCCTGCCCATGCTTGGCAGACCAGGCATCCGTGGTCAGGTGGACCCTTGCCCCAACGCTCTTCGCAAGAGATGACACCACTTGTCTCTCAACTGCACGATACAGTTTGGATATGGCCTTTCGTGAAAAATAAGTGCGGCCTGGTATATTCCACTGCGGTGTCCCAATGGCCACAAATTTATGGAAAGCCTCTGACTCCACCAGCTTGTATGGTAATAGCTGGCGAGCAAATAGTTCCGCCACGCCAGCTGTCAGACGCCGGGCAAGTGGGTGACTGGCAGAAATGGGCTTCTTCCGCTCAAAGACTTCCTTCACGGACACCTGGCTACTGCTGTGGGCAGAGGAGCAGGAACCGCTCAAGGGCAGAGGCGGTGTGGAGGAGGGTGGCTGTGAAGGTGCAAGGGAGAAAGCGGATGAAGACGATGCACCTGAAGGAGGAAGAGCAGAAGGAGAGTGGCTTGTCTTTTGGGTGCTGCTTTTCCTCTGGTGTTCTTCCCATTGCTGTTTGTGCCTTTTCTCCAGGTACCTTCGTAAGGCACTTGTCCCTACGTGAGTGTTGGCCTTTCCACGGCTCAATTTTTGGAGGCAGAGAGAACAGATGGCTTTGCTCCGATCTGAGGTACACACGTTCCAAACCGCTGAGCCCCCCTGGGGAGATGGCATTACGGTGGCATCAGCGGCTGCCTGTCCATAGCTGGCGATACATGGCGCCAGACACTGCCCCCAGCTGTTTCTGAGGACGAGCTCCCTCTGCTTCTTTCATGGACTCTTCTCCTCCTACTCCTCTCTGGCTCCCCCTCTGAACTGTCCCCCTGGTCATCTCCTCTATTGGGAACATACGTGGCATCCGTATAATCGTCATCATAATCCTCCTGCCCAGCTTCGCTTTCCTCAGACACCTCCACAACTGCACCAACAGCAGGTGCTTCATCATCTTCCTCCTCACACTTTACGTCCATACTATCGCCACCTAACTCAGACGTATGACGTGGGGTAACTTGCTTAGTGCCTTCATCTTGTTGTAGCAGTATTGGCTGTGAATCAGTGCTTTCCACACCAAATAACTCCTGCGAAGTGTCAAATGCAGCGGATGTGGTGCTTGTTGTAGCACTGGTGGCTGCGGGAGATTAGGTGTTCTGTGTTAAATACTCAAGCACTTGAAGCACGTCCTCACATATTTGGGAAGTGATGGCACGTGCCTTCTTCTGAACACTGTACTTTGGGCCAGGTCCGCACAAATATCAATAACAGATACAGTTGGAAGCTAAACACAGCTTATGATAGACAGTGTGCTGGCTTGCTTGCATTAGTTAGAAGAGTATAGTAGAACTACAAAGTCCAGCAACTGACTGTGGACTGTATGCAGTGTGTGTAACCCACACAAACAGATATCAATAACAGATACAGTAGCAAGCTAAGCACAGCTTATGATAGACAGTGTGCTGACTTGCTTGCAATATAGATAAAAGAGTATAGTAGAACTACACAGCCCAGCAATGACTGAGTGGCCTGTATGCAGTGTAAGTGTAACCGGCACAGACAGATATTAAAGGGGCACTACAGCGAAAAAGTGTAAAATTTTAAATATGTGCAAACATAGACAATTAAGAAGTATTTTTTTTACAGAGTAAAATGAACCATAAATTACTTTTTTCCTGTGTTGCGGTCACTTGCAGTAGGTTGTAGAAATCTGACAGAAGCGACAGGTTTTGGACTAGTCCATCTCTTCATAGGGGATTCTCAGCAAGGCTTTTATTCTTTATAAAGATACTAGCTGATTGCCCGGCGTTGCCCGTGTATGTATTTGGCTGGTGTTGGCTCTGCCTACTTTTTCTAACCCTAACACACAATTACTCACTGACCAAGTTTGTGACCTTTGCGGTCTTTGGTATCAATAATCTGCATTGAAATGAAACAAATCTGATTGGCTGTGTGTGGCTCCACCCCCATTTCTGAATTTGAACCCCAGTCACCCAATAACCAACTGTACCAGGTTTGAGGTCTGTGCCATTAACAGTTCAAGAATGGTAGTGTGCTGTCACAACAGCCTCCTTTAATGTTATTTAACATTATTTATATTCTTTGTATTAGTATATTCCAGTCCCCCTGCAAGATTTAGTTATTTAGCATTTCCCAACTGTAACTCCCTGCTCAACAGCCTTGTCTAGATGTTTCTGCAACAGTTGAGTTCAGTTAGTGAGGAGATCCTGCTGTGCTTGTAGTCGCATCGTATTTTTACTTATGAATATGCTCTAAAAAACATCTTTGTATGCTTTCAACGCAAGTAAAGATACTACAGATTATACTTGGAGTCATTATTTCATCGAGTAAACTGCCTGTGGAGGTTTCTAAATCAGTGTGGAGTTATACTGCTATACAGACTGGGTCTTCTGGAGTATGCCTCACACATAAAGCGGGAATTCGAAACAGAACAGTAAAAATACGATATCTGCAAGAAGGTAATGGGATTTCCTGTCAACTCATCAGTAAAGGACTGATCTGCAATACAATAAAGGATTACCTAGCTACACATCAAACACAAATCTACAAAGAGTAAATAGACATTCAGCAAAAAAGTACAAGAATTGCCTGTTTGCCTTCCTACAGTGAATACAGTGAGTACAGATTGCTTCAGAAATTGTACATTTCTTCTGTTTGGGACTATCGCTATTAAGTTTAAAAAAAAAATAAAAAAAAAAATCACCCAGTGATAAGATTCATAAGCATCATATCTGCAGCCATAGAGCATGTCTATTTCTGCGCATTCTATTAACATGGAAGATGAATTAATTCTCGGTCAAGATGATTCAGATAAACATGTTGTACTACCTGAGAGACCAAGGCGGTCAATACATCTTTCTCTAAAGGCAAGAGAGAGGTATGAAGCAGAAAGTGAAGGAATGTTTCATAGTCTGTCTGAATTGTGGATAAAAATGCTGCAACACATATCTGATATTGAGAAGACTGGCAGTAATGGAGAGCAATTAAACAATGCACTTACAAGACTTAAGAAGACATATGAAAATTACAGGAAACTCTCTGAAAAATATTCTTCCTTTCTATCGCAAGTTAGTACAGAACAAGCGTCAAAAGAGTTGAATGACTTTACCACTGCTGATCAACAGAGACATGTTACGTTTATGGAAGCGAAGTTACAGTTAGAGAATAGGAAAGCAAATTTGATCGAAACTACATCCTGTACCTCTATTTCTTCTAGACACTCAAAAAAACTGTCAGTGCAAGCAACCTCTCACAGATTTACTAGATCATGCAAATCGCTGCAGTCACTCTCCCAGAGGTCAGCATTAAGCATTCAGTTAGTCAAAGCTAGTGTTGGGCGAACAGTGTTCGCCACTGTTCGGGTTCTGCAGAACATCACCCTGTTCGGGTGATGTTCGAGTTCGGCCGAACACCTGACGGTGCTCGGCCAAACCGTTCGGCCATATGGCCGAACTAAGAGCGCATGGCCGAACGTTCCCCGAACGTTCGGCTAGCGCTGTGATTGGCCGAACGGGTCACGTGGTTCGGACCCGAACGCGCTCTGATTGGCCGAACTGTCACGTGGTTCGGGTAAATAAATACCCGAACCACGTCATATCTCCGCCATTTGTCTGTGGGTTTAGCTTTGGGTAGGCAGGCAGGGTAGTTCGCGCTCCAGCCACGCTAGCCAGGGTCCCCCCCAGTCATTGTGTGTCGCTGCTGGGAATAGTAGTACACCGCTCGCTCAGCATTCTGTTTACTGCCACTCTGTGTACCTCGCTCAGCCACACTATATAGCATTCTGTTTACTGCCACTCTGTGTCTGCTGGGAATAGTAGTACACCGCTTGCACAGCCACACTATATAGCATTCTGTTTACTGCCACTCTGTGTACCTCGCTCAGCCACACTATATAGCATTCTGTTTACTGCCACTCTGTGTCTGCTGGGAATAGTGGTACACCGCTCGCTCAGCCACACTATATAGCATTCTGTTCACTGTTCTGTGTCTGCTTGGAATAGTGGTACACCGCTCGTTCAGCCACACTATATAGCATTCTGTGTACTGTTCTGTGTCTGCTGGGAACAGTAGTACACCGCTCGTTCAGCCACACTATATAGCATTCTGTGTACTGTTCTGTGTCTGCTGGGAACAGTAGTACACCGCTCGCTCAGCCACACTATATAGCATTCTGTTCACTGTTCTGTGTCTGCTGGGAATAGTGGTACACCGCTCGCTCAGCCACACTATATAGCATTCTGTTCACTGTTCTGTGTCTGCTGGGAATAGTGGTACACCGCTCGCTCAGCCACACTATATAGCATTCTGTTCACTGTTCTGTGTCTGCTGGGAATAGTGGTACACCGCTCGCTCAGCCACACTATATAGCATTCTGTTCACTGTTCTGTGTCTGCTGGGAATAGTGGTACACCGCTCGCTCAGCCACACTATATAGCATTCTGTTTACTGTTCTGTGTCTGCTGGGAATAGTGGTACACCGCTCGCTCAGCCACACTATATAGCATTCTGTTCACTGTTCTGTGTCTGCTGGGAATAGTGGTACACCGCTCGCTCAGCCACACTATATAGCATTCTGTTCACTGTTCTGTGTCTGCTGGGAACAGTAGTACACCGCTCGTTCAGCCACACTATATAGCATTCTGTGTACTGTTCTGTGTCTGCTGGGAACAGTAGTACACCGCTCGTTCAGCCACACTATATAGCATTCTGTGTACTGTTCTGTGTCTGCTGGGAACAGTAGTACACCGCTCGTTCAGCCACACTATATAGCATTCTGTTCACTGTTCTGTGTCTGCTGGGAATAGTGGTACACCGCTCGCTCAGCCACACTATATAGCATTCTGTTCACTGTTCTGTGTCTGCTGGGAATAGTGGTACACCGCTCACCCGTCACTGTATAGCATTGTGCTCTGTGTCGCTGCTGGGAATAGTGGTACTGTATAGCATTTCTGTACTGCCACTGTACTGCTGCCAGTCAGCGTGTACTGTAAGGATAAGTGAAATGAGGAAGAAATCCGGTGAAAGAGGGAGGGGCAAGGGAAGAGGTGTTTCCCCTGACGGTTCACGTACAGGCCACAGGGGAGCACCCAAGAAAACCCACTCAATACCACCCATGTTGTCCAGGACAACAACCCTCACAAATCCAAAAGAACAGGACCAGATAATTACTTGGATGACCTCTCAAGCGTCCAGCAGTGGGTTAAGCAGCACCAGCACATCACGCACGAGGTCCGAGTCCTCAGCCAGTTACAAGGAGCCAGTGGGCACAAAGCTGACACAACCGGCAGCGACACCACGCACACAACTGCCAGATAACCAGTCCGATGAATTACCTCAGGACACAATGGGGTATTCGCAGGAGCTATTCCCAGCCCAACAAACTTCCACCTTTCAAAGGTCAATGGAGGAACAGCCAGAAATGTTGTGCCTGGATTCACAACCGTTAACTGTGGGAAATGTACCGCGCACTGAAATACGAGGCGAGTCCGAAGAGGACTCGGAAACCCAAATCCCAGAGCAATTTGGGCAGGAGGGGTTGCAATTGCAGGAGGTCGGCCGACAAGATCTGGAAGACGACGTTGGAGTGTGCTGCGCAGAGGTTGTTGTGGGGAGCTCTACTCCACGGCGGTGGCCCACAATGACATATGACGAGTTTGAGGAGATGGAAGAGGAGGGTATGGACAATGTGGACAGAGACCCAGATTTTGTTTGTGAACGAGAACATCGCCGTCGTAGCAGCAGCACAGATGAGTCTGTTGAAGAACACACTGCTGCACGAGTTCGCCTTGTGCCACAAGGTAGGCGGCGCGCAATTTCAGGCACCACAAGCGTGGAAGTTCAAGTGAGAGGCAAAAGAGGAGCAAACAGAAATCGCCAGCAAGGAGGCAGGTGCTCCAAAGTCTGGGCTTTCTTTGAAGACTGCACTGAGGATGTTACCATGGCGATTTGCAAGGTGTGCAAGACCCGCCTGAGCAGGGGGAAAAATATTAACAACCTCTCCACCACCAGCATGAGCCGTCACATGCTATCCAAACATCCCACTCTTTGGGCAAACGCGTCAGGACAGGGTACCAGAAACAACACTGCCTCCCTTGGGTTCACCAGACCCGCCTCAGCAGCAGCAGTAGCCCAGCCATTGCGTGGTTCACAACATTCACAAACATCAGACGACGCTGACACTGTCACTTTCCGGAGTAGTGCTCTTGAGGTCTCCCAGTGTTCATCAAACACAACAACCAACAGCCCTTCCGTGTGCAGCGCTACGGTTCAGTTGTCTGTGTCGGAGATGTTTGAGCGCAAGAGGAAATTGCCAGCAAATGACCCCCGGGCCGTGGCAGTAACAGCCAGCATAGCCAAGCTTCTGGCCTGCGAAATGCTGCCATATCGATTGGTGGAGACAAACAGCTTCAAGGGCATGATGTCAGTGGCCATCCCACGTTACGTGGTTCCCAGCCGCTACCACTTTGCATGCTCTGCAGTGCCTGAGTTGCATGAGCACGTGGTCAGCAAAATAACCCGAAGCTTGAAGAATGCCGTTGCCTGCAAGGTTCACCTCACCACTGACACCTGGACGAGTGCGTTCGGCCAGGGTCGATACATCTCCCTTACCGCGCACTGGGTGAACCTTGTGGAGCCTGGCAGCGATTCCTCACCTGCTACGGCACGGGTGTTGCCCACGCCACAAACAGCTGCACCGCCGTCCCTCCCACTGGATAACAGCAGCACCTACCTCTCTGACTCCTTCTCCTCCAACGCATCTCAAAGCTGTACCTCATCCGGAAACGCTAACCCAGCAGCAGTAGGATCGTGGAAGCAGTGCAGCACAGCTGTTGGCATGCGTCAGCAAGCGTTGCTGAAGCTAATCTGCCTTGGGGATAAGCAGCACACAGGGGAGGAAATTTGGAGGGGAATAAAGGAACAGACGGATTTGTGGCTGGCACCGCTGGACCTGAAACCGGGCATGGTTGTGTGTGATAATGGGAGTAATCTCATTCGCGCTTTAAGGTTGGCTAAGCTGACACACATCCCTTGCCTGGCGCACGTGATGAACCTAGTAGTTCAGCGGTTCCTGAGGACATACCCAGGCGTGCCCGATCTGCTGTTGAAGGTGCGTCGAGTGTCCAAACATTGTAGAAATTCCAGTACTGCTTCGGGGGCACTCGCCAAGATGCAGGAGCGCTTCAATCTCCCCCACCATCGCTTGCTGTGTGATGTCCCTACGCGCTGGAATTCTACGCTGCACATGCTAGCCCGCTTTTGCGAGCAGAAGAGTGCAGTGGTCCAGTACATGACGGCGCAGTACCGAGGCGCATCCGGCCAGCTGCCAAGCTTCTGTGGATCCGATTGGGCCAACATGTTGGACCTCTGCCAAGTCCTCCAAAATTTTGAGCAATCCACGTTGCTTGTGAGCAGTGACAACTCTTCAGTCAGCATTACCATACCACTGCTGTGTTTACTGAAGAGGTCGATGTTAAAAATCAAGGAAACAGCTGTCATGATGCAACTGGGGGAATCTGAAGGAGAAAACGATCAGCGTGATGGTACCAACATCAGGCCATCCGCCTCAGGGAACGCTGGCCCCAGCAGCTATGACGAAGAAGAGGAGGAGGAACAGCTGGAGTTGGAGCAGGAATTTCATGCCACCACTGACGAGGGCCAGAGCGGTGCACGTTGGACTTCCACAATTCAACGCGAATGGTCAGCAGAAGCAGACCAGGAGGAAGGTGACGACTATGATGCATCACAACAACTATCACAACGCTCACAAGAGGATGATGAGGATTCTGGTAGGACTCTGGCACACATGGCTCAATTCATGCTAGACTGCATTGAACGTGACCCACGCATTGTGCGCATTCTGGACAACACCAATTACTGGGTTTATACCCTTCTGGATCCACGGTACAAACACAATGTTCCAAAACTGCTTGAAGAAAGAGTCAGACAGGTCAAAATGGAAGAATACCAGCAGGCCCTTGTGGAGACTTTAGAGAGGAGATTGACATCCTCCCCCTCCTCTAGCCAGTTGTACGCAGACAGACTGACTTCCGCAAACCCAGGACGACCAGGAGGGCAGCAAACAACGCAAGCCGCAGCTAGTACCCAAAAGGGAATGGTATCGGCAGTGTCCTTGGAGTGGGAAAATTTTCTGACACCCATGCAGCCGCAGCCCACTGAACAGCAAGCGTGCAGATCCACCTCCAACACCGATCGCCTGGAGAAGATGGTCAAGGACTACATGTCAGATGGCGTAGCTGTGTCGAACCATCCATCTGCACCCTTCAACTATTGGGTATCGAAGCTAGACACCTGGCACGAACTGGCAATGTACGCAATAGAGGTGCTGGCTTGCCCGGCAGCCAGCGTTATGTCGGAACGCTGTTTCAGTGCTGCCGGAGGCATCGTCACAGATCGGCGTATCCGCCTCTCTACAGACAATGCAGACCGTCTGACTCAAATTAAAATGAATCAATCCTGGATTGGAAATGACTACGCAACACTCCAGGACCCCAACCAAGTAACATGACCAATGAACATCTGGGATGGTGTTGCGTTTCCGGGCCCTGTTTATTGAACCTCTCATCTGTATTACATTTATGACTGCATGGCGGCAAAAAGCATTGCTGCTATATCCGCACGCTTTTTGTCCACATGCAAGGCCTGGGTTGTTGTGTCTCACAAAGCGTGGCCTTCTCCTCCTGCGCCTGCTCCTGTTCCATCACGTCTGCTGCTGCTGGGTTAGCGTTGCCGCGTGGTCCCTGTTTATTGAACCACTTATCTTTATTACATTTATGACTGCATGGCGGTACAAAGCATGCTATCCGCACGCTTCTTGCCCTCATGCAAGGCCTGGGTTGTTGTGTCTCACAAAGCGTGGCCTTCTCCTCCTGCGCCTCCTCCTGTTCCATCACGTCTGCTGCTGCTGGGTTAGCGTTGCCGCGTGGTCCCTGTTTATTGAACCACTTATCTTTATTACATTTATGACTGCATGGCCGTACAAAGCCTGCTATCCGCACGCTTCTTGCCCTCATGCAAGGCCTGGGTTGTTGTGTCTCACAAAGCGTGGCCTTCTCCTCCTGCGCCTGCTCCTGTTCCATCACGTCTGCTGCTGCTGGGTTAGCGTTGCCGCGTGGTCCCTGTTTATTGAACCACTTATCTTTATTACATTTATGACTGCATGGCGGTACAAAGCCTGCTATCCGCACGCTTCTTGCCCTCATGCAAGGCCTGGGTTGTTGTGTCTCACAAAGCGTGGCCTTCTCCTCCTGCGCCTGCTCCTGTTCCATCACGTCTGCTGCTGCTGGGTTAGCGTTGCCGCGTGGTCCCTGTTTATTGAACCACTTATCTTTATTACATTTATGACTGCATGGCGGTACAAAGCCTGCTATCCGCACGCTTCTTGCCCTCATGCAAGGCCGGGGTTGTTGTGTCTCACAAAGCGTGGCCTTCTTCTCCTCCTGCGCCACCCTCCTCCTGTTCCATCACGTGTGCTGCTGCTGGGTTAGCGTTACCGGTCCCTTTTCCTGGAACCTCTTATATGTATTACATTTATGACTGCATGCCGACAAAAAACATGTTACCTGTGCAAAGAAAACAGACATTTCCCGCATTTAAAAGACAGTTTTCCCTTTGAAACTTTAAAATCGATTTTCTCAAAAACTATAAGCTCTTTTTGCTAATTTTTTTTTCCTCTTGTACCCACTCCCAAGGTGCACATACCCTGCAAATTTGGGGTATGTAGCATGTAAGGAGGCTTTACAAACCACAAAAGTTCGGGTCCCCATTGACTTCCATTATGTTCGGAGTTCGGGTCGAACACCCGAACATCGCGGCCATGTTCGGCCTGTTCGGCCCGAACCCGAACATCTAGATGTTCGCCCAACACTAGTCAAAGCCCGTGCAGAAGCAGAGGCTGCGAAAGCACAATCTTATTGCTTTGAACAAGAATCGACTCTTAAAGCGGACGCAGCACGCAAACAGGCGGACGCAGCACGCAAACAGGCAGAAGCACAGGCAGAAGCAACACGTGTGCAGGCAGAGACTGAGGCCCAGTTAGAACTTCTGCAAAAGAAAAGAGAAGAAGCAGCAGCTTTAGCAAGGTTAAAGGTCTTCGAACAAGCTGTGGAAGAGGAAGAAGGAATGAATTACCCTAGCCTAAAGTCTGCTGACGATCCTGCTAAACGAACTTTGCAATTTGTTATGAACCAGAACAATGGATATACTCCCCTGCATACAGCTGAAATCTCTGCACCTACCTGCTCAGCAAGTAAGCAGCCAGAATGCATACCGTTAAAACATGAATCTCAGTTTAACACTGTACCTTTGAAGGATTCTGCTATGCTGTCCAACACTACAAGTCCAAGAGGACAAATCTATACACCTTGTCAGACCTCAGCAAGATATAATCACAAAGAAATATCACAACCAATTGGAACAAATCCCATAAATCTCATAACACAGTCTTTTTCAAGCTCCCATGCTCCAAACATCACACAGATCAAACCCTCGCCTGGAGTAAACGCATCTGCATCTCCATTCTCTACATCACCACTGGAACAGCACAAGCCACATACTGTCTGCAGTGGTGACGCATTTCCACGTACAGAAATAAAATCAGAAAAGTCTGAAATTGAAGAAGTTGGCAAGTATATGATTCGCCTTAACTCTGGACTAACGAAATTTGATGATCAACCAGAAAACTACAGAGGTTGGCGAGCTACATTCAAGACTATAATCCAGAACCTGGAGATTGAACCTATAGGAGAACTTGACCTACTTATCAAATGGTTGGGACCGCAGTCATCAGAACAAGTTAAAAGACTGAAATCTGTTCATTGCGATAATCCAGCAACGGGTCTTAACATAGTTTGGGAGAGATTAGAGAGAGTTTATGGATGTTCTGAAGCTATTGAGCTTGCCTTATTCAAGAGACTTCGAAACTTCCCAAAACTGTCTAACAAGGACAACCACCAGTTTCAAGAATTAAGCGACCTTCTTCTTGAAGTAGAAAGAGCCAAGGCAGACCCACACCTTCCAGGTCTTGTCTACTTGGATACAGCTCATGGTGTAAACCCAATTGTACAGAAGTTGCCACCAAATATTCAGAGTGAATGGGCAAAGAAAGGATCTAAATATAAACAGGACTATAAAGTATCCTTTCCACCTTTTTCTTTTTTCTCCAAATTCATTAGAGACATAGCTACTGTAAAGAATGACCCAAGCTTTTTATTTTTGATACTACAGTTCTTCCTTCAACATCTTTAAATTGCGATACTCAAGGCAAGTTTAAGGACTCACGGAACTCTATCTATGTTAAGAAGACTGGAATCTTCTCAAGTTCTCAAGACTCTGATTTTAAACCACAGCAAGTCAAGGAAAATGATCCTAGGTATCAATGTCCTATTCATAACAAGCCACACCCTCTTAGAAATTGTCGTGTGTTTAAACAAATGCCCTTTGAAGAGCGCAAGTCTTTCCTCAGAGAACATGATATTTGTTATAGATGTTGTGCATCTACAGACCACTTTGCTAAAGACTGTAAAGTTCCTGTCAAATGTTTTGACTGCAACAGTGATAAACACATAACGGCTTATCATCCTGGTACTCCCAAAGAAGTGCTTCAAACTGCTCAAGCCTCAAAGACTACACCAAGTTATGGCGGGGAGAGTACTGAGGAAATGACAGCATCTGCATCCACAAAATGTACTGAAGTATGTGAAGAAGGATTCCACAGAAAGTCATGCAGTAAAATATGTCTGGTTAAGGTATATCCAGAAGGACGACCACAGAGCGCAGTGAAGATGTATGCTATCCTTGACGACCAGAGCAATCGTTCATTAGCAAGTCCAGAATTCTTCAACGTATTCAATATTCAAGGAGGAACCTGGCCCTACACTTTACAAACTTGCTCAGGCCTGGTTAAGGTATCTGGAAGAAGAGCACATGGTTTTGTGGTAGCATCTGAGTATGGAAACACAGAATTTCCACTTCCAACACTTATCGAATGTGATCAGTTGCCAAACAATCGAGAAGAGATCCCTACACCAGAAGCGGCTCTTTATCATCCTCATATGAAACACATAGCCAGTTACATTCCACCGCTTGATGATGATGCAAAGATTCTCCTTCTTTTAGGCAGAGATATCCCAAGAGTCCATAAGGTGCGACAACAATGCAATGGACCAAATGATGCCCCTTATGCACAGAAACTAGATTTTGGATGGGTCATAATAGGAGATGTTTGCTTAAATACATTTCAAGAGTCTTATGATGTGTTCTCATGCAAGACCAGCATCAGAGAATCTGAATGCACCTTTCATTCACTTAAACATCCTTTTAACTTTCAAGTTCAGGAGAGTTTCAGTTTAAAGACTTCATGCGATGTACAAAAGCAAATCAATTGTAAGAACAGTTCTCATCAAGACTTCGGTGACACTATATTCCAAATAACTCGTGATGACAATAAGACAGCTCCTTCCATTGAGGATAAAGAGTTCATAAACATCTTGAATAATGAATTCTTCAAGGATGAAACTAACAGTTGGGTAGCTCCTTTACCGTTTAGTTCACCAAGAATTAGGCTTCCAAATAACAAGAAACAAGTTATTTCTAGGCTAACTTCACTTAAAAAAATTCTGAAGAACAAACCCGATATGAATGATCACTTTATAAAGGCAATCACTAGCGATGATGGAAAGGTTCGCAAGGTGAAAGTGAAGACAGCAAGAAATGGTAGTGTTAAGACTTTGTTTAGACCCATCACGGAGACAGTCTTACTCCTGCCTTCAAATGAAGATGTCTTATCTACTCGATCCAAGAGAACAGCCTGATATGCCTTCGAGTTACTACTGAGTTACATCCTTTCTCCAGTGATGGAAGATTCTTCAAAGATCTGCATTCAAGAATTAATGTTTATGTTTTATGTTTTCTCTCTTCTCTACAAGTCTTAATTATACTTATAGTTTTCAATGTTAAATTGTATTATATATAGTGGTATCTACCGATACCAAGCGGGGAGTGTGCTGTCACAACAGCCTCCTTTAATGTTATTTAACATTATTTATATTCTTTGTATTAGTATATTCCAGTCCCCCTGCAAGATTTAGTTATTTAGCATTTCCCAACTGTAACTCCCTGCTCAACAGCCTTGTCTAGATGTTTCTGCAACAGTTGAGTTCAGTTAGTGAGGAGATCCTGCTGTGCTTGTAGTCGCATCGTATTTTTACCTATGAATATGCTCTAAAAAACATCTTTGTATGCTTTCAACGCAAGTAAAGATACTACAGATTATACTTGGAGTCATTATTTCATCGAGTAAACTGCCTGTGGAGGTTTCTAAATCAGTGTGGAGTTATACTGCTATACAGACTGGGTCTTCTGGAGTATGCCTCACACATAAAGCGGGAATTCGAAACAGAACAGGTAGCAATTAAATATTCCCCTTGAAAAGCAACAGATGATGTTTGATTCACTTTTGTAGGCTCCACCCACTTTTCTGATTATTAATCCCAGTCACCCAGTGACCAACTGTGCAAAGTTTAAAAACCCTGCCATTAACAGAATGGCTGCAGTTTACATTTTCCCAGTGAAATTTGTATTTGTCTCCACCCACTGATGACCCGGCGTTGCCCGGGTATGTATTTGACTGGTGTTGGCTCCACCCACTTTCTAACCCTAACACACAAACACTCAATGACCAAGTTTGTGAGCTTTGGGGTCCTTGGCATCAATAATTTGTATATTCCCATAGAAATTAAACAAATCAGATAGGATGTTTGTGGCTCCACCCCTCTCCAGCATTTGAACCCCAGTAACCCAATGTTTGAGGCATCTGCTATTAACAGTGTAAATATGGCAGCAATTTAAATATTCCACTTGAAAATCAACTGGTGAATTTTGATTGGCCATTATAGGCTCCACCCACTTCCCTGAATATTAATCTCAGTCACTTAGTGACCATCTGGGCAAAGATTGGGAACCCTGAAATAAACAGTGTAAGAAGGGCTGCAGTTTACACTTTCCCAGTGAAATTTGTTTTTGGCTCCACCCACTTTTTGTAACCTGGACACAAAGTCACTAATCAATGCCCAAGTTTGTGAGTTTTGGGGTCCTTGGCATCAATAATTTGTATTTCCCCATGAAATGAAACAAATCTGATTCACTGTTTGTGGCTCTGTCCCCTTTTCTGAATTTGAACTTCAGTGACCCAATGACCAACTGTACCAGGTGTGAGGCTTGTGCCATTAACAGTGCAAGAATGGCAGCAATTTTAATATTCTCTTTGAAAAGTGACATGTGATTTTTGATTGGCATTTTTAGGCTCCACCCACTTTTCTGAATATTAATCCCAGTCACCCAGTAACCAGCTATGCTAAGTTTGAGAACCCTGCCATTAACAGTGAAGAAGGGCTGCAGTTTACAATTTCCCAGAAAAATCTGTTTTTAACTCCACCCACTTTTTGTAACCTTGACACACAGTCACTACTCAATGACCAAGTTTGTGAGCTTTTGGGTTCCTGGCATCAAAATTGTGCTAATGGAAGCAGTTTATCCAGCAAAGAAATCTGGCTGTTTTTGGCTCCGCCCCTTTACTGAATTTGAACCCCAAACACTTAACGACCGACTGTAGCAGGTTTGAAGCCTCTGCTATTAACAGTGTGAGAATGGCTGCAGTTTCAATATTCCCCTTGAAAATCAATAGGTGAATTTTGATTGGCTCTTCTAGGCGCCACCTACTTTTCCGAATATTAATCCTAGTCACCCAGTGACCAACTGTGTGAAGTTTGAGAACCCTGCCATTAACAGTGTAAGAAAAGCTGCAGTTTACATTTCCCCATGTAAAAAGTTAGTTGTTTTTGGCTCTGCCCACTATTTTTAATCTTGACATACAGTCACTTAATGACCAAGATCATGAGCATTGGGGTCTTTGGCATCAATAAGTTGCATTTTGCCATTGAAATTAAACAAATCTGATTGGCTGTTTTTGGCCCACTCCCTTCAGAATTTAAACCCCAGTCTCCCAGTGACTGACTGTAGCAGATGTTAGGCCTCTGCCATTCAGAGTGCATGAATGGCAGCAATGTAAATATTCCCCTTGAAAATCAAAAGGTGAATTTTGATTGGCTGCTGTAGGCTCCACCCACTTATCTGAATATTAGTCCCAGTCACCCAGTGGCCAACTGTGTCACGTTTGAGAACCCTGCCAATAACAGAATGGCTGAAATCAATCTAACAAATCTGATTGGCTGTTTGTGGCTCCACCCCTTTGGACCCCAGTCACCCAATGACTGACTGTATCAGGTTTGAGGCCTCTGCCACTAACAGTGTAAGAATGGTAGCAATGTGAATATTCCCCTTGAAAATCAATAGGTACATTTTGATTGGCTGTTGTAGGCTCCACCCACATTTCTGAATATTCATCCCAGTCACCCAGTGGCCAATTGTGTAAAGTTTGGGAACCCTGCAATGTAAAAAATGAAGTTGTTGGCACCGCCCACTTTTTCTAACCTTAACATACAGTCACTCAATTATCAAGTGTATCAGCTTTGAGGTCCTTGGTATCAATACTTTGTATATTCCCATTGAAAAATAAACAAATCTGGCTGTTTGTGGCTCCGCCCCCTTCCTGAATTTGGACCCTAGTCACCCAGTGACCAACTGTACCAGGTTTGAGGCATCTGCTTTTACCAGTATAAGAGAATGGTAGCAGATGAAACATTCCCTTTGAAAATCAAAAGGTGAATTTTTATTGGCTGTTGTAGGCTCCACCCACCTTCCAAAATCTTAATCTGTCACCCAATGACCAACTGTGCAAAGTTTGAGAACCCTGCCATTAACGGTGTAAGAATGGCTGCAGTTTATATTTTCACAGTAAAAGTTGTTTTGGCTCCGCCCACTTTTTGTAACCTTGACACACAGTCACTCAATGACCAAGTTTGTGAGCTGTCAGGTTCCTGGCATCAAAAATATGTGAATGGAAGCAGTTTATCCACCAAGGAAATCTGATTGGCTGTATGTGGCCCCGCCCCTTTAGTGAATTTGGACCCCAGTCACCCAATGACCGACTGTAGCAAGTTTGAAGCCTCTGCCATTCAAAGTGTAAGAATAGCAGCAGTTTAAATATTCCCCTTGAAAATCAACAGGTGAATTTTGATTGGCTGTTGTAGGCTTCACCCATTTTCTTGAATCTTAATCACATTCACCCAGTGACCAACTATGTCAAGTTTGAGAACTCTGTGATTAACAGTCTAAGAATGGCTGCAGTTTACATTTTCCTATTTAAAATGAACGGCTGAAATTTGATTGGCTGTTGTATGCTCCGCCCACTTTTCCTGGATTTGTAACCTCGCTCACCAAGTGACCAAGTTTCGTTCAAATCGGTCAAGGCGTTTTCGCGTGATCGCGGCACACACACACACACACACACACACACACACACACACACACACGCACACGCACACGCACACGCACACGCACACGCACACGCACACGCACACGCACACGCACACGCACACGCACACGCACACGCACACACACACGCACACACACACACACACACACACATATATATCCGATTTTATATATATAGATTCCCTAAAAAGGATTTACACAATGATGCTGGCCAGCTTCTCTGCACCCTATACAGTTTTTTGGCAGTTGGACAGAGCAACTGCCATTCACTAAGTGCTTTTGAAAATAAATATATCCCTGAGAATCCCCTATGACGAGATGGCCTAGTCCAAAACCTGTCACTTCCGTCAGATTTCTACTACCTACTGTAAGTGACAGCAACATAGGAGAAAAGTAATTTATGGCTCATTTTACTCTGGAAAAACCGTACTTCTTATTTGTATATGTTTGCACATATTTTACATTTTACACTTTTTCGCTGTAGTGCCCCTTTAATAACAGATACAGTAGCAAGCTAAGCACAGCTTATGATAGACAGTGTGCTGGCTTGCTTGAAATCAGGGCCGTTTCTTGCCCCATTCAGCAGGTTCTGCTGAACGGGGCGCCCATGAGAGACTGCTTGGGGGGGCGCCAGGCAGAAGGAGAAGGAAGTGACGTCACGTCACTGCAGTGAAGAGGCTGGAGGAGCTGTGCGCACCAGCCAGCGCAATCACCGGCCTCAGTTCCCTGCTGGAGGATCCTTCTGGGCGCTCCTGGCTGCGTGTTGACGTCACCACCACGTCACGTGACAGGAGCGGCAGCGCGAAGATCCTTCCTGTCACGGACGTTTCCTGACTGCAGCCAGCAGCAGTGTGCGGCGGAGCCCAGCCCCAAGGTGGAAGAAGTCTTTTGGCAAGTCGGACTGGGGCTCCTCACTGCCGCTACTGTGTCTGTGCCTGCCTGCCTGGCCCTTGCTGCCGCTGCCCACCGCTAGCAGTAGCACCTGTGACCTGTCCCCCGCCCGGACCCCCACCATGGTAAGAAGAAGAAGGCAGGCTCTGGCAGTCTATGTACTGCGCTCTCTTTCTGACGTGGGGGGAGGGGGAGGGGGGCGCTCTTTTTGCCCTGGGCTGGTGCCTGGTCACTGGTGGTCAGACTCAGGCTGGCAGAGGGATTAATGAGAAGCTGAGCGCTGCAGAGGATTCTGGGAAGCCAGACATATGTGCCACTGCTAGGCAAAGTATGAATGGTAAATGTACATTCACTGTACAAGGCCAGTGCATGTGATAGGTGCGCACTTATATAACAGCTAACTGTGAACTTCAGTAGGGAGGAACTAAAAGGAGGCTGTCATCTGCGCATTGTTCATTAATGATGGGATTAGGTTAAGAGGGCATGAGTTAAACAGTAAATTATGTTTAGAGGATAAGGTAGTGTTGTTAACCATAAACTAACAACTGAATTTCATGCTGTACCTGTATATTCTTGTTCCCCTTGCTGTGAAGGCAGAAATACTGATAAACAGTTAGAACCCACCATGGTGGTGGTGAATGGTCTGAAAGTGTGACTCCCTGGCTGGGGGTAGGGGGGCGCTCTTTTTGCCCTGGGCTGGTGGGCAGACTCAGAACCCACCATGGTGGTGGTGATGGTCTGAAAGTGTGACACCCTGGCTGGGGGTAGGGGGGTGCTCTTTTTGCCCTGGGCTGGTGGTCAGACAGAGTCTGACCACCAACCAGCCCAGGGCAAAAACAGTACCCCCCCCCATCCCCAACCAGGGAGTCACAGTCAGACCATGGTGGGCTCTGACCACCAGCCCAGAGTCTGACCAGTGACCACCAACCAGCCAGCCCAGGGCAAAAAGAGTACCCCCCCCATCCCCAGCCAGGGAGGGCCGTTTCTTGCCCCGTTCAGCCGGTTCTGCTGAACGGGGCGCCGATGAGAGACAGTTTGGGGGGCGCCAGGTAGAGTTGGGCGAACAGTTTGGCTGTGTTAGCCGAACTGTTCAGCAGCCCAACCTGTCATTTTATCTATGCGTCTTACTACTTCCGGGTCGCAATGACCCGGAGTAGTACGTCTGCGCTGGCAGGCGGAGCGCGCCCTAGCGACGCGCTCCCGTTGCCGGGCACTTTCTGCGCATGTGCGTGACGTCACGCACATGCGCAGAAAGTGCCCGGCAACGGGAGCGCGTCGCTAGGGCGCGCTCCGCCTGCCAGCGCAGACGTACTACTCCGGGTCATTGCGACCCGGAAGTAGTAAGACGCATAGATAAAATGACAGGTTGGGCTGCTGAACAGTTCGGCTAACACAGCCAAACTGTTCGCCCAACTCTAGCGCCAGGCAGAAGGAGAAGGATGTGACGTCACGTCACTGCAGTGCTAGGAGCCGGTGACGCGGTGCAGCAAGAGGCAGGAGGAGCTGTGCGCACCAGCGCGATCACCGTCTTCAGTTCCTAGCTAGATGATCCTTCTGGGCGCTCCTGACCTGCGTATTGACGTCACGTGACAGGAGCGGCCGTGCGATGATCCTGTCACGGACGTTTCCTGTGCAGCAGCAGTGTGCGGCGCAGCGGCGGAGCCCAGCCCCAGAAGAAGGTGGAGTCTTTTGGCCAGTCGGACTCGGGCTCCTTGCTGCCACTGCTGCTACTGTGTGTGTGCCTGCTGGCCCTTGCTGCCGCTGCTAGCACCTGTCCCCTGCCCGGACCCCCACCATTTCTGGCCTGGCGCCTGACTTCCAGAATCCAGTTCTGATGGGCAACATCATGGTAAGTAGGCAGGCAGTCTATGTACTGCACTGCCTCTCTCTTTCTGACGTGGCGGGAGGGGGGGCGCTCTTTTTGCCCTGAACTGGTGGTCAAACTCAGAACCCACCATGGTGGTGATGGTCTGACAGTGTGACTCCCTGGCTGGGGGTAGGGGGGTGCTGTTTTTGCCCTGGGCTGGTGGTCAGAGTCTGACCACCAACCAGCCCAGGGCAAAAAGAGTACCCCCATCCCCAGCCAGGGAGTCACAGTCAGACCATGGTGGGCTCTGACCACCAGCCCAGGGCAAAAAGAGCACCCCCCTACCACCCACAGCCAGGGAGTCACAGTCAGACCATGGTGGTCTGACTGTGACTCCCTGGCTAGGGGGGGAGGGGGTCGCTCTTTTTTCCCTGGGCAGGTGGTCAGACCACCATACTGTGACTCCCTGGCTAGGGGGCGGAGGGGGTCGCTCTTTTGCAACATGTACTGGGAGGGGGGTTGTGGGGTCAGGCCAGTGGGAATGCAACATGTACTGGGAGGGGGGTTGTGGGGTCAGGCCAGTAAGATTGCAACATGTACTGGGAGGGGGGGGTGTGGGGTCAAGCCAGTGGGATTGCAACATTATTATTAGTTAGGATTTATATAGCACTGACATATTACGGAGCGCTGTACAGATAATATAGTCTTGTCACTAAGAGGAGCTCACAATCTAATCCCTACTATAGTCCTATGTCTATGTATGTACTGTGTAGTGTATGTATCATAGTCTAGGGCCAATTTTTTAGAGTGAAGCCAATTAACTTATCTGTATGTTTTTGGTATGTGGGAGGAAACTGTAGTGCCCGGAGGAAACCCACACAGACACGGGGAGAACATACAAACTCCTTGCAGATGTTGACCTGGCTGGGATTCGAACCAGGAACCCAGCGTTGCAAGGCGAGAGCGCTAACCACTATGCCACCGTGCTGTTCCATGTACTGGGAGGGGGGTTGTGGGGTCAGGCCAGTGGGATTGCAACATGTAGGGGGGTGTCTCTGGCTTAGGTGGCCTGAGGTGGTATTGTATTTTTATAACTTACAATACCACCCAAGACCCCCTCAGCCAGAGACCCTTGCTCGGTGCATGTTACAATGGCACTCATAGCCTAGTTCCAATTTATGATTTTACAGTTGTCTGGGCGTTTAAAAAAACAAAAAAAAAACAGATCTACTTACCTGGGGATTACTCCAGCCCTGGCAGCATATGTGTTCCTTGTTGCAGCTCCACTCCCAAACGGGGTCCCCTTCGTAGCAGCAGGTCAGCGGTTTTTGCGCCTATGCGAGCCTGCAACCTCGCTGCTTGTGGTTTTACTAGCGTTCAACACGGCCAGTATTTAGAACGCTGCCAACTACAGGAGTGCGATCAGTGTGGCCGTGCACTTGGGAGGCACAGAAGCTGCCGACCTCTTCAGTGGCTACTATGGAGGGGACCTCGGGATACCGTCTGGGAGCGGAGCTGCAGTTGAAGTACGCATAGGCTGTCAGGAGGTGGAGGAGGCCCCAGGTAAGTAGTTTTTAGTTTTTTTTTTTTTTTTAACGCCCGATGTTTCTTTTAATCGCAAATGAAAACAGATCTGTACATACCTGTGACTTTATGCAGCTCCATAAGCCCTGATCGCTCCCACGCTGCAGCCCTCAGTTTTTTATAACAACTCCCGTTACTTCCTGGGATCGCGGCTGCGTTCGCAAGTAAAGTGCGCTCCTTGCGGATCTCTCCAGCAGCCACTGGAGAGGTCCGCAAAGAACGCACTTCACTTACGTTAGTTAGACTGGCCCTGACGTAAGTAACGGGAGCCGGTGCGTCAGACGGCAAAGAATGAGGATTTGCGGCATGGGAGGCTACTACATGGTTGGTGACTACAACTTAAAGTGAACCTAATATGGGCAATAGGAGAAACAATATACATACCTGGGGCTTCCTCCAGCCCCCTCCAGGCTAATTGATCCCTTACCATCCTGCTCTGTCTGAAACTTCGGCAATTCGCCCCGGTAAGTCCTCCGGTCTGGGGCATACTGTCCAAGCGTGACGGTGGAGCTTGCATGGCTGGACTGTGCCAACTGGCCCTGACTGGAGCGAGGGAGCAATTAGCCTGGAGGAAGCACCAGTCTTCTGTAACGCTGTGCAGAGTATATAGTCTTGTCACTTAGTTGTCCCTCAGAGGAGCAGAGCTCACCATCTAATCCCTACCATAGTCATATGTCTATGTATCTATTGTGTAATGTATGTATCAGAGGAGCTCACAATCTAATCCTACCATAGTCATATGTCTATGTATGTATCGTGTAGTGTATGGAATGTAGTGTAGGGGCAATTTTTTTTTTTTTTGGGGGGGGGGAGGTGCCATTAACTTATCTATATGTTTTTTTTTAATGTGGGAGGAAACCGGAGTGCCTAGAGGAAACCCACACATACACAAAGAGACCATACTTACTCCATGCAGATAGTGCACTGGCTGGGATATAAATCCAGGGACCTAGCACTGCAAGGCAAGAGAACTAACCACTATGCCTTCGTGCTGCCCACAGTAGTACTATACTCTGTGCACTGCCCGCAGAGCTAATGTACACATTGAGCGCAGAGGTGCCGTCTATCACCTGTAAATCTGATTGACAGATTGTGCACAAAGATTGTGTAATAGAGGAAGAATCCCCTTATTCCCCTGCAGAGTACCTGCACATCACTCTTACATGTACCCACAGTTACATTGCCTAGGGCCTGATCGAATTTTTTTTGTTTTGTTCCTATTCTAAAACTTCTGTTTCTAAACATACTCCTTTTTTTTTTTACAGCCAGGAAATAAGAAATTACTGAGCCATTTCTTTTGCTACTAACTTTTCCTGTTTACTAACTCGTCATGTTACAAAGGTATAAGCATATGATAGAGCAGCTGTTACTAAATATATATATATATATATATATATATATATATATATATATAGTGTCTAATATCTAGCTAATACTGTGTGTTGTCCAATAATGGACAAATCTTTTGTTAAGGTTGGTTATTGCGTAATGGTGGGGTTGCGATGCCTCTGCCGCATCCCACTACAACGTAAAAAATGACAAACATATTACCCTGCGGCAGAGTGGGGTCATATGCATAGCATATATCATATGCAAAGTACGTCACCAGGATTTCTGTCGGTCGGGCGTGCATGTTGTGATGCACCGTGCTCAGTTGTTTACACGTACTGTGTCGCCCATTGAATTGCATTGTTGCATAATTTGTGCAGCAGGCACGGATCACGTGGCAACATGCTGCAGGCTGTGCGTCGGGATGGCATCGGTACTAATACTTTCAGCGCAGTGTGGTGAGCGTTAAAAGTCCCCTTGTTTTGCACTACTGTTGTGTTACCCTGCGATGCAAGTGTGGAAGGGTCCAATTTTTAAAGGACCAGCAGCTTTATGTGAAGCACTTTGAAAATCCGCTGGGTGTTGTTTTGCAGATTGGAAAAGTTCCTGGTCTTATGCTGGGTACACACGTTGCGTTTTGCACTCGATTCGCATCGATTCAACTATTTCCAACATGTTCGATTGCAAGGATCGACATATTAACAGGTCGATTCGGCATACTTTGCATTAGAATCGACCTGTCAATCATCAAAACGCGATCGGAAATGTTTGGAAATTGTCGAATCGAGCGCCAAAACGCAACGTGTGTACCCAGTGACCAGTTCACATCGCTTGAGGTTTGTAATGTCACATTTCGCTGAACTGCCCTTTAATTCCATAGCTGCCTGTAACCAGCAGCTGACTGGAGGTCACTCCATAGAGTGGGTGGGGCTTGCTCTGCATGATGTGAAAATGAAAGAGGCCTGTAACAATGGGTGTCTGTCAGCAAGTAACAGATCTCTGATTATTTGGTGATCTGCAGTATCACCAATAATACAAATATAGCAATAAGGACTGGAACAGCTTTAATGTACAGAATGGTGCTCAGTGCAACAGTAAATAGTAGATGCCAACAAGTCTCACCAGAGGAGCTGGTGGACTCTAAGCAGTACTGAGAACTCCTCACCAGTGACAAGGGCTCACTGGTGAGAGGAGCGTGTTCAGACAATCCAATTGGCAACAGACGGACAGATCAGGTACAGAATCAAAAGGCAGAGGCAGAACGATATTCAGGCAGAGTCGGCAACAAGGTCAGATGGGCAAAGGTACAGAAGCGTAGAGCAAAGATTATTCAGACCAAGCCAGAGTCATACACATAAATCCAAATAGTAATAATTAAGCTATCAAACAGATCCTAAGCTTAGTGTGAATTCCCAGCTCCTGCCGGTTCTAACACACTAGGAAACTGACTAAGGTCTGAGCGCTAACACAAAGTATTCGCAACAGCAGACAAGTTGCGAGTGAATCCGCCGTGCTTAAGAAGCAGAGGAGACCCCGAGGCACGCCCACCGCATTCAACCAATCAGAAGCGGCGAGCGTGCCCTCTGACGTCAGCCGCCCCGCCGGTCAGCTGACGCGCCTCCTCTCGGCATAAAGGTCCTGACGGTGAGCACCCGCTAATGCGACCCTATGAGCAGCAGAGATACCCGTCCTCGGCGTGCTAGACGCCCAAGGTGCGGGAAGACTGGCACGCAGAGAGGCAGGAGCAGCCGCGGTGGTAGCGCCATTCACCGCGGCTGCCATATCACCATTCATTACAAGGCCCTATAGTGACATATAGTAGAATGCAGTAAATTATTTAGGATACCAACTTTAACGTTAAATATCCTGGTTTCAGCATCAGTAACACTTCCTGTAGCTATTTATTGCTACATTATGGTATGTAGTGCCACCCTGAAGCCTGGTACACACCTTCAATGTTTATTGGCCAAACAGTGACCAATTTTTCAATCCCCTGGTAGTATGAGGACACTCAAATGTGAATACGAAGGCCCCATTCACTCCTAAAAATGCTTGCACTTTTGCTAGTGTTTGACGTTTTTCCGCGAAATTGCGAAAAAACACCATTCTCACCTAGGCGAACTTTCGTGATTTGCGTTTGTGATTTAGCGAGTTTTGCTAATTTGTTAAATATCATATTTTATCTATTTTTAACGGAGTACCCTGGTGTTTCAGTACGACAATTGATACACTGTGGGCAGAAGACTTCCATTGACAGCGTGGCTCCATGACTATGTTCACCTTCTTTAAGGATTCTGTGATCAAAAAAGAACATTTTGCACATGGAGGCATCCTCATTGCTTTATAATTTTGCAAGTAAAAAACATGACTGGGTCTCCAAAATGGAATTTTATTCATGACTGGATCTCCAAACTGGAATTTTGTTAATGACTGGATCTGCAAACTGGAATGTTATTAATGACTGGGATTGTCAGGAATCACTGTATCTGAATCAGGAATCGCCTTGCATGCGACACACGGCTGCTTGACTAACACCAGCAAGGAAGTCTCTAGTAGAGTTCCTCACTGGTAAATGTAGCATACAAGTCAATACCAAAAGACCCAGTACAGCAGACCCTTGCAATACCAAAGAGAACAATGATAAACAGGTAATTTAAGACAGTCACCTGAGTTCCTGAAGCACAGGGCACTCCAGACGAGATATGGAATGCAGACCCTATTGAGGATTGGGCCTATGGGATTCCAGTGAACTTGACAGTCCAAACAGATTCCAGGGTTGCATAAAGGTAGTTGCAGTATACTGATTACAAGTCAGCGCTGAGATGCTGCAGACATAGTTCATAGACAGCGGAAGGAACCGCTAGTATACAGATTACAGGGCAGCGCTGACACGCTGCAAACACAGTTCATAGACAGCAGTGGATGCACCCTGAATCACTGAGGCTCCTACATGCGGCAATGCCACTGACAAACAGAGTCCAAAGTTAGTGGATACACCACGCTGTATACAGGTTCCCAAACGGCGGGGAAACTGACATCACAATAATTAAAGTAACTAAAATGCTGAGGCCTAGTATAGACAGAATTCCTGGAACCAATCCTAGCAAAGGAAAGGCTGCTGGTGCTAGAGTTGGACCAGGCAAGGCTTGAAACAAGACACATGCAGCACATGGCAAATGCAAGGTAACATAAGCTATCACGAGCACAGAGGGAAAGTCTGGCTGAATCAAATAGGCCCAAGCTCCAATATTAACTGTTTCAGCACCTCTGCAGGGATGCTGAGAAATAAAAGTACGTGAGCCATTATGCATCCTAGCATTTCTAGAACTACCTGTCCAAGCAGACCTTACAGGGATTTTATTAATGACTGGATCTCCAAACTGGAATTTTATTAATCACTGGCTCGCCAAACTGGAATTTTATTAATGACTGGATCTCCAAACTGGAATTTTATTAATGACTGGATCTCCAAACTGGAATTGTATTAATGACTGGATCTCCAAACTGGAAGTTTATTAATGACTGGATCTCCAAACTGGAATTTTATTAATGACTGGATCTCCAAACTGGAATTTTATTAATGACTGGATCTCCAAACTGGAAGTTTATTAATGACTGGATCTCCAAACTGGAATTTTATTAATGACTGGATCTCCAAACTGGAATTTTATTAATGACTGGATCTCCAAACTGGAATTTTATTAATGACTGGATCTCCAAACTGGAAGTTTATTAATGAGTGAATCTGCAAACTGGAAGTTTATTAATGACTGGATCTGCAAACTGGGATTTTATTAATGACTGGATCTGCAAACTGGGATTTTATTAATGACTGGATCTGCAAACTGAGATTTTATGGGACAACACTGGATGGTTCAAAATGTCATTATCCTGTTATGTATAATTCTGACCATCACTTGACTAAGAAAATTGTATTTTTTCATCAGTTACCTGGGTGGCAATACAGATTTAAAGAGACTTCCAAAGAATTTCCATCTGGGCAAGGAAAGCTGGTGAATCTTGGTAGTCCTACGAGGCGTACTACATTCTTAGGATGTAAGTAATTACATTAGAACTTTACCTAAGTACATCATTCTTTGACATTTATACAATTAATTATTTTTTTTGTGCTTTTCTCTTTGCAAGACCATTCAAAATGCCACCACCTAAGCCTTCAGGTGCACAGGGACGCAAAAGGACACAGAAGCAGAAGAGTGAAGATGAGAAAGGTGCAAAATTCATGGCTATGTTCTTGCAGAAGGAAAGTCCATCAGATAATCAAAATCAACAGCATGCTTCTACTGAAACTGCACCAAAAGATTCTGAAGGTCAGGCCACTTTGTCACTTCAAGAACATGGTACCTCATCTGGACATGTGCAGCAGGCATCAAGTAGTATGCTCTCTACACTTGAACCTGAAATACGTGGCTCAGAATTTACATCCGAAATTGAGCAATCTGAACCTGAAAACACAGAGGCATTGTCATGTCCTCATACTGAAAGTACTGTGGAAGCTAGGGATTCTGTAGAAGAATTGACATCAGAAATTGAACAATCTGAACCTGAAAACACAGATGCATTGTCATGTCCTCAAACTGAAAGTAGTGGTGAAGTTAGGGATCCTGTTGAAGCAACTGAACTCCCACAAAGTTCACAAAATGAGACAGATTTACGCAGCACAGATATTTCATTATGGCCAAAATCTATGAACAGTCGTATGAGAGACCACATTGTCTTGCAAGGACCACAGCCCTTGCCTGCTTTAAATTTTGTGTACCCCCGAGACAGGGACAAGCGTCATTTTTCATCATTCTATGGTTATGTTGTGCTACCAAACAAGGAGCAGGTACTTAGGCGATGGCTTCAGTACTCTGTTTCCGCAGACAGAATTTACTGCTTTTGCTGTAAATTGTTTGATCCTAATCCAAAATCAAAATTTGGAACTGAAGGTATGAACAACTGGCACCATCTTACTGAGTACATTTCATCGCATGAATTATCTAGTGCACATATAAAAGCTCGTCGATTCTGGATTGATGCGGAGAACAGTCTTAAAAAAAATACAGGCATTGATAAAGATTTGCAAGGCCAGATTTCGCAAGAACGTAACCGCTGGAGAGAAGTGTTGGAAAGAATTATAGCAGTAACTGTGTATTTGGCAACTAATAATTTAGCTTTTCGGGGCTCATCAAATAAGTTGTATACACCAAATAATGGACATTTTCTTGGGCTTATCCAGCTTCTTGGCAAGTTTGAACCAGTAATGCGAGATCACTTAAAAAGAGTTACCTCAAAAGAAGTCCATGCACATTACTGTGGAAATATAATCCAAAACGAAATAATAAACTTAATGGCCTCTCAGGTGAAAAATTGTATTTTAGAAAGAGCCAAAAAAGCAAAGTACTTTTCTGTGATGTTAGACTGCACACAGGATGCAAGTCGTACAGAGCAACTATCATACACCGTACGATTTGTTGACATTGATGGTGAACATGTTGCAATAAAGGAGCACTTTATTGGCTACCGTCCTGTTAGTGACACATCTGGTCAAGGTCTTGCTAACATCCTTTTAGATGAAATGACAAAATGCAGCCTGGATATGAACAACTGCCGAGGACAAGGATATGATAATGGTGCCAACATGGTTGGCTTGAACAAAGGAGTACAGTCCAGAATTTTACAACAGTACCCCCGGGCATTTTTCAACCCATGCGGTTGTCATAGTTTAAATTTAGTTACTGGTGATGCTTCAAAGTCATCTGTGAAATCTGTCAATCTGTTTGGTGTTTTGCAGAGACTTTACACTCTATTTGCCTCATGCTCTAAACGGTGGTGTATTATTAGTGATCATGTCAAGCATCTCACCCTGAAGAAAGTATGTGCTACACGTTGGGAATGTCGAGTCGAGAGCTTAAAAGCAGTCCGATATCAATATGTTGAAATTCATGAGGCTCTCTTAGATTTAGAGCAAAATCTTGATGACCCCACTCTTGCTTCAGAAGCAAGATCTCTTTCTGCAATGATGGAAGACTTCAGCTTCATTGTCACTCTCATCATATGGTACGATCTTCTGTTTCAGGTACACATTGTGAGTAAATCCATGCAGTCCAGAGACATGGAGATTACACGATGTAATAATTTGTTAGTTGAAAAACTGGACTATTCAGCAGCTATTGATGCTTTTGCAGCTGCAAAATCTAGAAAGGTGGATTTCTCCTAAAACCTTGTCCATCACATTTGTTGAACAGTTTCCAGAAATCAGAATATGCTCTCTCTCAATCCAATTATTTTGCCCATATGCCATTGTCACATGTCCTTAGATCACAATATTCGACCATTCCACCTATCCTTTCAGAGTCTGTCATATTCAATATCCTCACTGGTCTTTCCCCTAAAAAAATGATCTCGTTATTATGTTCTGCTATTATGTTGCCAGGTGCTACCTGCAGAGCCTATATTAAAAAAATGTACTTGGGAGGAGGAGGTTGCAACTCCTCATCATCCAGCAGACCAACCTTCTTCTCCCAAGTACATTTTTTTAATATAGGCTCTGCAGGTAGCGTCTGGCAACATAATAGCAGAACATAATACTGGGATGATGAGGAGTTAGAGAGTGCCCTCTCTGCTGTGGTCCAGGTCTCACAACACTTGCCTGATGGACTTCTTGCCCTTTACACCCTCCATGTAGCCCATCTAACTCTGGTAGCTATGCCTAAATACCACCAAAGCTACTCAGAACTTTGCCCTTAAAGTGGCTACATGGGTTCAACTGTTGGACCCTTTGAGAAAGACTTGATCTGGTTGGTTAATGCTATTCTCCTGTATACAAAGCACTTTATCAGGCAAGAGATGTGCATTATTAGTTTTTCAAAATTCTGTTGTTTTGGAAGCATCCCCTGCATACTTCTATATGAGCACCACCATCTATGCGTTAAATATTACTTGTTTTTTTTTGTACATTTACTTGCATGTGCTATTTATTGACTGTTAACATGACATTTTTTTTTTTGTTGGTTTTGCACATGATGGATAATTGTATTTTATGACACTATGGGCCATATGCAATTCTCTTTTTCACCTGAGTTTTCTCCTAGGAGAAAAATGTTTATCTTTGATTTAAAATAACTTTTTAGCACTTTGCAATGGAAAAAAGTATCAAAGTAGGTAAAAAGTACTATCAAAATTATTTTGAGTATTTTTTTGCTTGCTGGTGGTTTAAAAGGGATTTTATTGACAAGTTTTAAAATATCACCTAGGAGAAAACTCAGGTGAAAAAGTGAATTGCATATGGCCCCTTGAGCTTGTTGGTTAGTCTGTAGGACTACTCTTTTTAAGTTTATTGCCTACCTTTACAATACAGTTCTCCTGTTTCACCCTGCCTGCACCTTTTAGTGAAGTTTTTGTAATTTATTATATTCTTTTTCTCTAAATAAACCTTGTGTTAAGCATAATTAAAAACCTTTTTGAAAAAAAATAAAAATGGTGAGTTGGTTTCAAGAAGCCTTTTGACATGATTTCACTTAGCAGCTTTGATTTTGGGGAGGGGGGGGGGGGGGCATATTTTTGGACTCTCGAACTGGGTGAAATTTAGCCTAGAAACTGCCCTGCTTGAAATATAGATAGAAGTGTATAGTAGAACTACACAGCCCAGCAATGATTGTGTGGCCAGCTGTATGCAGTGTGCCCAGTGTCTCACACACACATAAAAAAAAACAAATAGAACAAAATGTGCCCTCAAAAGGGCTTTTAATTTGGGGTTCTTTCAGCAATCAGCAATACAAAAAAGCATCTAGCTAACTGTCCCTGTCTCTGCAGCAATGTCTCTCCCTTCCACTCATTACAGCAGCAGCACCAGACTGAGAACATGGTCAGCGCTGCTGTGCTTTTATATGGGGGGGGGGGGGGCGGGGTCCGTGGGTCAGTGCAGCCTGATTGGCTGCCATGTGTCTGCTGACTGTGATGTAGAGGGTCAAATTTTAGCCCAATGAAAAGGTATAGGGGGCGGGTCGAACGAGCTATGTGTTCGCATCCCTCTGCAGACGCGAACAGCTGAAATCTGCACAAACTACAGGTCCGGTGCACCGTTCAGACCATCTCTACTATGGTATAGTGCAGTAACTCGCGCGTTATCGTAGTAGCGTCCATGCTACTGGATTTCCGTGGTCGTGTTACAAGCGTTTCGCACAGTAGTTACGTGCGTACACTACGGAAATATTACCGAGTGCTTTGTAATATTACCGCATGCTTTGTATGGATGGTAATATTGATTTGATTTATCAACCCCTATACAGTATACGTAATACTGAAAACCACTGTTAACAATGCCTCATATTTTGTTTTTGCCATGTTATTTTCCTTCCGAAAACAAAAATATTTGAAACTAAAAAAGATGCACAAAAATAAGCCTAACTAAAGGTTAAAACCCTTTCCTAATTTTTTTTTTTAAATGGATAAGTAAAATTAAGGCTTACTTGCTCTCCTTTGTTTATTTTTTGTACCATAGGGGCAACAACAGCTCAGGCCAGCAGATCCTGTAACCAAGAAGAATGTCAGACAACTGATTGGAAAAGTGTCACAATCATTGACGCAGTAATAAATTCCTTAGAACAATCCCGCTGTGAACAACAAACAACTTTATTCGAATGCAGAATTCTGATAACCACAGTGTTATGTAATGTAACCCTTTTCCTAATTTGCTCTGAAAACAAATTAGCAAATGTTTGCATTGGCTATAAGGTCAAAGTGAAATTTTGTTGCTATAGATTATGCAAAAAAAATTCAACAACTCCAGCTGCAACAACAACTTTAACTACCAACTCAAAAATAACCACCTCTACAAGTCCTCCCACTGAAACTAAAACTACAACTACATCTAAGACCCCAACTACTACCACAGAATTCACAACTTCTACCACTAAAACTACAACTACATCTAAGGCCCCAACTACTACCACATAATTCACAACTTCTACCACTGAAACTACAACTACATCTGAGACCCCAACTACTACCACCGGTTTTACAACTTCTACCACTGAAACTACAACTACATCTAAGGGTTCCAACTACTACCACCGACTCTACAACTTCTACCACTGAAACCAAAACTACATCTGAGACTCTAAGGACTACCACAGAATCTACAACTTCTCCCAGTGACACCACAACTACATCTGAGGCTCCAACTACTACCACAGAATCTACAACTTCTCCCTAGGGATGATCGGAACCAGCAAATTCCGTTCCGCCGGAAATCACGGATTCCGTCAGTGTGAAATTCTGTCGCTATGAAAATTCAGCCGGATTTGCACTCAATTCCAGATTCCGTCAGAAATCTCTCTCTCTCCTTCTTCCAAGGGTCTCATCTTCCAGGGAATTGTAGTTTTTCAAAAACCAGCTTACATACCATGGCTGGGAAGCGAACCCAGGTCTCAGTGTGTGTTAGGTAACTGACTTACGGCTATACCACCAACAACACTACATACTGAAACCAGCCTAGCATGTACCATTATGATCAATCCATGAGAAAAAGTAGCATGCTTAAGGATTTGTAGCATGTCAAAAACCAACTCACCATCACTGGGAATTGAACCCAGGTATCAGTGTGCGTTAGGTAACTGAATTACTGCTATACCACCACCAACACTACGTGCTGAAGCCAGCCTAGCATGTACCATTGTGATATACCCAAGAGAAAAATGAGCTCTCTCTCTCTAGGACTTGATGCCATTGAACTGAATTTTCAGCTTAAAACCATCAACGGATACCGTCAGAATTTCACAGGCATTTTCGGAATTCCGCCAGATTGAAAAAGCAATTCCGCTCTGACCAAACGGAACGGAATGAGCAATTTCCGCCTAAAAATTCTGGAAAATACAATTCCGCGGAAAGCGGTGACCATCCCTACTAGAGAGAGAGAGAGAGAGAGAGAGAGAGAGAGAGAGAGAGAGATGAATCTACCTGGCTATCTGGGGTTCTCTTCGGACAACTGTTGAACACAATAGGCAAGGCCATGCCTGGCTACAAATCCTTCAGCATGCTACTTTTTCTCGTGGATTGATCATAATGGTACATGCTAGGCTGGCTTCAGCATGTAGTGTTGTTGGTGGCATAGTGGTAAGTCAGTTACCTAACACACACTGATACCTGGGTTCAATTCCCAGTGATGGTGAGTTGGTTTTCGACATGCTACAAATCCTTAAGCATGCTACTTTTTCTCGGGGATTGATCATAATGGTACATGCTAGGCTGGCTCAGTATGTAGTGTTGTTGGTGGTATAGTGGTAAGTCAGTTACCTAACACACACTGATACCTGGGTTCAATTCCCAGTGATGGTGAGTTGGTTTTTGACATGCTACAAATCCTTAAGCATGCTACTTTTTCTCGTGGATTGATCATAATGGTACACAGGGGAGGACTGAAACCTTTTGGCCTGGGGGGGAAAACAAACTGGAGGCCCGTTATCATGGCAGCCCCAGCCCAAATGACGTCACACACGCACCCCACGTCATATATGCCAGTAGTCACGTAGAGCGCCAATGCGGAAATACAGAAAGGACTCTCTAGGGACAGTGTGACGGGTAAAGTACAGGCACCAGGGGCTCATAATACATTTTGAGGGACAACGGCCGGGGTTCACGTCGTGTCTAACATTCGTGGTTATTGCATGCCGTGATTATCGTACCTGACAATCACATTGGCCCAAAATTTCCCAACATTTCAGATCGATACATTCAACCAATTTGCACCCACATTTTTTATCCAATTCGATAATATCAAACAGTTGATCGTCTGTCAATTCAACAGATGTATGGCCACTTTAATTCCCCAAGGCTTATTCCTCCCCCACACTTATGTCCTTCCTTTGGCCACCATCTCTACTAATCCCTCAAACAAGCCCCTCTTCTCAGATGTCCCCTCCCCCTTTACCAGACCACCATCTCCCTCAGTCAGGTACCATCTTTACTGACCTCCCTCCTGGAAACATGTTCCCTGTCTCGCTAATGCTAATTTCTGAAGTTTCAGTACCCCTCCTTCCATCACTTTTTTTCACTCCCCCCCCCCCCAAAATTCATGCCTTGCTTACCTGCTTTTTATTGGTGGTCAGTGGTAGTGCATCTCTGCCTGTCCTCGACCCACTTTACTATAGTATAAAACCCTACAGGCCACATCCATACTCAGTACTGACAGGTGGAAAAATCATTATGATTTGGTCATAGTGAAAGAATCTGTCAGTAACAATTCATGTGTGAAGGATTGCGGAATAGCCGCCGCGTGCCCTGACGGCGTGGTGGCTACTTCCGCGTCCAGCGCGGCGGTCTACGCGCGGCGACATGTGTCTGATGTTATACAGCCTTCCTGTGCACATAGGCTGAGGAATACTCGCACGCGGAGAGACAGAAGCTTTATGGGAAGCAGAGAGGGATCAGCTGACTCCCCTGGTCAGCTGATCCCAGGATGGATGCGGATTTGCTGGAAGGGACTGGGCGCTGCACTATGTAACTTGTCGTCCCTCAGTCTCACGTTGTCTGCCGTTGCGAATACTTTATGTGTTAGCACACAGACCTTAGTCAGATCCTACAGTGTGTTAGAACCGGGAAGGACCTGGGAATTCACACTGAGCTAGATTACTGTCTCAATGCTATGTTATGCTTTAGACTAGTTCCAGGGTGTTGTGACTACAGACCTCACACCCAAGCCTAGGATACTGTGTCAATGCTATGTTATGCTTTAGACTAGTTCCAGGGTGTTGTGACTACGGACCTCACACCCAAGCCTAGGATACTGTGTCAATGCTATGTTATGCTTTAGACTAGTTCCAGGGTGTTGTGACTACGGACCTCACACCCAAGCCTAGGTTGCTGTTTCATTCTATGTTATGAGATAGACTACTTCCAGGGTGTTGTTCATACTGATCTCACACCCCAGACAAGCACTGTGTACTTGCATTACCTTAGCCCGCCACTAGGGTGTAGAGAGCTAGGATCTCACATCTAGTTAGGGCAAGTTTGTTCACATTAGCAGCAGGGCATTCTGCAACCAGGCTTAGGCCCCTCTCCTAGGGAGCCTTTAGCCTATAGGGATTCACCCACAGTCTGGTTCTTTCACTCAAAGTACTACTGTTACATCAAACACTCATATCTCAGGTGTCCAGAGGTTAGACATACCTGGATTATTGGTGATACTGCAGATCATCCATAATCTGGTGTATATCTGTATTACTGGTGATTCTGCAGATCACTAATAATCAGATTCTCTCTGCGTGTTGACACCCATCGTTACATAATGTATGTATGGCCAGCTTTAGGTTATGGTTTATAATAACAAGAATAGAAAGAGAAGGCAAAGCAGGTGGTTTTGGTGCACAGCGCTCAGCACCAGTTACCCGAACCAGGAGCCCCATAGCAGCAATAATTAGCTGCGCGGGGCACGTAAGGGTAATTCGGGGCTCAGGTGATCGCCGTACCGCAAATTACATCTCCTTCCGAGTTACAACGAATCAGGGGGGAATAGTATTTAACACCACCAGGGAGTTTAGTGGCAACAGGAAGAGCCGTCATTCGGCGCTCCTGGCGCCCAACTCACCCGCAGCATACAAATACTAAGGGCTCAGACACGCTATATGCGCTTTTCTGAGTACTTTTAGCCATCACCAGAGCTTTCTGAGAGCTTTTTTAAAAACGCTCCCATTGCTTTACATTAAAATCACAGTAAAATTGCAATTGCAGTAAAATCACTCAGAAATGTGCTTATAGTGTGTCTGAGCCCTTATGCAGAGAAGGAGAGAAACAGTGAGAGAAAAGCTGAAAGAGAGGGAAGAAGATATTTGCCTCACCAGGATTGCACTTTTATTTAGCTTTCCTGTATGACAAGAAGACACAAATACCCAGCACTAGGGGAAGAGGGAAACCAAGGTGAATGAGGGAGTTCTGGTGTTCACCAAGAGCGATTTGAAAAACGCTTGGCTAATGTTACTTTATGAGGGTGTTCTCACAGCAGCATTGTGACTTTTTTTTGGAATCGCAAACACGCTGCATGAAGCATTTTTCAAAGCGATTCATTCAAGAATCGCTCTGAAAATCGCTTTACAAAATCACACTCGCAAATTGCTAGCAATTGCTATTGCGATTTTGGTGTGCACTAGCCCAGAGAGAGGAGGAGCGGAGAGAAATTGAGAATAGCCTGAGATGGAACAGAGAGCTTATCTCTATTGCAGTCCCACATCAGACAGAGACTACTTGCCTGTAATCTGACTCCTGTCCCTGCCAGTCTCATGCGCAAGTCAGAAAGCAGCCCTCCTGGAGTCTAGGAACTGTCAAAAACGTTTCAACTTGTTTAATGCCTTATCTGCACATGCAGTCATTATAACAATGGGGAGAGACCAGATAGATTTTTGACCACGGACACTCCAGGCAAGCTCTGCATCATGCTGTGTATATTTACCAGCTTGCCTGTCCTCTAATTGCACTTTTATCAGCTAGTCTGTTTCACATTGCCTTACAACAACAAACCTGAATACACCAGGCATTGGACCAGCCCTAAATAACTGAATGAAAGGCGGCCTGGGGGACAATTGCCCCCCTTCCCCCCTGGCCTTCTGCGCCTGATGGTACATGCTAGGCTGGCTTCAGTATGTAGTGTTGTTAGTGGTATAGCGGTAAGTCAGTTACCTAACACTCACTGAGACCTGGGTTCAATTCCCAGCCATGGTATGAGACCCTCGGAAGAGAGAGAGAGAGAGAGAGGTGGTATGTGTTTTTTTTACGCAAAATTCTGCGGAAATAAAACATTTTCCACGGAATTCCGTTTCAGGGGTTTAGTAATTCCGTTCCGACCGTCGGAACCGGAATTGACCTAATTCCGTCCGGAATCGCGGAATTAAGAATTCCGTGGAATCCAGCGAGCATCCCTACTTCTACCACTGAAACCACAACTACATCTGAGGCTCCAACTACTACCACCAAAACTACAACTTCTACCACTGAAACCACATCTACGTCTGAGGCTCCAATTACTACCACCGAATCTACAACTTCTTCCACTGAAACCACAACTACGTCTGAGGCTCCAACTACTACCACAGAATTTACAATTTCCCCCACTGAAACCACAACTACATCTGAGGCTCCAACTTCCACCACAGAATCTACAACTTCTACCACTGAAACCACAACTACATATAAAGGCTACAACTACTACCACAGAACTGACAACTTTTCCCAGGGACACCACAGCTACATCTGAGACTTATATAGCCACCACTGAATCTACAACTTTTCTTAGTGAAACCAAAACTACCACTGCCATCACAGTGTGTGGCAAAAAAGTATGCGTGCGAGATTTCTGATTGGCAAAGTGTCACAGTCGCTGCAGTAGTAGTAAATTATGCAACACTTGGAGGACAAGTCCAATGTGTCATTGCTGTGACTGCATGCAGAGTTGTGAAATTATCGGGCGAAAAAGTTGAAAAAAATCATAGTGAAGTGTGATCAATCCCTTTTGAAAGCTTGCTTTAAGAACAATCAAGCAGCTGGTTGCAGTGGCTATGAGGTCAGAGTAGAAAGTTGCTGCACTTTAAAATGCTATGCCACTTAAACAACTCCAACTACATCACCAACTTAAGCTAACACTTCAGAAGTATCCACAGAATTTACAACTTCTTTAATATCTCCCACAACTGATGATCCGAGTACTACGACCTAAACTACAACTTCTCCTGGAATAAAAGCTATCCAATCTACAAGATTACCACTCTAACCACATGAAGGCTCCACCAACTGCTACCAAAATTACCACTCTTCCAGAATAAAAAAAATATACAGCTACAACCACTTCCACTACAACAACTCAAGATAAACATGTTTGAAAATGAATGTTATACAGATAAAAAAATAAATGCATTAAAAAGGTGGTTTCATTGTTTCACTAGAACAAGTAATGTCTTCAATTTAAAGTGAATGCAAAGCAACCTGGAAAAAAAAGTTAGATACTCACCTATAGCTAGGGAAGGCTCTGGATCTCAGACCTTCCTGGTCTTCTCTCCGTGCACTAAGTCCACTGCTGCCCCTCAATGAAAGCTGGTGCCTTAGGGGAGTCCCCAAAAGGCATCGGAAGCACTTGTATCTCTGAGAGCTTCTAAAGACAGGCATCTCCTTACTGCAAATGAGTGAGTGTGTGGCATATGCACAGTACAGATCCGCCTGTCTTTGGAGGCACTCGAAGACAGAACTGCTTCCAAAGCCTTCCGAGGACACCCAAAGGTGTATTCAACTAATGTCAACTGGAGGGTTGGGGGGGGGGGGGGGGCATTGCTAGAACAAGGGCATGGGCATAGAAAAATCTATGGGATTTTATTATTATTATTATTATTTTTATTATTTATGTAGCACCAACATCTTCCATAGCTCTGTACATAGTACAAAACAAATAATGGGGAACAAATATACATAGGAAATGCAAGACACTGTACGGCCATGTCATTGAATAGTAGAAATACAAATACATACATAGTTGATGTGTAGTTGGTACATGTGCATGTGTTAAATTACAGCAGTATAAGAAACACTAGGAGGAGGTCCCTGACCTTGCGAGCTTACAATCTAGAGCAGTGGTGGCAAACCATTTCGAGCCCGAGTGCCCAAACTTCAACTCAAAAGTCTCTTGTCTCTCGTAAAGTGCCAACACGCCAATTTGAACAAAATGACCCCCCCCCCCCCCCCTCAGAACATAAGATATGACGAATACCAGGCCCTCAAACCTGCAGTGATCAGATTTTTTGGGGGGGTTCAACCTGGGACAGGGCGGGGGGGGGGGGTGAACAAATGGGCATGACCATGACATTATATGGGTGAAGCTAACTTAATGATGTAACAGCGAGGCATAAGAAAGCAGTGTTTCTGCCATGATGTGGTGAAACGAGGATTCACATCATAGGTGTGCAGAAAGCAGTGATGCTTGTAACTAATGGGGAATTATCTCCGTGGTCAGCACACAAGATGTGCGCTGACACTGCGGAAATCCTCCACAAGCTTTTAAATAACAGAACCCAGCTTTGGTGCAATGCACCTGTAGAGAGAAATTCCCACCGGCAGATGGAGCTGTGGAGTGCAGAGGAATAAACCCTCTGCACTGCCACAGATGTCAGATAGGAATTGTATGAGGTGAAGCAATACAGGGCAAGATAGCCCCTAGAGAGAGAGAGTGAGCACAGAGACAGAATGTATGTATGTCCACCAATCTAGTCGCCACCTGGCGATGGTGAACACACAACAGCAAAGACCAAGTGGGAAAGCAATCGCAAGAATGGCGATTGCTAATAGCGACACAAGACTGAGTAAAGACAGAGCATAGGAAGAATAAAGACAGAACAAACAGTAATCCAACACGAAGGAGCAGACTGGACTAACTACACGTGGTCACCACACGTTAAGCGCAATAGCGACAAAGCGCGTGCAAGGCACGGTCACCACATGTTAAGCGCAATAGCGACAAAATGTACCAACCCTGACTAACAAATAAAACACGAAAAAGGAAAACAAACAAAGAACGCAAACGCTTGCTAAACGGTTACCTCACCGAGACAACAGCAAGCGTTCGTTCCAGACAAGACAGACAGAAGGAGTAACCAGTAGCAACAGCAGCTCTGGCTTACACTCCCAGAAAGAGTACAGAAGGAACCACCGCCACTACCGCCAGGGCGGATGCGATCCGGACAGAGAGACAGATGGAGCAACCAGTAGCAACCGCTGCTCTGGCCTGCACTCCTAAGACAGAATACAGAGAGATCCACCACCTCTAACACTAGGGCGAATGTGATCCAAACAGACAGAGCGATTCCCTGTCAGCCGCCGCCGGCGACAGAACAATCACAACAGACAAGATAGAACTAGGCAATACAGATATTAAACGACTTGACTATGCTAGAAGGAATGCTAGTGCACTCCCAAGGATAACTACTCTAAGATAATATTAGCAAACAATTAGCAGAGGGCTGAGACTTTAGGTAAGTCTAGCAGGACCAAACCTTTATGACCAGCAGGGAACTCTGGGAGGAAATGGTATTTATACTGCAAACCTTCAAAGGAAGCAGCTAAGCAATTTGCATGACAAGTAGATGGAAATTCCTCAACAGAACAGCAACTCTGAAACTTGCAGAGTGAAGACAGGTCTCTTTTCAAGGGACCTGCAGCACTCAGACCTGAAAAATGGTCAAAAAGCTGCCTGCCTGTGCAGACAGCAGACCAGAACATTACAATGCTATTTATTAGTATACCCGCCGTAACCCCAAAGCAGCAAATATAGCCAACTATGACCATTAAATAATAAATGCAGCAACAGTTACCCCAGACACCAGAAAAAAAATGCAATGTGGGCAACATTTCAGCAGAAAATAAACGCAATGTGGGTAGAATTTCAGCAGAAAATAACGCAATGTGGGCAGCATTTCAGCAGAAAATAAACGCAATGTGGGCAACATTTCAGCAAAAAATAACGCAATGTGGGCAACATTTCAGCAGAAAATAAACTCAATGTGGGCAGCATTTCAGCAGAAAATAACGCAATGTGGGCAACATTTCAGCAGAAAATAACACAATTTGGGCCGCATTTCAGCAGAAAATAGCGCAATGTGGGCAGCATTTCAGCAGAAAATAAACTCAATGTGGGCAGCATTTCACCTGCAAAAAAAATAACATACTCACCTGGCAGAAGTCTCCTCTCCCAGCCGGCCTCTGGCTTGCAGCTCCCCGGACCATCTTGCTCTTGCATATCTCCCGCGCTGAATGGAATAGCAGGGCTACGGGAAGATGGCGCCCAAAGCCCTGTACTGGAGACACAAATAGTCTCCAGTACAGGGCTTCAGACGCCATCTTCCCGTAGCCCTGCTCTGCCTGCCGGAAGACTATGCAGGCTGGGCTGTGGGCTATGAACTGGCGCGGCATCTATTAGACGCCGCGGCCAGCGCAGCAGCAATGGCATGCCAGCAGATGAGGCTACGCGTGCCGGGTCTGGCACGTGTGCCATAGGTTTGCCATCGCTGGCCTAGAGTCACCTCAGGGCTTTTTGCTGAGAGAGTCCCCTCAGGGCTTTTTGCCTAGAGAGTCACCTCAGGGTTTTTAGACTGGGAACAATTGTAAGACTGCCAGCAGACTTCCTGTCCTCATGTGGTGAGAATATTTAATCCTGCTTGGGGTGACCCAAAACTACTAGGAAGGTGTAGGAGACCGAAAAGCACTCCTACTAAAAATCCAACGCTCAGTGTAGTTTGCCTTCTTCATACAGAAGTTATTTGCAATAATTCAGCTTTAAACGAATGACTGTGGTCTCCCACAATGCATCACTATTAAATATGCAAATTATCTCTTTATGCCCTCTAAGCCAGGCTTACGCCCTGAACCTTAATAAACAAATATATGTGTGTTCCAACTTCCTCTATGTTACAACCAGGCAGGGCCGGATTACCGACCAGGCAAATGAAGCATTAGCTTGGGGCCTCACTAAGAGTCTAAGGGCCCCATCAGCCAACCGAGGAACCAGCGTCTTACATTCTATCAGCCAATCCCTGGCTGGAGCCCCTCTGTGCCTCAACTCCTCTCAGCACTCTGCTGAATCCATCCCAGACGAACGAGCAAGCAAGCAGCGTCCGTTGCTATGGTGATGGGGCCGCGTGCCAGCTCTGCTCACTCCAGCCCAGCCTGTGCAGTCAGACGTAGACTGATGTCAGCAGCGTCACGCTGCTGACATTATCAGTATACGTCTTACTGCACAGGCTGGGCTGGAGAGATCGGGGCTTGCATGTGGCCCCATCACCATAGCAACGGACGCTGCTTGCTCACTCACAGGGATGCTCAAATCCGAACTTTGGGTGAATCCGGATAGTTCTATCCAGATTTCGCCCAGATACCTGTGGGGGGTGGTCGGGGGAGTCAAGTTTACCTGTCTGACGTCTTCTTCGGTCCATCCCTCGGCGCCTCCCACGATGCTGTCCAAGCGGCGGTCACGGGATTACAAACACTTCCTCCTTCCGGGTTGAAGGAGGAAGTGTTTGTAGTCGCGTGGAGCGCATCGTGGGAGGCGCCGAAAGAAGGACGAAGAAGACGTTAGATGGGTAAGATTGACCCCCCCCCCCCCCCGCCCACCCCGCACAGGTTTACTGGGTGATATCCGGATAGCAACTATCCGGATTCACCCAAAGTTCAGATTTGAGCATCACTACTCGCTCGTTCGTCTGGGCTGGATGACGTGCTGCTGCAAAGTCAGCAGAGTGCTGAGAGGAGTTGCAGCACGGGATGGGCTCCAGCCAGGGATCGTCCGCCTGTGCTGGTCTTACCTGATGCAATAAAGATTTGACATTTTTTACATCTCACTGTGGACATTATGCAAAGCTTTCCCCTTCTTTCAGGACTAAAGGATATAATGTCCAACGTGAATCCGTTCTCCAATGTCAGTGTCAGACAATGAAAGTAGGAAAGGTAGCATCCAGTGCAGCTCTCTCAATGGTGGGATTTGACAAGTGTCTGTATCAGAAAAAGGAGAGAGAAGAGAGCGCCTCTATGGTGAAATACCTTTCATTCAATTTGAAAAATTGAAAAAGAAATGCACATACAAGATAGCAAAAATTTGCAAGCATATCTCACACGCCCAATGTTCCACTCCTCGTACATCGACCATGTCCTGCCATGGACATCAACAAGGATAAGTGGTAAGATCTTATTCAAATGCCCTAAAAATGGACCAAAGGGTCCTAGTGAATAATATTAACCAATATATTTACATTTAGGTATGTCCCTTTTAGCCCTCATAAAATGCTAATCTTGATATGGCCAAATAGGGCTTTTGGGGACATCCAACTTCTCAATGTATTCAGAGATATAAAAACACGTTTTGAGTCAGATCATCTAATAATTAAAACATCTATTTTATTATAAACACATAAAACATATTTAAGAAAATTTGCATATAGCTAGAACAGACACACGCTGATAGCCGTCACATGATCAGTGTTACATACAATATCAATTCCTCATACATTTTTTCGATTGCTTCCCTATATGGGGGGCTTTTGAGCGGAATTAGTTCCCATGTAGTGACCCCCACCAGGGATGAGCAGAAACTACGCCAGTGCGAATTTACGCATCGTAGTTCGCATCTACGCATCGTAGTTCATAGGCGAAGTTTCAAAAGTACGCTGACAAAAGTACGCTACGCGTAGCTTACGCCCACTATGCGTACTTAACATGTGTATTGTATAGTGAACTACGAATGCGTTACTCGTGTCTATTTTTTCCACGTACGATTGTAAGCTTACAAATGTATGCATTGGAAAGGGAATGTACGCATAGAAGAGGCATAAACATCCGCATACACTCGCTTCACACGACGCGTAATTGCATACATTAACGGGATCAGAGTGTCCGTATATATTCTAATAGCAATAAATATACAATGGCCGAGATATACCCAATGTCTTGACGTGTTTCGTGAATAAGACGGTTGTATAATAACTTCTTCAGAAGTAACATATTATTCTCGGCTTATCGGCACAAATACACTGTAGGCTGGTATCCTGAGGATGCAAAGGTAGAACTCATTTGTATGTCTCATTTATATTGCAAGCCTTCAGATGTCAAAATCATCATGCTTGAAAGCAAAAAATGTGTTACTTGTTTGTGGATTGTAAGTCAGAGAAAACCAGCAGGTCCTGCCTGAGCAATTATCTGACAAACCCACGTGGGGAATGGAGATTTCAGCGATACGTGGTAAGTCTGGAGTCCAGGACTCTAGACTGGTAGTCCAAGGAGTGGAACATTGGGCATGTTAGATACGCTTGCAAATTTTTGCGATCTTGTACGTGCATTGCTTTTGCAATTTGCAAACTGAATTAAAGGAGTTGCGCCATAGAGTCACTCTCTTCTCTTTCCTTTTTTCTGATACTCACATCCAGGGCTGCTGGGGCAGCACGGTGGCGTAGTGGTTAGCTCTCTCGCCTTGCAGCGCTGGGTCCCTGGTTCGAATCCCAGCCAGGGCACTATCTGCAAAGAGTTTGTCTGTTCTCTCCGTGTCTGTGTGGGTTTCCTCCAGGCACTCCGGTTTCCTCCCACATTCCAAAAAAAACATACAGATAAGTTAATTGGCTCCCCCTAAAAATTGGCCCTAGACTACAGTACTTACACTACATGATATAGACATATGGCAATGGTAGGGATTAGATTGTGAGCTCCTTTGAGGGACAGTTAGTGACAAGACAACGGTGCTATATAAATACTAAATAATAATAATAATAGCAAGTCTATAGCTTATTTAATGAACCATGTCAACCCAACATGCAGACAGCCTGTTTCGGTCTGTTGGTCCAAAACAATAATAATTATAATAGGTAAACAATAATTAACTTAATTATACACTGGTGCCCACAACTTTTTCTTTATTACAGAGTTGTATGCATCTATATACGTGTTTGGCACAGCGTATTGTTACTTGAGCTGATGTAAGCTAAGGAAATCTCCTATAAAATAATTGTGTGCCGGGATTTATGCTTGAAAATACATCTTCTCTTGAAATGGTTCGATGAGGTGGAATAATATAGTCATCTGTGCCAGGATTCTCTTAACAAAGAAAAGGCTACATGAAAAGGATACAGTGACAATTCTCTAAGAACAAGAATGATCAATGGCTGGGGACAAGGCCAAAATATGGAAGTGTATAAGACAGCCCAACGAGTCAAGTATTTGTACATTGCTCTGCATCCATGGCACTCTCTGGACAGGCAAAGGTATTGCTTCTGGTTTGGGCTCTCATAGCTTGCAGTCTAATTGGTGAGTATATATTTACCATTTATTTTAGGTGACATAGCTGTTTAGGTTGTAAAGGGACATGCCAGCCATAATCAACCCTTTTCATAATACAAAGGGAACAAAAAGTAACAAGGATTAACTGGATCAAAGGTATCACCTTTACATTGAAAGCCATTATACATGCGGACACTCTTAGGGCTTGATGCACTAAACCGTGATAACTCAAATAACACACCTTATCAAAGATATCACACCTTATCAAATTTAACACGCCTTATCAAAGTAACATAGCGAGTGCTACAAACGTATGCCTGCTAATTGGCAATGGTACTCGTCCTGCCCTGAGCCCCTGCGGGTTCGTAGCACTCGCTATGCTACTCTGATAAGGTGTGTTAACTTTGATTAGGTGAGATATCTTTGATAAAATGATAAGGTGTGATATTTGAGTTATCACAGTTTAGTGAATCAAGCCCATAACGTGTACCTCAGCCAAAGCTCGGGTCAAAAAGTAAATACGTATCTAAGAAAATGGCAGCCTCTGGATCCTGTAGAGCAGGGGTCAGGAACCTTTTTGCCTGTGAGAGCCATAAACGCCACATATTTTACAGTATAATTCCATGAAAGCCATACAATATGTTTCAAACTGGGACAGTAGGGCTTATATCCCTGTTGCCATTGGTGATGTGAATACAGTTGATCCGCCAGGCAGTGGAAAAGTCAGACACGTCTTCAAATTCTCTTGGGTTTCAGCAACATCAGCAATTTCCACGAGAACCAGACAGGAGAAATACCGACTAACAGCTTGTACAATTAGCTAGCTGACTTGGGGATGGATTTGCTTTGTAGGATGAGATCCCCGCACTTTGGCCCAATAGGCTGCCTGTCAAGTGACTGGCAGCCTATTGGGCCAATCAAAGTGTGGGAATCTCGTCCTACAAAGTCATTAAACCTGACAGGGTCCAGAGTGGGACAATTGGAGCAGCTGTTAGTTTTGGGGTAGCGTGAGTAAGTTAGTAGTGCATGCTACAGCAGTGGTGTGCCTACTTTGAAAATTTTACTTGCGCTGCCACACTAAGTGGCGCTGCTTGAGCAGTGTAGATTTGTGAATCATCCCCTACTGATTTGTCTGAGAGCCAGATGTAGCCAACAAAAGAGCCACATCTGGCTCCCGAGCCATAGGTTCCCTACCCCTGCTGTAGAGGCTTGCTACGTTATCAACCGATCCCTCATTGCCACTCAGAGACCCCCTTAGTTTTCTACCACGGTAGCCATGCACCTCCTCAAGCACAAGCAAGGCCATACTGAGCAAGTACAGCCACACCTACTCAGAGCTGCCATTGCACTCTGTGCTACTGCACAGGTGTGATCTCGCATACGCGTGTGCAGCATGGCCACGCTCATGTCAACGGCTCTGTGCTACTGCACAGGTGCGATCTTGCAGATGTGAGTGCAGCATGGCCACGCTCATGTCAGAAGAGAAGCATGGCCCAGATGTTAACAAGGGTCCAGGCAAGTGGCAACAGGAGCGAAGAGGACCCGAGAAGCCTCTATAGGATCCAAAGACTTCCCTTCTCTTAGGTAAGCATTTCCTTTTTGACCCAAACAGTAGAGATTGCCTAAACAGCAGTGCTGCTCGGATACCCCTTTTCAAAATCCGAATTGACTTCGGATCCGGATACCCAGATATCCGGATCCGAATCGGATATCCAAATGTCAACTTTTTCATATCCTAGTAGAATCGGATATCCAAACCCAATATCCTGGATATCCGGTTGGATTCGGATATCCGGATAGAAAACCGGAAATGGCCTGTAAATGGCTTAAATTGCTTCCAAAACTCTCTCTCTCTCTCTCTCTCTCTCTCTCTCTCCTCTCTCTCTTCTCTCTCTTTCTCTCTCTCTCTCCCCTCCCTCCTCTCTTTCTCTCTCTCTCTCTCTCTCTCTCTCTCTCTCTCTCTCTCTCCTATCTCCTCTCTCTCTCTCTCTCTCTCTCTCTCCCCCTTCTCTCTGCCTCCCCTTCTCTCTCCCTCTCTCTCTCTCCCTCCTCTCTCTCTATCCTCTCTCCCTCTCTCCTCTTTTTCTCTCCTCTCTCTCCTCTTTTTCTTTCTCTCTCTCTCTCCTCTCTTTCTCTCTCTCTTCTCTCTCTCTCTCTCTCCTCTCTCTCCTCTCTCTCTTTCTCTCTCTCTCTCCCCTCCCTCCTCTCTTTCTCTCTCTCTCTCTCCTATCTCCTCTCTCTCTCTCTCTCTCTCTCTCCCCCTTCTCTCTGCCTCCCCTTCTCTCTCCCTCTCTCTCTCTCCCTCCTCTCTCTCTATCCTCTCTCCCTCTCTCCTCTTTTTCTCTCCTCTCTCTCCTCTCTTTCTTTCTCTCTCTCTTCTCTCTCTCTCTCTCTTTAGGACTGGATGTCAAAAGGGATTTTTGCCATTGAAGGCCTCTGCTCGGATATCCTAACTGACTATCCGCCCGGATTTCGGATTTTCACATGGAAATCCGAGTTTGCTCGGATAGTGCTATTCGGATTTACAAACATATCCAAATTCCAATTAAAAATTCGGATAGTGGAAAAAGTTCGGATTATCTGGATAGTTCGGATACCCGAATATTGGATGAGCAGCACTGCTAAACAGTTAGCCGGCAGACAGTTCCCGGCGCATTTCCACTATTCACATCAGCGACCATTTGGTGTGTTCGAATCGCCCCCTATACATCATCATGGAGTTAAACTTTGACCTCTTACCTCCAATCAGCGGGGAGGGAAGGGACGCGGGCAGGGACCGGAGCTATAGAGGAGGCGGGGGAGCGGCAGAGGCTGACAGATGCAGGGGTAAAGAGCCGCCTATGACATGCTGCGTGTCGCTAGCCGGCTGTGTGATTTATGGGGGGCAAGCAGAGTGCAGGGGGGCCTGTGGGGGGAACTGTATAGCAACAGAGGCTGGGCAGTATATGCAGACCCAGCCTTTGTGTGCTGATAGCATTCTTAGAATCAGGGGCGTAACAATAGACCCTGCAAGGGATGCAGCTGCAGGGGGGCCCAGAAGCTGCAGGGGGCCCATGCTGGAGAAGTCTCTTTTCCTGTCCTGAGAGACTGACAACTAAGGGCACGGAGAGAAAAAACTTTCTGCTCTCTGCACAATTGTTCTAATGACTGCATCTGAGGTGAAACAAGTTATACGTAGTCCCCAAAATAGGATCAGAGCTGATAATATCTTGGGGGAGAAAGATTCCTCCCCCAAAAAATCAACTCACCGTGGGCCTCAAAACTTAAGCATAAAGCTCAAAATAACAAAGGAGAGAACAAAGCTTCAAGAGGCCTCATCAGCTCCATGAAAAAATTGCAATGCTTTATTTGTACACAAAAATCCCCCACAGCACCCAAACCTAAAAGCAATTAAAATCAAATGGAGTTTCTCACCCAGCTCACTCCATCTTCCAGCGCATGCCTTCAGGAGTAAGATTCCGGTCAATCGCTACCAAAACCTCTAGACACAGGAACAGCTTTTTTCCTCAAGCGGTAGCCATACTTAATGCTGAACCACATTAGAGCTGCTAGGACTTGATAGTAATCAGCACAGAACTGTAAATGAACAATTCTCACATTGCTTACTGCCACTATACTTATAATGTCCTTGACTTGTAATATACACACTGTCTGTCCTTGTATTGTTTTTGTTTGTGTTTGTTAAGCAACTGCCAAGACAAATTCCTTGTAGGTGCAAACTTACTTGGCGAAATAAAATTGATTCTGATTCTGAAGCCCCCCAGATCCCCTCACATGCCACAATCCATTCACTCAGTCCACTCTCTAATACAAACTACCACACTGCATGAACCTAGTACAAATTAGAGCCTTATTTCAGCTGTCTAAACAACTACTTGTATAGTCCTGTAATGGATTGCTTCACAAAAAATCAGAGCATTAGATAGCCAGCAAAAAATATGAGTGCACTCAAAAACAATATCTGCTGATATATTCCATCTGGTCACATAGTCCAATATGGGCTTAATTGCTTGCAAATCAGAGCTCACAGATCACAGTTCATGCATTGCAGCACTAGTGCTGAGATTAGATCAACGAAGTGTTTTTCCATTAGGCCAAACAAGCATATACAGTTCATAAGCTCAGCATGAGGAAAGGCTTAAAGTGCCACAGCGTTATGTATCTTCACTTTAGGCATACAGGAGTTATCTTCAATAAGCGCATAGCCGCAGGTCCCCCACCCTCTGCGGCCCACGCTAAAGCGGCATAAAAGCAACACGTGCTCTGCTGCTTACACGTCCTGCAGTGGTGTTTACAGTCAGCGAGTGTATGCTGGGTTAGAGATGCGCGCGATCCACCCGCTCATAGCGGCAACTTTTCCGCATCACAGCATGGCAGCGGGGTTCCAGCGTGCAAACAGCTTGGAGTGAGGACTGAGGCCGGCCTCCCGAGACTCCTCCCACTTACATGTTTCGCCCAATGGGCTTCCTCAGAGTGACGTCGGGGGGGGGGGGGGGGGGGGGGGGTGGAATACTTCTCAGGCTTTTTATACATGACAGGCAATCATGTGACTTTATCCGTGTGGCCATCTTCCTTCCTGGAAACAGGTATTCATTTTGCCCACTCATTACTTCTCATAGCGTCCTAAAAGCCCAAGATTCTCATATGTTGCAGATTTTATACTAGAGCCTATAGTATCACTAATGTCTCCTCCTATATCATCAAGGATATATTACAGATCATCCGAGCTTGATTTAGAGGTATAAATAAAGAGCAGCCCTAGCCCTACATAGAGAGCATCAGTACCTATATAGTATTCTCTCTGCTGCCCCCAGTATTCCTATATCTCCTAGTCGCATATTTGCCTACACACAGACAGTCCAAACAACATAGCACTCAGTCCTATTTTCACCTTAAAGGAATACTTAAGCCAAACAAAAAAAAATGACATTTACTCACCCGGGGCATCCCTCAGCCCCCTGAAGCTGGATGGTGCCCTCGCAGCCCCGCTCCGATCGTCCTGTCCCTGCCGGCGGCTACTTCTGGGTTCGGCGACAGCTGCCGACAGGCTGGGAACGCGGCTGAATTTCCGCGTTCCCAGCCGCTATTATCACCCTCTATGCTGCTATAGCGTGTCTATATATACGCTATAGCAGCATAGAGGGTGATAATAGCGGCTGGGAACGCGGAGAATCAGCCGCGTTCCCAGCCTGTCGGCGGCTGTCGCCGAACCCAGAAGTAGCCGCCGGTGGGGACAGGACTATTGGAGCGGGGCTGCGAGGGCACCATCCAGCTTCAGGGGGCTGAGGGATGCCCCAGGTGAGTAAATGTCATTTTTTTTTGTTTGGCTTAAGTATTCCTTTAAGGGGGACTCTACATCAATAATAAATCTAGTTTAAATAGACAGAGAAATCGATTTCTGAATTCAAGCCAAGTGGCACTAATGTGCCCAGCTTGTAGATCCACATCATTTCCACACGACATAGTTCTCTCTCTTTATTCACCTTTCTACATCCTGCTTTCATAGAAAACAGCACTTTTACTTTACTTCCATTAAAGCTCCCACCATGACATTGTTGATAATGCTGTCTCAGAGGGCCCTTACTCTATTCTCATTTTTATTACCAACATTAGAAATGGGCTCTAGAATGCGTTTTTTAAACATGCGGGTGGTCATGCCAATATAGTGTAACCCACAGGGGCACGTCACCATATAGACCAACCCCGTGGTCTCACAATTCATAAAGGCCCCAATGTGGAATTCATTTTTGTGTTTGGTATCCCAAAATGTTTTTGTTCTATCTACAAATGGACACACCTTACATTTCCCACATCGGTACATGCCTTTTTGGGGTGGAGTGGCTGAAAGCCAGTTTTTTCTCTCCTCCTGCACTTTTTTATTTCGAAATTCAGAGCACACCAGCTGATCTTTGAGATTCCGTGCTCTCTTTGCTGTTAGTACTGGAGTTGGGCCTACAATCTCGGCAATGTCAGATGATGCCAGGAGAATAGGCCAAATCCTTGTCAGACAATCCCTTAAGTTTTCCCAGTGGGAGCCAAATTGCATCACAATCCCCTCCTTTCTAGCAGCACCCGATCCATCCCCCACGCCCTCGGCGAGGAGAGATTCCCGATCACGGCCTCTAGCTCTCTGTAGGCACCTTCTGAGGGTCCTATGGGAATATCCTTGTTCCCTCAGATGACTATAGAGCTCACAAGATTCCCACTTAAATTCCTCATTATCAGTACAGTTCCTCCTTAAACGGAGGAACTGGCCGTAAGGAATATTTCTCACCAGGTCACCGGGATGATGGCTGGAGGCGTGGAGAATGGTGTTTCCGGATGTGGGCTTCCTGTACGTGGTGCTAACCAGACGATCCCCCCTGATCGCAATTTTAAGATCCAGGAAGGGTAGTTCACCAGCATCACACATATATGTCAGCCTAATATTTCTATCATTTGCATTTAATGTATACAGAAACACCTCAAGCTCCTCTCTCCCGCCTGTCCACACCACTAGCACATCATCAATGAACCTTATCCAGAGGGCGACATGGCACCGGAACATATCCATGACATAAACATCCCACCTCTCCCAGTAACCCAGATGAAGACAGGCATACGCCGGTGCACATGCCGCCCCCATCGATGTTCCGGTCACCTGGTGAAAAAACTTGCCCTCAAACAGGAAGAAATTTTCCTTAAGGATCAGCTGCAACATTTCCACCAAAAACTGGTTATGTTTAGGGAGATTAGGGTATGTTTCTCTTAGAAAAAAGGACACTGCTTCGAGACCCTTCTGGTGAAGAATCGACGTATATAAGGACTCAACGTCTATCCCCACCAGAAGGGGCCCCGGTGGAACCACAATGTCAGAGATGACACGAAGGACACCCCGTGTATCCTGTACATAGGAGGGTAGACTCTGGACCAGGCCCTTCAACTTTTTGTCAACAAACTGCCCAAGTTTCTCCGTGGGCTCTCCCACCCCTGACATAATGGGGCGACCCGGAGGTCACTCCTTGTTTTTATGTAATTTAGGGATGAGGTAAAATGTTGGCCTCACTTATTCAAAAACTTTCAGATATTCAAATTTAGGTTTGGAAATCAAGCCCTCAGAGAACGCCTTCTCCAGGCTATCATTGATTTTATCAATCAAGAGGGGGAAGGGGTCCCCATGGAGGCGTCTATACGTAATACCATCAAACAAGTGGCGATAAGCCTCCTCAAGATAATCTTCCTCCCTCCATAGGACCACATTCCCCCCCTTGTCACTAGGTTTAATTACTACTCCTTTTGCTTCTCTTAGTTCTTTTAGTGCTTTCCACTCCTCCTTGGACAGGTTGTGGGCCATCTTGGGGCCTAGGTCCAGAGCCCCCACCTCCTTCTCAAAGGTCTCCAGGAACACCGTCAGATATTTATTTGAGCTAATGGGGGGCGTCAAACGGGATTTTTTTCCTTAGACTTGTCGTGGGTATTTGATCAGTGCCAAAGCCTAGATCATCCGGTCCTGGTTCCCCCCCTAAAAACTCACTGTTCCCCTCATCCCATAGACTTTCTAGAGTCATAAGTGCTTCCCTCTCACTCAACCTCAGGCACTGATAACTTTGTTCAGGCAGATCTCTCTGGGATGTCTGCTTATCTTTATACATTAATTTTAACATAACCCATCTCAGAAACAGCACAATATCCTTATAGACAGTAAATTCATCTCCTTTTTGTATCGGCGCAAAAGACAATCCCTTCGACAGAAGAGAGATATGCCTTGATTCAAGCCTGAAGTCAGTGAGATTGACCACATTGACTCCTACCTGTCCTTGTTCTCCTTGTTCTGCCTGCGTCCTCTCCTCAATCCCTCTTTTGCCACCTCTGCCTTCTGCTCCCCTTCTCTTTGACCTTTCCCTTTGGCATCTTTCCCTAAACCTTTTCCTTTGTCCTGGTCGTCGCTTAACTGTTCCTCTGACTCTTCCCCATCTAAAAAATTGACCTGTTTTGAACTTGTCTCTTCTAATCCATCTGACTTCTCCCCATTTTTGTTCTCCACTTCAATTTGGGGTATAGACTGAGGGGCGCGTCGAGGACGACTGCCACTCCCCCTTCTCTTTGATCTTGAACGTCCCCATCTTGGCTTCAGAGATGGATCAAATGCTGCTGCTACATTCCATTCCTGTACATCTTTCTGGAACTTAGTCTGCTTCATCTTTTTGATAGTAAATTGCTTCTCTATGTATGTTTTGAGATTGTTATTTAACTTGGAGAAATCTGGATCATCTTTATATGCATCCAATTGGGCCCCACTTTGTTCAACCAGCTCCGACAGCTCCTCCAACTGTACTTTTTCTTCATCTATAAAAAGCTGTAGAATGTGTAGGCCTCTCCTCAAGCAGTCCTCCTGCCATATCTTTTTAAACCTCTCAGTTTGGAGGTTCTCAGCTGGTGCTATTCGCTCACGGATGCCATGAGGAATAACTTTGGCTTTAAGATATGACTGCAAGAAGGAGATGTTCCGCTTTCTTTTTAGCTGTTTTTCCATTAAATTACGGTGGCTGCGGAACAGTTGCCAGAGTGGTTCACTTCCCATATTTGATCCATGACTACCACCACCTGTCTGAGATCCAGAAAATGCTAGCTCTATTTCCTGTTCAAAAGTATCTGGCAACCTATAAGCCATTGTGAGAATCACCACCCCTCTGGCTATAATATAATAAAAAATCAAACTTTTCCTATATCAGAGTACCGTGAGGGTCGCGCCCAAACAAAGCATTTAAACAGGGACTACAAAAAGTGGGTTTACAAAAACCTAAATCTATAGAGGTGAAACAAGTTATACGTAGTCCTCAAAACAGGATCAGAGCTGATAATATCTTGGGGGAGAAAGATTCCTCCCCCAAACAAGATTATCCTACACACCTTGTTTAACTGACATTCATCTGCAGATCAGACAATCATCTGCAGATCTGAAAATCCATCCTGGTGGATCTGATCTGCAGATGAATGTCAGTTAAACAAGGTGTGTATGATGATCTGCAGATATATGAATACATTTTGCAGAAACGGATCTTTTGCAGATACTGATCTGTTGCATGTGTACAGCATCTTTGTGTGCAGCATCTTGCAAAGATTTCTATCTGATGTGGAGTTCAGCTCCATAGAATAGACTGTGTAGGTATGGCTCTCATACTACATGGAAGGGGGTAAAATTGGTCTGTGATCTTTCATTTTCCAAAGACTATGGTCTAATGTGTGTATGAGCCTTAACACAGAGGGTTAATTGGCTAGATAGGGTTTAAAACCTTTAAAAAAAAAACATATTTTTAATGTGACACTGTCACTTTAACCACTAGGCCAGGGGTTAGGAACCTTTTTGGCTGAGAGAGCCATAAACGCCACATATTTTAAAATGTAATTCTGTGAGAGCCACACAATATGTTTCAAACTGGGACAATGCGCATGCGCAGCAGAGGGCTCATGTCCCTGTTGCCATGGTGATGTGTATACAGTTGATCCGCCAGGCAGCGGAAGTGTCAGACACGTCTACAGCTTCTCTTGGGTTTCAGCAACATCAGCAATTTCCCCGAGAGAAAGGAAAAATACAGACATAGGGCTGGGGCACACCGAGCGGCTTTTTGAGCGTTTTTGCAGCCGCTTGCGGCTGCGGATACGCTAGGGTAATGTATTTCAATGGGGGTGTGCACACCACAGCGGGAGGCGTTTTGCAGAAACGCATACTCCTGGGGTGAGGCATTTTTTTGGATTGCGGAGGCGTTTCTGCCTCAATGTTAAGTACAGGAAAAACGCAAACTGCTCTGGAAAACGGCAGATCAGAGCGGTTTGCCTGGCGGTTTTGTTACAGAAGCTGTTCAGTAACAGCTTTACTGTAACAATATATGAAATATGCTACACTGAAATCCGCAGCAGCAAAACGCTAGCAAAATGCCTCATAAAAATAAAAAAAAATCGTTTAAAAATCTGCTAGCATTTAGCGGATCTGCTAGCGAGTTTTGGTGTGCACCGGGCCTAACAGCTTGTACAATTAGCTAGCTGACTTGGGAGTTTATTCACTTTGTAGGACGAGATCCCTGCACTTTGGCCCAATAGGCTGCTTGTCAAGTGGCAGTCTTTTGGGCCAATCGAAGTGCAGGGATCTCGTCCAACAAAGTCACTGGACCTGACAGGGTCCAGGGTGGGAAATTTGGAGCTGCCATTCGTTTTGGAGTAAGGGCCTGTTTCCACTACACGCAGATTGGATGCAGAATGGATGCAGAAAAACTGACTCCAATGAATGCCTATGGGAAAATCTGCATCAGAAAAATCACTTTTAGTGGAAACAGGCCCATAGGCATTCATTGGAGTCAGTTTTTCTGCATCCATTCTGCATCCAATCTGCGTGTAGTGGAAACAGGCCCTAAGTTAGTAGTGCATGCTACAGCAGTAGCATGCCTACTTTGAAAATGTTACTTGCGCTGTCACACTAAGCTGCGCTGCTTGAGCAGTGTATCTTAGTGAATTAGCCCCTGTGAGCCAGATGTAGCCATCATCTGGCTCCCAAGCCATAGGTTCCCTACCCCTGCACTAGGTGACCGCATCACGCCGATGGGCGTGCACGCGGCACCAGCCCCAGGACCACCTAACACCGATTGGCATAAAGTCCTTGGGGCATGGTTTGCAGGAGATCGCGTGTGCTGGTGCGCTCGCCCCCCTGCTTGGATGGTGGAGCTCCGCTCTGCCTTCTGTCTCCCGGCAGCGATCACTGCTCGGAGACTGTTAGACGGTGAAACTGCCGTCTATTAACATAGTACAGTGCTGCAAACTAAGGCAGCGCTGTACTGGGGACAGCCGTGTGACACAAGAGAGTGATCGGCTCTCATAGGCTGAGGGAAGGAGGGCTACATAAATTAAAAAAAAAATACACATTTTTATTATAATAATAATAATATAAATAAATCCCCACAACTTGGACAGCACAGTTACCTCCCAAAAAATTACACAGCATTTGTGTTTAGTTTACATAGTTCACCATGGCACCTAGTGTGTTAGTACCATGGCTGTAAAAAAAATTTGAACCAGGCTTATGACTGAAGACGGAGCCTGGAGGTTGTGGTGGTAAAGGGTGGTAAGGCAGGAATAGTGATTTCCATCCACTTCATTTCCCCCTCTTGCCAACAACAGGGGCCAGGAATTCACCAACCACCCAAGCCTGGTTTATTTTGAGAAACATTAGTCTGTCCACAGACTGGGTGGACAGACGAGAGCGCTTCTTGGTGACCACGCCACCGTCCGCACTGAAGCACCTTTCAGACAACATGCTAGAAGGGGGGCAAGCAAGGACTTCCAGGGCGTACTGCGCCAGCTCGCTCCAAATATCCAGGTGCTTGACCCAGTAATCCAAGGGGTCTCAGTGTCGCTGTCAAGCCCGCTGTAGGACCCCACGTAGTTTGCCACCATCCGGGTCAGGCGCTGGTTCTGGCTTTGATAGCCACATGCTGCTGCAGGCACCTCCTCAGTCGGCAGCTGTACCGGCTTGGTGTACAGCACTTTTGTGAGAGACAGCAGGTTTGATGGGCGTCTGCTGCTGATGGACGCAGGTGCTTGCTGCTGTGCTGGCTGGACTGTGACAGCAGTGGGGGGAAGTCTGGGGGTAGGCTTCCTCCAAGCGCCGAACCAGGGACCGCTGCAAGTCCCTCATTCAGCGCACAGGGTCTCCTCCTGCAGGCAGGAACTGATGCAGCTTCCCCTTCAGCCATGGGTCCAGCATCAGGGTGATCCACATGTCCTCCCGAGCACGCATCTGCTTCACCCTTGAGTCACTGCGCAGGCACTGCAGCATGTGCGCTGCCATGGGGAAGAGGGCTGCATACTCTTCATTAGCCCCAGTGCTGTCCTTCTCCTCCTGATTCCTGAGCCTCCCCCTGCTCTCTCCACCCCCGCACAACTGCAGCTGCACTCGGCTGTGACCCCTCATCTTCAAGGTCAGGGAACTCCAACTCCTCCAAGTCCTCCAACTCCAAGTCCTCAACCTCCTCCTCCTGATGCACAGAGGTGGACTGTGAAGGTTGCTGCTGCTGCTCCTGCTGTATCAAGGCTGCCTCTCCCACTTCCAGCAGAGCATTGAGGGCCTTGTCCAGCATGCACACCATGGTCACCCACTCACACAGAAACGCACGGTCCCGGCTGACCATGTTGGTGGCCTCCAGGAAGGGTGCCAGCACTAGTGTTGATCGAACAATGCTCAACACTGTTCGTTATTCCCCGAACATTAGGGTGTTCGGGTTCGGGTCGAGCACAGCCGAGCACCGCATGGTGCTTGGCCACGCTTGTTCGGTCTCCTCCCCTCACTTATTGGCGCCTTTGCAGGCAGCCAATAAGCGGCGATGATGCTTTTTCCACAGCTATGGTTGGTCACACAGCCTAGCTGGCTGTGACCATAGCTGTGATTGGCCAAGCAGGTCACGTGTTCAGGTATATAAATACCCGAACGCGCGGCTGGCTCCGCCATTCGCATTGGGGTTTAGCTTGGGGTTGGTAGGAGATAGAGCTAGCGTAGTGGTTAGGTAGGTGCCAGCACTGACAGCCTGGCCAGCCACAGTGCCCCAGCCTCAACACTGCCAGCAGCAGCCACAGAGCCCCAGCCTCACCACTGCCAGCAGCAGCCACAGAGACCCTGCCTCACCACTGCCAGCAGCAGCCACAGAGCCCCTGCCTCACCACTGCCAGGCATTGGCAGCAGCCACAGTGCCCCAGCCTCACCACTGGCAGCAGCCATAGTGCCCATAAAAAAACACAGTTTATTGCGTTTTACTGTTGCTTATTGTTGAAAAACAAACCAGTACTTTCAGTACCAGCTGGGATCAGTTGTGCCCATAAAATAAACACACTTTATTGTATTTTACTGTTGCTTATTGTTGCCGGTCCCATTGGTAGGACTGCTTTTCAGGAATATCTCATTTCTATTATATTTATCAATGCATGGCGACAAAATGCATTGCTTTAAGCATGCATTTTGTCCTGATGCAAGGCCTGGGTTGTGTCACAAAGCGTGGCCTTGCTCTCCTGTACCTCCTCTTCCATCATGTGTGCTGTGTTAGCGTTGCCGGCCCCTTTGGTACTAGGACAGCTTTTCAGGATTTGTATAAAATTTATAATTGCATGGCGATAAACAGCATTGGCCATAAACATGCAGTTTTTCCCTATACACGTATGCCTTTTTTTGGGAGTTTTATTTGTTTTATTGGCAGTCAAGTATAATTGGCGCACTGCTCTGCAAACATGAGTCTGTGCTTTTATTCTGAGCCTAAGATCTAAGAAGAATAAGTTTCCCTCATTTTGCAAGTGTTTTCAGGCCTGCAAGCAGGCATTCTCAGGTCCCCATTGACTTCCATTAGGCTCGGTGTTCAGCTGAATATCCCAAACATCTGGACCATGTTCGGCCGAGCCGACTCGAACCTGAATAACTGGGTGTTTGATCAACACTAGCCAGCACCAAGCACACCAGCTGCATTTTTTCCCACTCTGCATTCAGGATGATGTCCAGGAGGTGGGTGGTGACGGTCCCGAACACGGTGGCGTCCGCGGTGGCTCTGGCCAGGTATCGGTTGACAGCCTGCCTCTGTTCAATCAGACACTCTAACATGGCCAGGGTGGAGTTCCATTGTGTTGCAACATCAATAATGAGCCAGTGCTGTGGGAGGTTCAGCTCCAGCTGCACGGCTTCCAGGGCCGCTGAGGCAGCGCCCGAGCAGCCCACTGTTTTCTGAGCCGCTTTCAAAAGTGGGTCCATCCCCTGGTAGGTGCTCAGAAATTTCTGCACCACCAGGTTCAGGACGTGGGCCAGACATGGGTTGTGGGTGAGGTCTCCCCAGTGGATGGCAGCAACCAGGTTGGCCCCATTATCGAACACCACCTCTCCGACTCTAAGGCCTCTGGGGGTCAGCCAACTCCTCTCCTGCTCTCAGAGTTTGGCCAGGACATGGTCTGCCGTCAGCTTGGCCTTCCCCAGGCTGAACATCTTCAGCAGCGCTTGGCAGTGGTGGGCCTTCACACTGCTGCTGAGGCGGGGGCGTTTGGCGGTGGCGGGATTGCCGGAGGGTGGCACCGGACCAGAGGAACCTGCTGCACTTCCCCTGGATTGCTGGTGTGTCCGATGCTGTTGTCCCCTCCTCACCCCCTCATTGAATGAAAGGTACCGGCTTGTCCCGAACTGGCTTGACCATGAGTCCATGGTCACATGGACCCGCTCACCCACCACATGATCCAGCCCATGCTCCACGTTGGCCATCGCGAAGCGGTGCAATGCTGGCCGTGCGTGAGCAGGGCCGGATTTGTATTCTTTACCGCCCTAGGCCACTGTCACCAGCCGCCCCCCTTTAGTATAGGTAGCGAGATGACCCCTCCCCCATTCCCTCTAATATAGGTAGCCTGATGACCCCTCCAGTATAGGTAGCCTGATGACCCCTCCCCCTTCCCTCTAGTATAGGTAGCCAGCTCGCCTTCACACTGCAGCAGCAATCAGTGTCACTCATTTCCTAGCTCGTTTCCAGTGCAGAAGCTTCCTCTTCCTTTCCTTCTCCAATGCTGCCCAAGTCCATAGCCATCGGCCACAATGCAAACGTGCACAGAGAGCATGGTGGCTGCTGCACAGGTGGCTAGCAGCAGAGTACCGCGGTCAGGAGCTAGCCTGATCTCCCTGCATTGCAGCATTTGCAAGCTTGCAAATGCTGCACCAGTTTAGCCCGCTGCTTTGGTGCCCCTCCTCCTTTGGTGCCCTAGGCCATGGCCTAGGTGGCCTAGGCCTAAATCCAGCCCTGTGCGTGAGAAGTAGTGCCGGCTGGGTATTGGCCAATCCGGCGCTGCACTCTACAGGAGCGCACGCATGTCGCTCCCCTCCTGCACAAAGGAGTACGGGAGGAGCTGGGAGGACCTGGCCCATGCAAGCAGACCGTTCAGCTGGTGGATGCAACGGCTCCTGGGAGGCTGAGCCCTGACCACAAAGGACTCGCTCAAAAAGGTCTGTTGGTGTTTTTTGGTAGCATGGGAAGAGGAGGAGGGAGCAGAGGAGACCACTAAGGAGGACTGGCTGCCTGAACCGGCCTCAATGTTGGCAGGAGTGGCACTGGCAAAGGGGGTTCTGGTGGTGCTTCTGGTCGGAACACTGCCAGCGCCAGCTTCCTTCAACCTCTTAAACTCCTCATGCTCGTGAAGATGTTTGTTGGCCAAGTGGTTGATGAAGCTGGAGGTGCCATAGTTGGAGGGGTTGCAACCTCTGCTCAGCTTCACCTGGCACAAACTTGCTGTCCACTGAGGGCAGATCAAAAAACTGCCAGATTGGGGATTGTAATTTTCCCTTATGCCCTGAATGGGCTGCTGCTGCTTTTTTTTTCTCCCAGCGGTGGTTGGCCCTGCGGTGGTTGGGGCCTGGGGTTGAGTGGTGCAGCTGGTGGTAGCGGCAGAAGATGAAACATCAGGCTGTGGGTCCCGCATTCCACGCCCACTGCTGCTCCTGCCAATGTCAGCGATGCTGATCCTCTGTGCCAGACCTAGTGTTGGGCGAACAGTGTTCGCCACTGTTCGGGTTCTGCAGAACATCACCCTATTCGGGTGATGTTCGAGTTCGGCCGAACACCTGATGGTGTTCGGCCAAACTGTTCGGCCGTATGGCCGAACTAAGAGCGCATGGCCGAACGTTAGCCGAACGTTCGGCTAGCGCTGTGATTGGCCGAACGGGTTACGTGTAGTGTTGGGCGAACATCTAGATGTTCGGGTTCGGGCCGAACATGGCCGCGATGTTCGGGTGTTAGACCCGAACTCCGAACATAATGGAAGTCAATGGGGACCCGAACTTTCGTGCTTTGTAAAGCCTCCTTATATGCTACATACCCCAAATTTACAGGGTATGTGCACCTTGGGAGTGGGTACAAGAGGGAAAAAAAATTAGCAAAAAGAGCTTATAGTTTTTGAGAAAATCGATTTTAAAGTTTCAAAGGGAAAACTGTCTTTTAAATGCGGGAAATGTCTGTTTTCTTTGCACAGGTAACATGCTTTTTGTCGGCATGCAGTCATAAATGTAATACATATAAGAGGTTCCAGGAAAAGGGACCGGTAACGCTAACCCAGCAGCAGCACACGTGATGGAACAGGAGGAGGGTGGCGCAGGAGGAGAAGGCCACGCTTTGAGACACAACAACCCAGGCCTTGCATGAGGACAAGAAGCGTGCGGATAGCAATGCATTTTGTCGCCATGCAGTCATAAATGTAATACAGATGAGAGGTTCAATAAACAGGGACCGGAAACGCTAACTCATCACAGATGTTCATTGTTCATGTTACTTGGTTGGGGTCCGGGAGTGTTGCGTAGTTGTTTCCAATCCAGGATTGATTCATTTTAATTTGAGTCAGGCGGTCTGCATTTTCTGTGGAGAGGCGGATACGCCGATCTGTGACGATGCCTCCGGCAGCACTGAAACAGCGTTCCGACATAACGCTGGCTGCCGGGCAAGCCAGCACCTCTATTGCGTACATTGCCAGTTTGTGCCAGGTGTCTAGCTTCGATACCCAATAGTTGAAGGGTGCAGATGGATTGTTCAACACAGCTATGCCATCTGACATGTAGTCCTTGACCATCTTCTCCAGGCGATTGGTGTTGGAGGTGGATCTGCACGCTTGCTGTTCTGTGTGCTGCTGCATGGGTGTCAGAAAATTTTCCCACTCCAAGGACACTGCCGATACCATTCCCTTTTGGGCACTAGCTGCGGCTTGTGTTGTTTGCTGCCCTCCTGGTCGTCCTGGGTTTGTGGAAGTCAGTCTGTCGGCGTACAACTGGCTAGAGGAGGGGGAGGATGTCAATCTCCTCTCTAAAGTCTCCACAAGGGCCTGCTGGTATTCTTCCATTTTGACCTGTCTGGCTCTTTCTTCAAGCAGTTTTGGAACATTGTGTTTGTACCGTGGATCCAGAAGGGTATAAACCCAGTAATTGGTGTTGTCCAGAATGCGCACAATGCGTGGGTCGCGTTCAATGCAGTCCTAGGCCGAAGAGGTCATAGCCTAGGGTCACAAAAACCTGTTTATTTGGGCTATTTCAATGGTAGTGATGGTGACGTACATAAATCTCAGCTATGGCCGTTAGCAACGTCTGAATTTCACGAAATGTCTCATGCAGGTAGAAGACATATTGTTAGACTTGGATTCCAAAGATGGGGTCCCTACATCTTTGCAAACCAGAGTTACAGGGGTCCAAAATTGGTAAAATCCCCCATACTCTTTCATTGCCCCTCTATTTCACTTTCCAAAATCTCACATCTTTTCAAAGGGCAATGGCTCAGCAGTACCAAATTTTCTAGCATTGTAGGGACTGTTAGGGGGAACATGACTGGTGAGTTTCGGGCCCCTAGGCCAAAGAGGTCATAGCCTAGGGTCACAAAAACCTGTTTATTTGGGCTATTTCAATGGTAGTGATGGTGACGTACATAAATCTCAGCCATGGCCGTTAGCAACGTCTGAATTTCACGAAATGTCTCATGCAGGTAGAAGACATATTGTTAGACTTGGATTCCAAAGATGGGGTCCCTACATCTCTGCAAACCAGAGTTACAGGGGTCCAAAATTGGTAAAATCCCCCAAAGACTTTCATTGCCTCCCTATTTCACTTTCCAAAATCTCACATCTTTTCAAAGGGCAATGGCTCAGCAGTACCAAATTTTCTAGCATTGTAGGGACCCTTAGGGGGAACATGACTGGTGAGTTTCGGGCCCCTAGGCCAAAGAGGTCATAGCCTAGGGTCACAAAAACCTGTTTATTTAGGCTATTTCAATGGTAGTGATGGTGACGTACATAAATCTCAGCCATGGCCGTTAGCAACGTCTGAATTTCACGAAATGTCTCATGCAGGTAGAAGACATATTGTTAGACTTGGATTCCAAAGATGGGGTCCCTACATCTCTGCAAACCAGAGTTACAGGGGTCCAAAATTGGTAAAATCCCCCATAGACTTTCATTGCCTCCCTATTTCACTTTCCAAAATCTCACATCTTTTCAAAGGGCAATGGCTCAGCAGTACCAAATTTTCTAGCATTGTAGGGACCCTTAGGGGGAACATGACTGGTGAGTTTCGGGCCCCTAGGCCAAAGAGGTCATAGCCTAGGGTCACAAAAACCTGTTTATTTGGGCTATTTCAATGGTAGTGATGGTGACGTACATAAATCTCAGCTATGGCCGTTAGCAACGTCTGAATTTCACGAAATGTCTTATGCAGGTAGAAGACATATTGTTAGACTTGGATTCCAAAGATGGGGTCCCTACATCTCTGCAAACCAGAGTTACAGGGGTCCAAAATTGGTAAAATCCCCCATAGACTTTCATTGCCTCCCTATTTCACTTTCCAAAATCTCACATCTTTTCAAAGGGCAATGGCTCAGCAGTACCAAATTTTCTAGCATTGTAGGGAAGCTTTACAAAGCACGAAAGTTCGGGTCCCCATTGACTTCCATTATGTTCGGAGTTCGGGTCGAACACCCGAACATCGCGGCGATGTTCGGCGAACGTTCGCGAACCCCAACATCTAGGTGTTCGCCCAACACTAGCCAGACCCACGGATGCATCCTCCTCCTCAGACTCAGAGCCAACATCCCCCTCCTATGGGTGGTAGTCACGGTCCTTCATCTCGTCATCATTATTATCAGCATCATACTCCCTCCTCCTCAAACAATTGCTGGGATGTTGATGACCCCCCAAACTCCTCTTCTGCTGACCCCACAGGCAAGGAATCCCCCCAACAATCACTGTTACCATCTTTGACTTCTCCGCAAACCCCAGTCCCAGTGCGCCCAGAATGTCCTTCTTCTCAAAGTCAGTGGTAACAGCCCTGATTGCGCTCGCAGTGTCTGGACTACAGAGCACGCTTACTAAGGGTAGGCTGCCCATTGGGTTTGACATGATGACTGACGAGTCCCCATGCACTGCTGGGCGGCTTCTGCTGCTCCTGCAAACAGGAGTGGTGGTGGGGGTGGAGGTGTCTGTTGTAGAGCTGGTGGTGGCCTGCTCATTCACCATCAGCTGCATCACAGGCTCAGCGTCTTTCTCCTCCAATTTGCGACACCGACCCTGCTGAAAAATGCCCACTACACGCTGCTGCGCATCTGCAGCGTGACTCCCCCTATCAGCTGGGTGCCCAGTGCGTCCACGCCCAGTGGCTAGCGGCGAAATGGACACTGGTGCGGCAGAACTGCTGGCGGTGACGGTGCCAGCAATGTTCCCTCTCTTCTTGCCCTTGATGCCCTTCCACCAGCTGCCAGTGCCAGCAAACATAGTGCAAGTTTGTGTGATGATGATTTCACCAGATGGATGTGGGGTACTTGCACTTTATTGAAATTGGTGTTGGACTTTGATGAATCAGCACGGGGGGTGACAGACAACTGAGTAGAAGAAGAAAACAGTGTGCACACTAATGGACAGTCTATCTGTCACACACACTGACAATCAGCAGCGCAGCAGAAATGCAGTGATCTGTACCTAACACAGACACAGTACTAGTCTCTAACAACTAAGCACTGCAGTAATAACTACACAAAAACACACTAATCCCTATGCCCTAAACTATACTGTAGCTAAGGCAATATAGCACAGGCCTGGCCTGTGTGCACAAACAGCACAGACACAGCACCTAACCAGCAGAGCTGCTGCAGGCTGCAGCAGAGACTGTCACAGACACACACACTAACTAAAATGACAATACAACAAACTAGCTAAACAACAATAAAAGAGTGGTATAGTACAGGTGTTTATGTGCAAAAACACTGAGTTTAACACAGTACAATGGACTTGCTTTAGCCAAACAGCACTGGAGTGTCTCTCAGTGAGCAGTCACAAAGCAAGGATGAGTTCCCTCAACATGGCCATGTTTATATCCAGGGGGGGGGCTGGCCAGAGTTTGCCTCTGTGATTGGTTGCTAGGGCTTCTGCTGGGAGCCCTCTGATTGGCTCAATGACGTCATCTCCGTAGTTACAGTATTCGTATTTGGATATCTGACGGATATCCGCATAGTGCTATTCGGATTTGCACAGAAATCCGGAATCTGAATCCGAGTCGGATAGCTGAAAAAAGTTCGGATATCCAGGTTCCAGATATCCGGAATCCGGATGAGCACCACTGCTCTGAAGATCCCCATTCAACGCATGTGGTAAAATCTCTTCTTTTCTAACGCCTCATCTAAGTCAATTGATCCCAGTGGGAACCAGAGGCAAAAATTGCAGTCTTTTATGTACGGTATATAATTTATTTATTTTTTTATTTATTATATTTATAAAGCGCCAACATATTACGCAGCGCTGGATATTAGTTTAGGTTACAGACAATATTTAGGGGTGACATACAGCAAAATGACAATACAGGAATACATGCAAACCAGATCACGCAGCACAGTATGAGTACCAGGTAATGCTTAGTCACTGGAGGGGAGCATGGAGATTAGCCAAGTTAGGTTCACTCAGATGCATAGCATGGGTGCACAGTAATGGAGGTGCATGATCAGGTAGGACACAAAAGGAGGAGGACCCTGCCCAAAGGCTTACAATCTAGAGGGAGAGGTAAGGACACGTAAGGTAGGGGACCAGAGTTCAGCTGCGGGTTTAGAGCACTTGTGAGGGGTAGTAGGCCAGAGTGAAAAGGTGAGTTTTTAGGGCTTTCTTGAAGATGTTGAAGGAGGGGGCTGCCCTAATGGGTGGAGGTAGGGAGTTCCATAGTGTTGGAGCAGCTCTTGAGAAGTCCTGGAGGCGTGCATGGGACTGGGTGATGCGGGGGGTGGCTAGGCGAAGTTCATTGGAAGAGCGGAGTGAGCGGCTAGGTGTGTACCTCTGAGTAAGATCGGAAATGTAGGTTGGACAGGTTTTGTGGACAGATTTGTAGGTCAGACACAGTATCTTGAATCTGATTCTGGACTGAATAGGAAGCCAGTGGAGGGATTCAAGGAGGGGATCCGCCGTGGTGGAGCGATGGGAGCAGTGGATAATTCTGGCTGCCGCATTCATGATGGACTGCAGTGGGGCTATTCGGGTCATAGGGAGACCAGACAGAAGGGCATTGCAGTAGTCGAGACGGGAAATAATGAGGGCATGGATGAGGAGTTTGGTGGTGGCAGAGGTCAGGAAAGGGCGAATCTTACAGATGTTACGAAGGTGGAAGTTGCAGGACTTTGTGAGGTTTTGGATGTGGGGACTGAAGGAGAGTGCGGAGTCCAGGGTGACACCCAGACAGCGGGCTTGAGAGGTAGGGCGAATGGTAGTGTGGTTAACAGTGACATGCACATCTGGGAGGTTTATGGATGTCCGGGGTGGGAGGATCATAAATTCCGTTTTGTCTAGATTTGGTTTCAGGAACCTAGCGGACATCCAGGAGGAGATGGCTGATAGACAGGAGGAGACCTTGTCCATGGTAGTGGTGGATATGTCAGGGGTGTGGAGGTAGATCTGGGGGTCATCTGCATACAGATGATAGTTAAAACCCATGGAGGAGATAACCTTGCCAATGGAGGATGTGTATAGGGTGAACAGTAGCGGACCAAGCACTGAATCTTGGGGGACTCCCATCGAGAGCTGGTTGGGGGTGGATGAGGACTCATTGAAGGCGGTCGTGAAGGAGCAGTTGGAGAGGTAGGATGAAAGCCAGGACAGGGCGAGATCGTGAATGCCCATGGACTGGAGGGACTGGAGGAGTAGGGGATGATCTACTGTGTCAAAAGCTGCTGAAAGGTCAAGGAGGAGGAGAATGGAGTATTTACCTTCAGCTTTAGCTAAGGCAAGGTCATTGACCACTTTGGTGAGAGCAGTTTCGGTTGAGTGGGCAGGCCGAAATCCAGATTGCAGTGGGTCTAGCAGTGAGTTGGCATTGAGGTACTGGGTCAGGCGTTTGTGAACCAGACGCTCAAGGAGTTTTGAGGCAAAGGGGAGGAGGGAGATAGGAAGGTAGTTGGAGGGTAGCGAGGGGTCGAGGAATGGTTTCTTGAGCAGGGGTAGTACAGTGGCCTGCTTGAATACTGAGGGGAAGGTGCCTGTGGATAGGGAGAGGTTGAACAGGGTAGTGAGGACTGGGGCCAATTCTGTGAAGTGAGGCTGGAGTAAATCTGAAGGGATGGAGTCAAGGGGGGAAGTAGTGGTATGGGAAGTCTGCAGTAGGTGGATGACTTCCTCAATGGTAGTAGGAGTGAAGGATGTGAGGGGAGGATAGGGTAGAGGAGGAGCTGATAGGGAGGGGGTGGGAGGTGAAGATTGGAGATTGGATATTTACTGGCGGAGGGAGACAATTTTGTTGGTGAAGTGGGTGGCTAAATCTGTGGCAGAGAGGGAGGAAATGGAGAGTGTGGGGGGGGGGGGGGGTTTAAGCAAGGAGTTGAAGGTGGCAAAAAGACGCCGTGGGGTTGTAAGCTTGTGCTCCGATGAGCTTGGTAAAGTATTTCTGCTTCGCATGAGCAAGGGAAGTGTGGAACTGCAGCAGGTTGGTCTTGTACTGTAGGAAATCCTGGTTAAGTCTAGTTTTCCTCCATTTCCGTTCAGTGGCACGTGTTTTCCTCTGGAGGCGTATGGGTAGTACGCCAGGGCTGGGGGTTAGGGGGTCGGTTGCGGTGAAATATTGGTGGAGCAGCTTTCTCTAGGGCTGATATAATGAAATATTATGTTAAATATATAACAGTCTCCTACTTTTTAATGACTCAAGTAACAAAGTTTCTATATATAAATAGTAAAAGAAAAAAAATGGTACCCCCTTTTCCCCTTAAAGGGAACCTGAAAAGAGAGGGATATGGAGGCTGGCAAATGTATTTAGTTTTAAACAATATCAGTTGCCTGGCAACCCTACTGATCCTCTGCCTCTAATGGTTTTAGCCATAGACCCTGACTAAAATCTGACTAAATTAGCTGCATGCTGGTTACAGGTGTGTGATTCAGACAGTCACTACTGCAGTCAACTTCACTACGCTGGAACTACGCATAGTTTTACGCAGTTACGCTTCGCCAAACTACGGCTTTGAAATCAAATATTCGCTTCGTATGCATTTCGTAGACTACGCGTTAAAACATGCAATTACGCGTAGTGCGAAGTGTAGTGTATGCGGATGCTCATGCCTGCATGCAGAAAATTTTACGCATTAATTCCTCTTTTAAATGCTTATACCGGGAACTCCTCTATGCGTACATTCCCCTTTCCAATGCATAAATTTGTAAGCATACAATCGCACATGGAAAATTAGATGCGAGTAATGCATTCATAGTTCACATGTTAAAGAACAAGCGACACCCATGCTAACCTAGAAATAAAAACCACATATATAAGTAGATAAATACTACCTCTACTTTACTTTCTACTTGAATTTTACAAAGGAAAAGCAGAAAATTCTTTTCTAGGCAGTGGCCATCTTGCCAAGCTAACGCTGACATCATATCCTCCCTGACTCTTGTTTCCCCTCCTCCCTTCTCTTGCTCATTGTGTATTCATTAGCTGCCTTCCTCCCAGAGTCTTTTTTTTTTTTTTTATTTACACATCCAATCACTGAGTCACCTCAGCCTTTCTTGTAAACACAAGTGATCAGCTAGGCAGGGAAATAAATGGAAGAGGAGGAATATATTATAGATAAAAAGAACTTCCAGCATTCAAAAGAACTCCCAGCATTCAACTTTTTGCCACTGTTTGGCACTAGGGTCAGTGCTCCTATAGTATGTAATAACTCCAAACCATAAAAGCAGAAAAAAGTTTTGAATGCAGGATTAGCATCTTTATCACTTAATACGCTCAGACCAGTTGCTGTTGAAATTTGATTTTTATGGTGACCATACCGCTTTAACTACGCATAGTGGGCGTAAGCTACACATACTTCGCTATGTGTAAATTTGTAAGCATAGTTTTGAAACTTCACCTACAAACTACGATGCGTAAATTCGCACTGGCATAGTTACTGCAGAATGATTGAGCTAACTTGTGTGGGGCCCCACCATGCTAATTTATACCGGCCTGCATGGTCCATGATATGGGCGGACTTTACAGGAGAGATGCAAAAATCTTTCCACTTCCTGCAAAGCCCCTGTCCGTGTCAAGAGGCTCCTCCCCACCTCCGATGCCCTGGATCCAGGGGGGTTTATGGTGGAATCTGGAAGGCCTCTACCAATGTAAAGTACAACAAAAAATCTTTATTACTAAAGAAACACAACTTTTTTTTTGCTGTGTCGTGCATGTGTAGCTCGGCCGCACGTGCCAGGGGTGTGGCCAGAAGCGTTTTGCCCCTGCACTATAGCTGCAGTTATCAGACACCTATGCTCCCAAATGTAATTGCGGCTTAATTATTGCTCTGGAATGAGGACAGCTGCATAATAAATAGCCTGGGCTACAACAATGCAAGTGTGTTTATCCAAATAGCCTGGGCTAAATGTCACTGGTACAACAGGGCTACATGCAAACTTTTTTCCCTCCATATGAAAATCGTGTCTCCTAATCCTTTGCACAAACCCAGGGACAAAAAGCTTTTAAATTGCATTATTATTATTATTATTATTATTTTATAAAGTGCCAACATATTCTGTGGTGCTGTACAAGGTAGGAAAACAAACATGGGGTACATAATGATGCAGACAATGATATACATCAAATATGGACACTGGTACAAAATACAGAATTGGTGATTACAATGACAGATGTAACATAACAAACACAGAACATTTATATTGCGCTTTTCTCCTGGCAGACTCAAAGTGCCAGAGGTGCAGCCACTAGGGCGCGCTCTATAGGCAGTAGCAGTGTTAGGGAGACTTGCCCAAGGTCTCCTACTGAATAGGTGCAGGCTTACTGAACAGGCAGAGCTGAGATTCGAACCCAGGTTCCCTGTGTCAGAGGCAGAGCCCTTAACCATTATACAATCCAGCCACATGATGAACAAAATGTGTAACAGAGAACAAGATATGAAATTAATGAAAAAATCCAAGACACAGAAGGGTGAGAGAGCCCTGCTCTTGCAAGCTTACAATCTAAAGGAATTGCATATGATGTATTTATGTGTTAATGAGATTGTAGTGGCAGGTGCCAAGTCTTGACTTGAAATATTTGATGAGTGCAGATACTGGGTGATGATGAGTGATAGAGATTGACTGACAGACAGTTACTAACAGCAAGAGATGCTCATTTTGATTCTTCGGAAATGCAATTCCCACATCGGAATGTGGAGTGGGGAAATACTAATGCAGCGCCAGTAAGCAGGTTTTCACGTAAACTAAAATTTCCGCAGAAAATCCGGTTACTAATATGCTCAATTTTAAGCTGATCAGAAGTCGCAGAATGAATAAGCCAGTGCAGAAATGAAAAAAGTTTGACGAAAAAAAAAACCATTTACCGATAAGGATAATTTTAAGCTGATCGGAAGACTCAGAATGAATAAGCCAATGCGAAAATTTTGTCTAAAAAATCCGCTTACCGATATGCATAATTGTAAGGTAATCAGAATGCTTAAAATGAATAAGCCAATGCTAAAATGAGAACATTTTGGCGGAAATTTTTGGTGTAAAATCCACATCGGAGTGTGAAAATTGGTAGTGGTAGCAGTAATTGGCGGAAAGCGGATTTTCAACCATCCCTACTGAAAGCTGCAGGGTGCCAAGCAGGAACAGTTAATGGGTGAGGAATGGTGGAAAAAGATGGTTGAGGTACAGTGACAGCTAGGAGTTCATGAGTAGTGACAGCTGAGGGTTGAAAAGCAGTGACAGATGGGGGTGACTACTAGTAGCAACTGTAATGGATGATGAACAATGACAACTGAGTAGTGACAGAATGGGGTGACAAGGACTGCTGATAGTGCCTGGCGAATAAGCTGTGACAACAAGAGGTGATGAACAGTGACAGCCAGGGAGTTGACAAATTAGATTTTCACAAGCAGTGATAGCAGCGTGTGACAAGCACATACATTTAATAAAGTCACACGCTGATTTAGGTACAAATGATAAATAACAATTTAATTGCGTCAAACAATAAATAACAATTTAATTGCGGTAATAGTATAATAATGGATATTTTATAGCCTGATTCATATTGTGAAATATCGGCACCTAACCTCTCCCTACTCTCACATGGAACCCTCCCCTGGTGGTGCCCTAAGACCCCCCTGGTGGTGCCTAACCCTAAGACCGCCCTGGTGGTGCCTAACGTTAACCACCCCCAAGGTGATGCGTAACCCTAACCACCCCCCTGGTGGTGCCTAACCCTAAGACCGCCCTGGTGGTGCCTAACCTTAACCACCCCCCTGGTGGTGCCTAACCCAAACCACCCCCCTGGTGGTGCCTAACCCTAAGACCGCCCTGGTGGTGCCTAACCTTAACCACCCCCCTGGTGGTGCCTAACCCTAAATCCACCCTGGTGGTGCCTAACCTTAACCACCCCCCTGGTGGTGCCTAACCTTAACCACCCCCCTGGTGGTGCCTAACCTTAACCACCCCCCTGGTGGTGCCTAACCCTAAATCCACCCTGGTGGTGCCTATCCCTAAGACCTCCTTGGTTGTGCCTAACCTTAAGACCCCTAATTCCCCCTAACAATAATATGATAAATATCAATTTAATTGCAGCCACCCGCTAAATAGTGGCTATGTATAATACGATAAATAACAACTGCACCCATTTTTAGCTGTGCTTTTATTAACTGCTCCTGTGACAAGCTGAGGATGGTTAGCATTTACAGCTGGGCTTTGTCAGATGGGGGGAGGGGGGGATAGACACAAGTGTAGATTGATAAGTAGTGATAGCTGGGGGTTATAAGTAGTGACAGCTGAGGTTAACAAGAAGTGACAGCTTGGGGACAAAGGGCAGTGAAATTAGGGGGCAACTAGTAGTGACGGCATGGAGTAACATCACTTTCCTTGCTTTTCCTTGCTGCTAATGGGATGATTGGCAGCACCCCCTGGTGGGCAGTCCACATGTATGCAGTGGCAGCATAGTCCTCTTTTCTGAACTGCAGCTCCTCCTTGTCGTGCTTTTCTTCCAGCTGGTCCATCCAGTGGTGTAACTATGAGGGTAGCAGCCCCTGCTATCACAGCGGGGCCCAGTGGGGAGTAGAGGCCAGATTTTTTTCCTTGCTACTCTTTCCCCAGAGAGCACTGCCTCACTAAGAGCCTAAAGAAATATACATTTCTGTAAAGGACATGGGGAAAAGGGGGGAAGCACACTCAATAGACAATTTGAGAAAACCGGTTAGCCAACCGTGAAATAATTTCACCTGAGATTATTGCCGATTAGCCCATATGGGTTGGTTGGCTGAAGAGCTTTTAGCCCACTCAGAACTGGGGACCAGGT